>NC_088710.1:58635683-59235683 GCF_963576615.1 Watersipora subatra | reverse complement strand
TTAAATGCAGGCGACTGATACCTAATCCCATGCATCCTCAATCCATTGGCAGATAGTGGCATAACTCGCCCGGCTTACCACATAAAATTGAAAAACCTGAGCGAAAGGGTTATACTTGGGTATGTCACAAACATCTAGCTTTTCAATATAAAAGCAAGGGGAGTATTTTACTTGAGTACAGATAACACTGGAGAGATTTTGGTAATAACCAATAATCTCATGCTGGTCAGAAACTTTGTTTACAAATACTAGTCACAATTACCCAAAGTTCCTTGTTTGAGATCATCAACCATATCAAGAATTTTGTTTTGCGTCAAACATCTAGCAAGTATACATAGGAATGTGGAATGAGTAATAGCTACATTCTATAAATATATATAACAGCTGATAAGATGATGCAGAGGGACACTCCACTTATGTAATTATAATACATATATTACCATCTTTATTATATAATTTTATCTTCATGCAATTGTAACTTTATAATATGTTATACATTAGAGTTAAAGCTGTCTAGAGCTGAATATAGGCCTAGAGGTTACCTCCACTGTTTTTCACACTAATATCAAATATTTTGCATAAAATATATTCCTTATATATGATGCAATAAATATTTTAAAAATACATAATATGTATTTATTACAGTCATATTATGACTGTAATAAAAGTCATGCGCTTGTATTCTATACACTGATGTGTAATCAAATCTGTAAGGACATACTGTTTCTACTTGAAAGGAAAGACGGCTGTTGATTAATTTGCTGGATATAATGGTGCCTGCTGAATATTTTTTAAATAAGGATAAGCAACGATATTAAAAAGGCAGTTTACATGTAATGACAACTCCTTGAGTCAATATACATGTGTATTGGCTTGTTTACCAATATATATATATCTATATATATATATATTTCTCAGCGTTGGTGTGTAGGTGCGTTCAGCTATAGCTATACATGTAGCTCACGCTGATTATTTTACCATTGCGGCCACGCGTTTCGATGCCCCTGTTAAGAAATATGTTGCGTAAGGTTCAATTACTATATCTGGGGTCAAGGCCAATTCTTCTCATGCAGACAATTATGTTGTCTCCGTAGGAAGAGCCTCGACATTATCTCTCCGTTCGGTCAGACAAAGACAGTACGATATCTCACTTTTACATTTGTACCGGTATCGAGAGGTACCAGTATCGTTGTATTCAAAGTTTTGATGGATAGCTTTTGCTGGAACAGTAACCTTTTTTTTATACATACACACTTCTATGCAAAAGTTGTTATTATTAATTCTACATATTCAGGATTTTTATTTTGTTTTCTCAGTTCGTATTAGTTGTATCATTACCAAATCATCTTTTATTGTAATCGTAGCAAAACCGACTTAATTTAGCTATTACTTGCTAATTATTTCACTTTTACATCTAAGCCCTTTTATAGTCATTTTATTTTTTTTAATTTATTTGACCTGCACAAAGCATTTTCCTCATGATATGAAGTTTAAAAGTTGTTTGACAAGGCTTGAAAACCTTTAGTTGTTTTTACGTTCTCTCTTAATTTATTTCAATTACACAAAACACTTTTCTCATGATATGTAGTTTGAAAGTTAGAATGGCAAATGTTGCTATATGTTAAATACAAATATATTTTTTGTCCAAAGATTTTTTTATTACTTGGGCAACGCCGGGTTGTACAGCTAGTCAAACAATAAAGCAAATGAATTGATTAACGATAATTGTGAGTAACAGGATTAACATACTCTGAGGACTGATATTGACTAGAGGATATATATTTATATCAGCGTGTCAGCATTTCTCTTTTAATAAATGAGTTATTTTACCCACGACAATTACATAGACAAGTACCAAGAACTGGGCTGTTTGTTCTGTTAGAATTTAGCATCTTCATAATTTGTCGGAATAGCTATGCATATAAACAATCGCATACGCAGTGGGATTTGCTTGAATTCATTTACATTGATTGCAAGACTTAACACTCTGAACCCTAACCTTGTATAGACAGGTCATAATAACAACTTTCAAGCTACTGTGAAAGCGCTTAAGGTAGCACAACTCCTTTCAAACTGAATATCATACTGAAGCTCCAAGCTTGCAGAACTCAATAAAAATAGAAATCAAATATAGCAGATAGTTTTTTCACTCTTTCAGAGATGTGATGTTTTAGATGTAATTGAAGAAACGTAAAGCTTGTTGTACACTGAGTCTGATAGAATGTATATTTTTTATGAAAAGAAAGATACATAGTTTCACGTAACGCTCTTGTTGCTGAGGAGAAGGTTTCTAGCTTTGCTTTTTTACATTGTTCATCGTTGATCCTTCATTACTAAGAATTTAAAGCAGTGTGTAATTAGAAACTGATGTTCTGTCAGCATTCAGTTTTTATTTCTCGGGCGGTCAGAAACGCTCTCGGTGTTTTTGCGATACCTCAAAAACTGAGAGTTCGAACAACTCGAAATTTCGGAATTACACTGAAAATATATTATATACCTATATATTATACCTTATATATTATATACCTCACAGAGTGACCATAATTTCATAATTCTACATAAACCAAAAGTACAGAAAAACAAAGCAAAAATACAAAGCCGAGTTTACTCCGGCGTTGGATCAGATGAGAAAACTTTTCCCCGGATTATCTTGAGCCGAGGCTTCAAGGTGCTAAATGCATAGTTGCTGCATATTCTGCTTATGTATGCCATAACTAGCGTGTATTATTAAACATACAACTGACATTCTCTTTTGCTAGTACAAACAAGCGTTGCTTGTTTAGCAAAAAAAATTAGATGAGTCGATGAAACATAACTATTGTTGTAGTAAGAAACATTTTCGTGGTAAGTATTAGGCTATTACAATCATAAATACAAGAAATGTTAACCTTTGTTAACATTTACGCTGCTATTGTTTATAATAGAGCATTGTTTGTAATACAGTTATGTTTTATAGCAATACGTTTACAAACATTCAGGCGGAATAAAAATAACAACTGTGTTTGTAGTGAGCAGCATATTTATGGTGGATATTAGGCTATTATAAGCAGAGTGTACGAAACCCTCATATAAAAGCAAATGCTGCAGTAATCATCTGTCTGTGTGGTTCATAGCATTAAACCATAACTGTCACATACAACTTTTATCGTTTTTTCTAAGTAAATCAGACACGCTGATTCCGATTTTGTACTCAAAATAAAAATTGGTCCACTAACTTTAAAAGTCATGAAGGCTTTTTTAAAGTGTTTCAATAACCCTCTCAAAATCAACAAAATCGGCATAACAAGCTCTGCCCATAAATACGTGACGTAATCTAGCTTTTTAGGAACGGAAGTTAGGGATGTTTAGTTCGATTTAGAATAATAGAGATGGGTGTCTTAAAACCCATTATTATCTAAATTCAGTCTGTAAAATAAACTCAGTCTTTTATGAAAGGTAAATAAACTATTTAAAATTGCTCGTAGCTTGTTACATGATGTTTAATAGGCTGAACACCAAGAGATATGAGCTCAAAAAAGCGCGATTTTATCACAAGCTAGCGTTGTTATCGCGCTTTTTTGAGCTCATTTTTAAATATGCAATGTTAAATAGCTTACCTACCTTTCAGAAAAGACTGAGATTATTTTGAAGGGTGAATTTACATAATAATGGGTTTTCAGACACCCATCTCTATCATTCTAAATCGGTCTAAACATCCCTACTTAACTTCCGTTCCTAAAAAGCTAGCATACGTCACATATTTATGGGCGGAGCTTGTTGCGCCGATCGTGTTGTTTCGAGACCGATATTAAAACGCTGTCAAAAATCCTTCATTACTCTGAAAGTTAGGGAACCAATCTTTATTTTGGGTACAAAATCGGAATCAGCGTGTCTGATTTACCTAGTTAATACGATAAAAGTTGTAAGTGACAGTTATGGTTTAAGTTCCTTTAGTTAACCAAGTAGATGGTCCGATATGCAATCATAATGAAATGGCTTCACACCTGTCATTTCACTGTTCAACTGCTTGAGCGCAGGCATGACAAACAATAACTTCTGTCTAAAATAGTATTGTTTGTTTCGTAAAGTTGTTTTGACTTCACCTCTCTCTCATCTCCTTTAGGCACAACAGAATTATTGACCACAATTTGCAAGGAGCTTGACAGAAGATGATTTACCATGTCATAGCTATATTTCCTGGTTTAGTTCTGATACAAACCTGTCGACCATCGGATTGAGGAAAAATAGCTGGTGTCAACTATTAGAGCAGATTGTTGTATAACATACCAAAGGTTGACCTTGAATGGGTTATATAAGCCTTGCGCAATATTCAAACGGTACAGAGTTTCAGTGAGCGTTGCTTAATCGTACGTAGACTCTTGTTTATTGGAACCTTCTCTCGACTCCTTTAGTTTCTAATACACAAGTTAAGTAGACCAGTTAAGTTTTATATAAACCTGAGTTACTAACCTCTAACACTCTCTAAGCACTTTGAAGTCTAACGGTCTAACCTAGTATATACAAGTAGGTCCCCTGATACTAGACTGTATTAACACTCTGAAGTCTAACCTAGTATATACAAGTAGGTCCCCTGATACTAGACTGTATTAACACTCTGAAGTCTAACCTAGTATATACAAGTAGGTCCCCTAATACTAGACTGTATTAACACTCTGAAGTCTAACCTAGTATATACAAGTAGGTCCCCTAATACTAGACTGTATTAACACTCTGAAGTCTAACCTAGTATATACAAGTAGGTCCCCTAATCCTAGACTGTATTAACACTCTGAAGTCTAACCTAGTATATACAAGTAGGTCCCCTGATACTAGACTGTATTAACACTCTGAAGTCTAACCTAGTATATACAAGTAGGTCCCCTAATCCTAGACTGTATTAACACTCTGAAGTCTAACCTAGTATATACAAGTAGGTCCCCTAATACTAGACTGTATTAACACTCTGAAGTCTAACCTAGTATATACAAGTAGGTCCCCTAATACTAGACTGTATTAACACTCTGAAGTCTAACCTAGTATATACAAGTAGGTCCCCTAATACTAGACTGTATTAACACTCTGAAGTCTAACCTAGTATATACAAGTAGGTCCCCTAATACTAGACTGTATTAACACTCTGAAGTCTAACCTAGTATATACAAGTAGGTCCCCTAATCCTAGACTGTATTAACACTCTGAAGTCTAACCTAGTATATACAAGTAGGTCCCCTAATACTAGACTGTATTAACACTCTGAAGTCTAACCTAGTATATACGAGTAGGTCCCCTAATCCTAGACTGTATTAACACTCTGAAGTCTAACCTAGTATATACAAGTAGGTCCCCTAATACTAGACTGTATTAACACTCTGAAGTCTAACCTAGTATACACAAGTAGGGCCCTGATACTAGACTGTATTAACACTCTGAAGTCTAACCTAGTATATACAAGTAGGTCCCCTAATACTAGACTGTATTAACACTCTGAAGTCTAACCTAGTATATACAAGTAGGTCCCCTAATCCTAGACTGTATTAACACTCTGAAGTCTAACCTAGTATATACAAGTAGGTCCCCTAATACTAGACTGTATTAACACTCTGAAGTCTAACCTAGTATATACAAGTAGGTCCCCTAATACTAGACTGTATTAACACTCTGAAGTCTAACCTAGTATATACAAGTAGGTCCCCTAATCCTAGACTGTATTAACACTCTGAAGTCTAACCTAGTATATACAAGTAGGTCCCCTGATACTAGACTGTATTAACACTCTGAAGTCTAACCTAGTATATACAAGTAGGTCCCCTAATCCTAGACTGTATTAACACTCTGAAGTCTAACCTAGTATATACAAGTAGGTCCCCTAATACTAGACTGTATTAACACTCTGAAGTCTAACCTAGTATATACAAGTAGGTCCCCTAATACTAGACTGTATTAACACTCTGAAGTCTAACCTAGTATATACAAGTAGGTCCCCTAATACTAGACTGTATTAACACTCTGAAGTCTAACCTAGTATATACAAGTAGGTCCCCTAATACTAGACTGTATTAACCACAGGTGTCCTTTAGCGGGGATATTGCCGAAGCCGAGATCGGGCCGTAGTCTACACACACAAAATAACAACAAAGGTCCACGTAGTTATGAGCCAAAACAAAAGTATCCACCCAAATATCTCACCAATCCGATGAGCAGCACACACAAAAACTAAACCAATCGACTGAGCCACCCATCATGTCAAAATATTCCAAGTTTCAAATCATGTCTTACACAACTCACCTTATGGTTTATCAAAAGTTGTCCCAAAGTCCCTATTAATTCGAGACTGTCTAATTGCTGTTTTTAGAAATGGTCGCCGCTGGCCTAACCTAACGTCCTAATTCAACATCTCAGTAACTATCGGGACTTTGCTGAGTGCTCCCGAACTTTTTGATTCCCTCTTTTAGCAATGCCCTGATAGTTACTAAAATGTTGAATCAGGACGTTAGGCTAGGCTAGCGGCGACCATTTCTAAAACAGATATTGGACAGTCTCAAATTAATAGGGACTTTGGGACAACTTTTGATAAACCATAAGGTGAGTTGTGTAAGACATGATTTGAAACTTGGAATATTTTGACATGATGGGTGGCTCAGTCGATTGGTTTAGTTTTTGTGTGTGCAGCTCATCGGATTGGTGAGATATTTGGGTGGATACTTTTGTTTTGGCTCATAACTACGTGGACCTTTGGTGTTATTTTGTGTGTGTAGACTACGGCCCGATCTCGGCTTCGGCAATCTCCCCGCTAAAGGACACCTGTGGTATTAACACTCTGAAGTCTAACCTAGTATATACAAGTAGGTCCCCTAATCCTAGACTGTATTAATACTCTGAAGTCTAACCTAGTATATACAAGTAGGTCCCCTAATACTAGACTGTATTAACACTCTGAAGTCTAACCTAGTATATACAAGTAGGTCCCCTGATACTAGACTGTATTAACACTCTGAAGTCTAACCTAGTATATACAAGTAGGTCCCCTGATACTAGACTGTATTAACACTCTGAAGTCTAACCTAGTATATACAAGTAGGGCCCCTGATACTAGACTGTATTAACACTCTGAAGTCTAACCTAGTATATACAAGTAGGTCCCCTGATACTAGACTGTATTAACACTCTGAAGTCTAACCTAGTGTATACAAGTAGGTCCCCTAATACTAGACTGTATTAACACTCTGAAGTCTAACCTAGTATATACGAGTAGGTCCCCTGATACTAGACTGTATTAACACTCTGAAGTCTAACCTAGTGTATACAAGTAGGTCCCCTAATACTAGACTGTATTAACACTCTGAAGTCTAACCTAGTATATACAAGTAGGTCCCCTGATACTAGACTGTATTAACACTCTGAAGTCTAACCTAGTATATACAAGTAGGTCCCCTGATACTAGACTGTATTAACACTCTGAAGTCTAACCTAGTATATACAAGTAGGTCCCCTGATACTAGACTGTATTAACACTCTGAAGTCTAACCTAGTATATACAAGTAGGTCCCCTGATACTAGACTGTATTAACACTCTGTAGTCTAACCTAGTATATACAAGTAGGTCCCCTGATACTAGACTGTATTAACACTCTGTAGTCTAACCTAGTATATACAAGTAGGTCCCCTGATACTAGACTGTATTAACACTCTGAAGTCTAACCTAGTATATACAAGTAGGTCCCCTGATACTAGACTGTATTAACACTCTGAAGTCTAACCTAGTATATACAAGTAGGTCCCCTGATACTAGACTGTATTAACACTCTGAAGTCTAACCTAGTATATACGAGTAGGTCCCCTAATACTAGACTGTATTAACACTCTGAAGTCTAACCTAGTATATACAAGTAGGTCCCCTGATACTAGACTGTATTAACACTCTGAAGTCTAACCTAGTATATACGAGTAGGCCCCCTAATACTAGACTGTATTAATACTCTGAAGTCTAACCTAGTATATACAAGTAGGTCCCCTGATACTAGACTGTATTAACACTCTGAAGTCTAACCTAGTATATACAAGTAGGTCCCCTGATACTAGACTGTATTAACACTCTGAAGTCTAACCTAGTATATACAAGTAGGTCCCCTGATACTAGACTGTATTAACACTCTGAAGTCTAACCTAGTATATACAAGTAGGTCCCCTAATACTAGACTGTATTAACACTTTGAAGTCTAACCTAGTATATACAAGTAGGTCCCCTGATACTAGACTGTATTAACACTCTGAAGTCTAACCTAGTATATACAAGTAGGTCCCCTGATACTAGACTGTATTAACACTCTGAAGTCTAACCTAGTATATACAAGTAGGTCCCCTGATACTAGACTGTATTAACACTCTGAAGTCTAACCTAGTATATACGAGTAGGTCCCCTGATACTAGACTGTATTAACAACTTTCCATCAACTCTAAAAGTACTTAGGGTAGCACAACTCCTATTGACCTGAATATCATATTGAAGTCTAACGGTCTAACCTAGTATATACAAGTAGGTCCCCTAATACTAGACTGTATTAACACTCTGAAGTCTAACCTAGTATATACGAGTAGGTCCCCTGATACTAGACTGTATTAACACTCTGAAGTCTAACCTAGTATATACGAGTAGGTCCCCTGATACTAGACTGTATTAACACTCTGAAGTCTAACCTAGTATATACAAGTAGGTCCCCTAATACTAGACTGTATTAACACTCTGAAGTCTAACCTAGTATATACAAGTAGGTCCCCTGATACTAGACTGTATTAACAACTTACCATCAACTCTAAAAGTACTTAGGGTAGCACAACTCCTATTGACCTAGGAGTACTTAGGATAGCACCATTCTTTTTGAACTGAATAGTAATCTGTAGCTCTAAGCTTGTAAAACACAATGAAAAACTAAAAATCAAATAAAGTAAATAGTTATTTTCAGAATTCGTTCAGAGAAATTAAGCTTTTTAAGCAACTGAAGAAACATGATGGTTATGTAAGTCCACCGAGTCTGATCGCAGGTGGATATTTGTAACGAATTGAAAAACAAGTAGCTTTAGTGTACTGCTCTTGTTGCTGAAGATTAGAAACTTTCTAGTTTTATTTATTTTTAAAACTTCATTACCAAGAATTTCTATAAAGCGTGTCATTAGAAGCTGAAGTTCGGCCAGCAGACATTTTTCATTTCTTGATCGATTAATAGCGCCCTCAGTATTTGGGTGATATCTCAAGAACTAATTGGCCAATTGACTTGCAACTGGAATTTTACTGATAAAATATTATGCAAAAAGCGACCCAAAATTCATAATTCTACAAAAACCGTAAGTGTTAAACACAAAATGAAACTACACAACCAAATTTACTTAGGCATAGGATCAGGTGGAAAGATCCCGTAAATCAAAAACATTTTCCGAATTACCTCCAACCCAGGCTGGAAAGCATTGAATTGTTAGGGGGGGGGGAAGGGTGTGACCCAATGGCGAGCCTCAATTCCCGGATCATTAGATTGTTAAGGGGGGGGGGGGAGGTATGACCCAATGGTGAGCCTCAATTCCAAGACCATTTTATTTAATCAAACAGTCGAATCGTGATTAGAACTGCCTGCTGTTCTGACCACATACAAGTACTTACAGAGCAAGAGTGATGGTTTTTTAAGCAACCAAACTGGAACACTCCATCAAGTCATTGGTCATTCTACTGCCTTCTAAGCATCACAGATGAAGTAGTCACTTATTAACTGCAGATTCTAGAGGTTGCGCTGATTGTTGAGTTGCTGTCATCAGCGATCAGAGCTGCCTTTATAATCTAAGTTATGTCAAACCGACATCTACACACAACAGCTAGGCCCACTACATACCAGCTTAACCTGTGTCATGCAATATTTCATACACATTCTGGGTATTTCTATGTATCTACATATGGTATATATATAAACGCAATAACTCAAACAACACAAAGTTTAGTTTGTTTTTGTAGCGCTACATTATAGTCATGAATACCTGGTCAGTCTTATTTACTACTTCGATAAAGACGGGTGACAAAATATTTAAACAGGTTAAAAGAGTTTTATAAAGTGTAACAGAACTTACTAAGTAACAGTTCAAACAAAACAAAGTTTATGCTGTGCTTCGTCGTGAACTTATCATCAATTGATAATAACATGGTGATTAATTTTCGAGTATACCTGTTGAGAATTTTCAAAATAAACATGAGCAACGACTTAGTAAAGACAGTTTACAAGTAACCACAACTCTCCGAGTCAATGTGCATCAACCACCAAAGGGTTGTTGGTGGATTGATTCATTGAAAATTTAAGTATGGGGTGGAATTATCTCATCTTACATTCTTAACTGGCTAGCTTTTTACATTCAAACCACATGCATGTAGAGGTTCTGCCATGGAAATTGTATGCATAAATGTTGCTAAACAGAGGATTTACAGGTGAATAAAATGGGCTTAATTGGAAGCATGATGAAATGATTAGAAGTACTAGTATCTGGTGATAGAAATGCTTCTAACATTATAGTAAAAGTAGAACAACTCCGAATACCTTTATGATAGACGTAATTATATTATAAATACAGCTATGGTAGTAACTAGTAACTACTACTTTTATTTTATCATGCATGTAAAGAGAAATGAACAAAGTCTTCCTAGTTCAGTACATCTGTTAGGTTGTTATAACTGCGTTTCTGTTATCTTCTGCTTCTGAAAGACATCCTGTAGAATAAGAGATGATGCGCTACACATTTGGTTGAGGAAAAAATGTGCCAGAGGCTTCCTGTGACCTTTACTCTTACTAATAGTGCACTGCTGACAAGCAGTGGTGGCTCCACCAACCGCAGCTTAAAACAGATAAGGAAGGAAAACTCCCCCTGAATAGGTTGATCAGCCGTAGCGATAGCCTCCGGGACACAAACGTTACCAAAGAGCAGAAGATTATCTTCTCTCGTCATGATGAGTGCAACATTCAAGAAATATTATTAACACTTTGGGAAACATTAACTGCAGAAATATATCGTCAAATTAATTATGAAATTATATATTATTAAATATTAATAATGAAATTAATGTCACTATATCAAGTTACATTGAAAGTGAGGCTCACTTAACCTGGAGCGTTAATGTCTACGCAGATCTCTTGTATACTTCTGTCTAGTATATTATCTTTTAATAGACACGTGCTTACAACATGCACTAATTTACCAATACTGACTTGAGGTTCAAAATCTGCTGGGCACAAGATAAGTTTCATGAGAAGATAACTCTTTGAAGGCAGCTCTTCTAGGACTCATATCAATAATGCAGCATGATCTGGTCAATGAAACTTGGATATCATTACTCACTTTTGGTAATCTTTGAGTGACAAGGGTTTGAATTGCAGCCTTCGATGCCAGCAAATTGTACACAATTTTGCAATAATTATGTAAGACTAAAGACCATTCTTTACATGTGAATGTCGATGTATGGAAACTCCGTTAATATTTTATTCCAGCAAACTGCTTTACAATTTTACCATATTTAAAATAATTCAACTCCTATATTCCAAGACATTTATTTAACTTTAATGATGACCTACTCTTGTACAGATGAGCATTATCTGATGGTCATCCACTTTATCATGAGTCATTTTAAAACATGTACTCAAAGTAGCCTCAATACATTATCATAATTTTTAGCCATTTAATTGTTTGAATCATTTATTCAACCTACACTGACATTTCCATCTGCCTGAACATAGAATGCTCAAGGTTCTAATTACTGACCTACATCAACTGCGATTGAGAAAGTACCTGAACACACCTGTTTCACAAGGCACAATATTGCACACCATCTAAACGATAGCTCAGAGCAATTTAAAAAATTTTTTATGTGAAAATGTTTCACAATTTCCATGAAAAGACCGAAAAGTAATAATTATACATTTTGTCATCCTGAGCTTTCGCAACTCAAAAATATGTCACAAAATCTTCAAAGAAAGGTGTTACAAACACAAATCATGTTATAGTTTAGTTATTGAGCTACTAGCAGCTGTATTACCTCTTTACATGTATTTATGAAAAAGGAAACATTTGCTTACATCAAAGCGACTGTTGAGGATTGATCAAAGGCTTCCTACCCAGCACTTGTTCACACATTGCTCTACCAATCAAATCACACCCCTGTTCTAGGGTACCCGATCACATATAGGGTACTAATAATACACTGACCACAACTGCTGTATTAGGGGACTTGTTCATATGTAAGGAATTTGACCAAAAAACCATATGCATGCCATTTTAATAAAATACATATCTTATTTCTGAATAAAGCATAAAGATAATGGAATTAGAGCGACAAATAATAAAACATTATGCAATATGGCATATCACAAAAGGAATAAAAATCTGATTTAGACAACCTAATGAATGCCGCCTTTCTTTCATCTTACAGGGTCATAAATGTTCTGGGCCGTGTACACTATATCATGAAGGCATAACATTAAATCAGTATTGAAGTAAATAAAAAATATTGAGCAAACAACTTTTGTCTCCGTACCAACCGATTATCTAAAATCCAGCAATGGCAGATTCATGTAAATCTTTAATTTTATGGCAAGTTTTAGCACAGAATACAGGCAGTTAATAGGAGGATGCACAAAATGTCAATGGGAATGTGTCATGAGCAGACAACTTCTAACATTTGCGAATTAGAGGTTGAATATCATTAGCCTGAGTGTAGCGCTTGTGAATGGTATGAATGGATGGAAGGAACCTTTCAAGCGTGTCTATTGCCTCCATGCTGATATTACACAGGCTCACGTCAAGGCTCTTCAGCTTGCTCTCCTGTTTCATCAGAGCATGTATGGTGCTATCGGTGATCAACCGGCAGCCAGAGATGTCCAAATGAGAAAGCCGTCGGCAATCAACAAGAAGGTCAAACACACCGCGGTCTGTTATCTCCCTACACTGTGCGAGACTAACCCGTTCTAACAAAGGGTTGTTGGCAACTATTGCCATGAGTGAGGCATCAGTTAGTCGGGTGCACATGGACAGGTTGAGTGAGACAAGACTGGGGAAAATCAGGGTCTCAGCTACGCCCAGGTCCGTAATTTTGCTACAGACAGATAGGTCTAAAGACTCAAGCTTACGGAGGCGGGTAATGGGAAACTGTCCCTGACCTCCTTGCTCAGCAAGCGCAGTGTGGACCTGTTCAATATCAGGTACAATTTCTCGTGGGGCAATATCCTTGACGGGAGGAGTGTACTCAAAATAAGAAACTGAGCGACCCTTATCACAGCGACACTCATTTGTGCAGTTGTGTGTGAAGTCTGTGTGAAAGACTCCGAAAAGGCCCATGTCAGTGATGTGCTTACACCAGCTTATATTCAGACCCCTCAAATTCACAAGACATTTCGATATTTCTCGCAAGGTTATGTCGTCAAACCGAAAACAGGAAGAAAGGTTTAGCTGCGTCAGGTTGACCAAATGATGACAAAGGGAGAAAAAGACAGCATTACTGAGACCAGCGCAGTAGCTAAGGTCAAGGTGTCGCAAAGGCTGAGACCAGACATGAAAAAGTTTCTCTACTTCTGATGCTGGCAGGTGCTGGAGAACAGAAGCACTGAGCACCAGGTGAGTGATGCGGCCAAGTTTTTCCAAGGGACGCAACTCCGCCCCATATAAACGCACCTTTGTCAAGTTGAGCGAGTCTAGCTGGAGAGTGGCGGCATACTTGACGGAGACAGCGGAGAGTTGCGAGTTAGATGAAAGGTTGAGCTTACGAAGGGATGGTTGCTCCTGAACTAATGCTATGATTCCTGCATCAGTGAGATCTTTACAAGACACCAACAATAAACTCTCAAGGGCAAGCTTAGGAACCTTAGCTAAGGCGATGAGGGCGCTGTTAGAAATCGATGTGCGGGAGAGGTTAAGAGATATTAGAGAATGAAGGTAAGAGAGCTCATGAAGGAACCGGTTGAATGTGAGAGCAGCCGAGTTGGGGCGGCCATTAGAGCCTGACGAGTATATATCTGATGACGAAAACAAAAATGGGGTAGAAGCAAGCTCTAGGCTCCGAAGTCCGGGTGCCATGCGCAGAAAAGCTGTAAGGATCGCATCAGTCAGGTGACGCAGAGATGAGAGGTCTAAGCTTTGCAAATGCGGCAAGGAGAGGCTTGTCAAATGCTTGCCACAACCAGAACCTGTGAAAGGAAACAGGGGCTCGAGTGAGGCAAAGAATAAGACATAAGATAACAGCTGTGAAAAATCGACTTGCTATATACCTACCAAGAAACGTAAGATTGTTGCAGCCACTCACGTCGAGACTTGTGAGATTGCTACAGCGATCAAGCATCGCGACAAGCACACTCTGTGACACGTTCGATCCTTTCAAACTTAAAGTGAGCAACCGGGAGCTGAGATTGACCTCACAGGCTTTGAGGAGCTGCTCTGAGTTGGGACTGCCATTTATGTCAGAGAGTTCAAGGTGAAAGCCTGAGAATGGAGATAAAATACCTTTACTGAGCTACCCAGAGGTCATCTACAGTATGAGGAACACACCAGAGACCTATGCATCAACATAGGTATCTCAAAAAGTTAGAAGACAACACGGAATATTAGGCATCTAAGCGCTTGCGTTAAAAATGTTATAAACTACATAAATACTAGAACATTATCATTGTGGAAAAATAAAATCTCTTTTACACAAAAGTATTTCTGCTTATTTAGAATCCCTCAGGCTTCAGGGTCAGTAAAACTTTGATGCAAAGCAGTTGAAATTTATGGCATATTTTTTCACGGCTTATTACTAATCAGTATAAATTCTATCAAGGCTTCTATAGAGAAGCAATACGTAAGTAATATGGTTGAGTGAAGATGAGTACCTGCAGAGAGCACTTACCACATAGACTGCTGCATTAGCACACTGATCAAAGGAGTCACCAGTACCTCTTGGTGAACTCTAACAGCTAGGCAATCGAGGCTCTGGTAACCATTTTTATTTAATCAATGCGGAAAACCAATTTCAATCACGGAAGTTTCTGCCACACTCACCGCCTAATTGGGTCACAAGCATAGGCTATCACCAATAATTTCATAATACTAACTAGATCAACACAATTGCGACTGATTTTCTCTGTTATCTTTATAACTTGAAGGAAAAACACAGAAAACTATATATAGGCCTAATGCATGCGAGTATTTTATCATATTAGCATTTGTTGAAACTAATATGCTTAACATCTTTTGGTTCAAGCTCTCAGGCATAGGACATGTCTCTAAATGTCAGTATCAATAATGCTTCTTAACTGAGATAATGATTTTAAAATTCTCAGAAAACTATGGTTTCAGGTTGTATGCAAGATATTTTTCAGTTAAACAACACAACAGTCTACTTTTGAATTTTTAAAGTCGATTATATCGCGTATAAAATATGCGATATAATTTTAAAGCTTTCATATTCTATGCAAACTTTAAAAACTAGAACACCTCCACAAATTGAAAAAACATTGCTATGATGATCGACTCAAATAAAACAGAATAGCAAAGAATGTAAAACATATTTTTGTAACAAATATTAGGAGGGCTAGATCTAGAAGAAACCCACAAAATTGATGTATTAATGCACTGAAAGTTTCTCAAATCTAAAACTACAACAATATAACGTAAAGCCTCTATTTGAGCACCACCTCTATTTGAACGCCACCTTTATTTGACTGCCACTATGGAAGAAGGGTTGAAACAAAAAGCGCCACGCTTTAATTTAAATGCCACCCTCTATTGTGGCGCCATTTTGACACTCTTGGATTTTTACGAACACATAAGTGATCAATAAAAAATGTCCACACAATGCTACTAATAATGACTCGATTACATCAATAACAATGAATTCTTTCGTTGTTGCTGTTCGTATCGAAGTCCACTTTTTAACTCAAAAGCTTTAGAGCTTTTCGTTAAAACTTTGAAAGCGACACCACATAAATAATTAATTATAGTATCAGGCTAATAGTAGTTCCTTGTTTAAAATGGTCTTGAAACTTCGACGTATGTGAAAAACCATTTAACATTTACAATGGAATTTGGAGGCTAAATCTTGCGCTAAGTGCGCATGCAGCTAAAAGTTTATCGTTATTTCTGTGAAAAAGTATAAAACTTTCAAATAGCGACATGTGAAAGTTTTACTCCACTAAAAATTGCTGAAAGTTTAGCAGTGCAGAAGAAGAGTTGAGGTCAGCAGACACTGTGGAAGGTATTGAACAGCCAGAAAAAAATAGAATGGTTTCAAACGAAAGGAACAATCGGAACGAAACTGGCCGAGCAAACCATGCAAATATTGTTGTTTCAAAAATGTTAATTTATGCATCTGCATGTATTATAAACATGGTTTGTTTATGTCACTTGTTATTGAACATATATTTGTAACGTTTGATAGATTATTATCATATAACATCTAAATTTGCAGATTTATAGCATATTATTTGATAGCATTCTTGCGGTTATGCTTACAAAGGATTGATGCTCATAATCTTCTTCTATTGCACATAAAAAGCCAGTTTTGGCTGCAAACATGGCTATGGCAAACATCAATGAGCACAATGAGCTTTTATGCAATATTGGTAAATAAAGATATAAAATAAAATAATGCTTTTAAATTTAGTGAAATAAAAAACTGAAAGCTCCAACAAATTGCAACACAGTCTATACGATCATCTGAGTTAATTGCAAGCAATAAAAATCAAATGGTGGAGATATTTCTCAGTTTCCCAATGCATACTTATTTAGAGATCTACGACAAGTTGGAAGTAAGTTATAGTAAATTTATTGCATCTAAAAAGTTTAATGTCGCTCATCCCAAGGAGAGTGCAAAATAGAGTGCAACATTCACTTCGCCCGAAAAGGATTAAATTTATCTTCCCAAAATTCTGACAAGCTATTTGAAATATACAACGCCACCCTTTATTTAAACCTCACCTCTAATGACGCGCCACTGTAGGGGAAGGGTTGAAAAATAGAGCGCCATGGCGTTCAAATAGAGGTTTTACCTTAATTGTATATTACAAGAAATAGAACTTTTAAATTTTGCAGGCTCATGTCCCAGACCTACAATTTTTACCATTGTAGGTAAAGGTGCTTGTTTACCTACAATGGTTTGTAGTATCAGACTAGGAAGCACTATTGTATAGACAACATGATCCAACAAGCTCTCCTGTTACGCTTAATTCTAACAGGCCCATTGGCGACAACTACAGTATATGTTAGACATCTGCATTTACTATTCTTGTTCTGTTCTATGTTCTATATATGATTATGTAAATGTATTAAACTGCGTTGTGTTGAAAAGATTGCGAAACAAAAAGGGGCCAAAGTTATGAGATTTGGCAGTCACAGAACAGCAAGATACATTTGTCTAGCGTGAAGATGTTAGATACTTCTAACAAACCCGTGAACCACTGATGTCTGCTATGGCCGACTATTTTACCCCTGATGTCTGCTATGGCCGACTATTCTACCCTTATGTCTGCTATGGCCAACTATATTACCCCTGATGTCTGCTATGGCCGACTATTCTACCCCTGATGTCTGCTATGGCCAACTATTCTACCCCTTATGTCTGCTATGGCCAAATATTCTACCCCTGATGTCTGCTATGGCTGACTATTCTACCCCTTATGTCTGCTATGGCCGACTATTCTACCCCTGATGTCTGCTATGGCCAACTATTCTAACCCTTATGTCTGCTATGGCCAAATATTCTACCCCTGATGTCTGCTATGGCTGACTATTCTACCCCTGATGTCTGCTATGGCCGACTATTCTACCCCTGATGTCTGCTATGGCCGACTATTCTACCCCTGATGTCTGCCATGGCCGACTATTCTACCCCTTATGTCTGCTATGGCTGACTATTCTACCTCTGATGTCCGCTATGGCCAACTATTCTACCCCTGATGTCTGCTATGGCCGACTATTCTACCCCTTATGTCTGCTATGGCCGACTATTCTACCCCTGATGTCTGCTATGGCCGACTATTCTACCCCTGATGTCTGCTATGGCTGACTATTCTACCTCTGATGTCTGCTATGGCCGACTATTCTACCCCTTATGTCTGCTATGACCGACTATTCTACCCCTGATGTCTGCTATGGCTGACTATTCTACCTCTGATGTCTGCTATGGCCGACTATTCTACTCCTTATGTCTGCTATGGCCGACTATTCTACCCCTGATGTCTGCTATGGCTGACTATTCTACCTCTGATGTCTGCTATGGCTGACTATTCTACCCCTGATGTCTGCTATGGCCAAATATTCTACCCCTGATGTCTGCTATGGCCGACTATTCTACCCCTGATGTCTGCTATGGCCGACTATTCTACCCCTTACGTCTGCTATGGCCGACTATTCTACCCCTGATGTCTGCTATGGCCGACTATTCTACCCCTGATGTCTGCTATGGCTGACTATTCTACCCCTGATGTCTGCCATGGCCGACTATTCTACCCCTTATGTCTGCTATGGCTGACTATTCTACCCCTGATGTCTGCTATGGCCAACTATTCTACTCCTGATGTCTGCTATGGCCGACTATTCTACCCCTGATGTCTGCTATGGCCGACTATTCTACCCCTTACGTCTGCTATGGCCGACTATTCTACCCCTTATGTCTGCTATGGCTGACTATTCTACCCCTGATGTCTGCTATGGCCAACTATTCTACTCCTGATGTCTGCTATGGCCGACTATTCTACCCCTGATGTCTGCTATGGCCGACTATTCTACCCCTGATGTCTGCTATGGCCGACTATTCTACCCCTTACGTCTGCTATGGCCGACTATTCTACCCCTGATGTCTGCTATGGCTGACTATTCTACCTCTGATGTCTGCTATGGCTGACTATTCTACCCCTGATGTCTGCCATGGCCGACTATTCTACCCCTTATGTCTGCTATGGCTGACTATTCTACCCCTGATGTCTGCTATGGCCAACTATTCTACTCCTGATGTCTGCTATGGCCGACTATTCTACCCCTGATGTCTGCTATGGCCGACTATTCTACCCCTTACGTCTGCTATGGCCGACTATTCTACCCCTGATGTCTGCTATGGCCGACTATTCTACCCCTGATGTCTGCCATGGCCGACTATTCTACCCCTGATGTCTGCTATGGCCAACTATTCTACCCCTGATGTCTGCTATGGCCGACTATTCTACCCCTGATGTCTGCTATGGCCGACTATTCTACCCCTGATGTCTGCTATGGCCGACTATTCTACCCCTGATGTCTGCTATGGCCAACTATTCTTTAAGGTAAATGAAAGAAATGATGTTGTTTAACTTCAACAACTGGGAAATCATGTTCAGATGGCAAAGTTCAGATGAGTATGAACTCTAACTTCCACACGCTACTTATACAAAACCATATGCGAGAATATAAGTTCTTGAGCTTTATAAAAGGACCCATTCTAGTTAATTATCACTGCAGTAACTCATCAGTAGAAAGCTAGTTGATCAGACGAGCATCGTACAGAGTCTAGATAAACTCACCTGGTCGGTTGCGTAGTCCTGTGAAAGGTCGAGGATTAATGATAGAAGACTTCACTGAGACCATAACATCTCTCTGCACCTGAGGAGCCAAAGATGCCTCATACCACTTCTTACACACAAGAGCAGCGTCCTTGCGGTCTGAGACGCTCAAGTATTGCATGATGTAAGAGAGCATCTACCAAAGGCAGAACTTTTATCGGTAGTCGACAGCAGTATAGGCTGGAACCAGCAAGAATAATTGCAAAAGCAAGAATTTTTTCAACTATCTTCATAAGTTGTACACTAGATCCGATAAATTCACAAACATTTTAATAGACATATAGACATAGACAAATAGACATAGACATATAGCGAAATAGCTTGTAACTCAGTATGACTTTGAGATGAATTAGAGATGATCCCCTCAAACGAGACGACCAATACAAAGGCTAGCACTGCTTTCTAGCCAATGGCTTTACGCTGAAAATAATATATATGTATATGAAAACAAACCTCAACTGGTAACTCGGGCACAGAACCTGACAGAGGTAAGGGGTGAACATAACTCCCATTTGTATCATGTTTGCGGGCAGCAGCGTCCTCACGTAGAACTTCATCATAACTTGGAGGAGGGCTTATGCTGCGTCCCTTCACATATACAGCCATCGATACGACTGCACTGAAGTCAACCTGCTGTGATAGACACACCTTATACAACAAACTTGGCCTACAAGTTAGTGCAGGGTACAAGAAGAGATAATCTCTCCAAAGCCACTCTAAAGATAACTCTCTCAAAAAATCTCTTCTAAGATAACGTAACTTCTTATGATAAGGATGAGTGGTATCTGGATAAGCATCTTAGAGATCGTTGTAATGTGGCTTGCAGAGATGGAAGACAACTCCCATGACAGATACAACTATGGCAAATTAACTAGTGTAACAGACTAGCAATCCCAGCTATCATACTATTATTGTTTGTGACTTATTCTGGTAATAATCTACTAACACAAAAAAACAATGTGAACAATAGCATTTTATATACAAACATGCAGATCAAAGTAAACAAAGCTGTATTCATTTGATAATATCCCATATTTTTGGTCTACAGATCTGCAAAAACAGTCACATAGCTCTGGCAGATCATGGGACAGAACAACTACGAATGGCATATAAATAGCTAGTAACTCACATATTGATGATAAACTTTAGTAGAAAAATAATATTAATAATCAATTGTGTGAAGACCCTTAGGAAATATAAATGTCACAAGGTCGCTAGGATGAACAACATCTGTCATTGGAATATAACGAAATTTATTTATGTATAGTGTCTCACTAAACCACTAATTGAACTTACGAAATGGGATAAATTTTTATTGCAGAGCAAATGCAAAACTTATTAGAAAACTTCGGAATGAACATGTGCATTCCACATCACTGGCGCAATCGTGAGAAATGCAGGATGAGTCATGCAGTGGTCATGTACAGAGTATATTTAAATAAAGTTATGAAGTATAAACTATACAGTAGCCACAGCAAACCATGCTGTATGTCCACAAACTACACAAAGTGTTAGCCACACTCAATGAAATTATCAGAAACAAAAGCAAACACAAGTAATAATAAAACTATATATACATCTTCCTGTACTAGACGTGTAGGCCTATAACTAAATGTAGATTTTGTAGGCATAGGACATAAATGTCTGTAAATGTCAGTTTCAATAATGATTCTTCACTGAGATAATGATTTTAAAATCCTCGGAAACTAACCTAAGTAGGTTGCATGTAAGATATTTTTCAGTTAAACGACATTGCATATAAAGAGCTTTCACCTTCCATAAAAACTAGACCACCTCCACAAACTAGAAAAAATTTGGTAAATGTACAAAATGCGATATATCATATGTAATCTAAAAATTAACCTAAACAGAAGCACCTGAAGTAACTAAATGTGCAAGCTTGTTCTGAAAATGGGTTACTGAAAATTTCCGCTTTTGTAACCACATAGTAGTAGCACATATGCGCTCAACTTAAAATTAGTTGACTCTCATCTCATATATTCTACTTACATTTTACAAAAGGAAAGATACTTTTCAGAAGCACAGTGACACCAATTGCTTTATAAAATCTGTTACGCAAATCAACGAGACTGAACTATCTTAGAGTCTTACAGCCACTTCTGCCACAATCATCAATATTTAACCAAAGCTTGTAAAAGTATAAATTTATGTACTTGTTTTTACAAATGCATGACGATTCAATTTTTTTGGCATTATAGTCATGCACTTTCATAGAAGTAATCCAACATGTGCCTTAATAATCATCAAATATTTTAAAGTTGTTGGTGGAAAGGAACGTGTCATAAAAGCCCAACAGTGGTCTCCAGAGTTAACAGGAAAGACGATGCTGCCAAATAATGGCATTACTGACAAAAAATTCTGGAAGGTCATGTTACACAACAACCTGGCTACAGCTTACAAGGGGATCTTGCGAAAGCGCAGTATCTCCTAAAAAACCAAGGTCTACTATAAAAAGAGAACACACTTCCATATATCTGGTCTCACAAGTATACTATGTAGTGTACCTGTATAATATACCATGGTTTCTGGCTCAAAGCTGCTGGATAGCAGCTTTGAGCAAAAAACCATCACAAATAAGTGAATATGATGGCTATTACACAAACTCATCGTTAAAGCTGACATATGGCGTAGTCTAACTACTAACAAACCTATCACAATACCTCAAACAACAATAAGCTGCAATCCATGTAACCAAACCCTAATTACGCAGCATTCACCAGATGAAGCGCTACCCTAAAGCTTGCGTTTTTGAATACTTCAAACGTAAATGTATGCTTGTTATTACTTGAAGTAGCACAAGTATTTTAGCATTATTTAAAAATCAAAGCAATGAGCTTAAAAAAATATGCAAAGTGCAAATAAACTTACAGTAAATTATTTCATTAACAATAATAAACTACATGTACATAAAATCAGACAAGTACGGAATATCTCTTATCCTTTAGCGAATTACAAGTAGACTACAACTGGATTGGCTATAACATCAGCTAAATATCGAAGTGTAATATTTTTGTCTTCGTAATCAATGATTTAGAAACTAATTATTCAACATACCACTTGTGTAAATTAACTTTGCAGCACTTACAATAGCATGTAGCTGTAGTAGGATACCACAAGTTCGTGACAATGGTGCTAAAATTTAGCAATACTTACTTTATATTAATATTTGCAAACGCCTCAATGAGGGATCGTGTAGCTGAATATAATTTTTTTTCGTACCACACAGATGAACCGAGTTTAAAAGCTTCCTGCAAGGAAATTTTATTTGCGTGGTGCGCTATGAGCGCAGATCTATCCACTTTAGGCTCATCACACATACATTTCACGTGACGGTGACTAGCAAGGACGTGTTTTGAACCAATCAAAATGTTTGCACCCTTACACAAAAGCAGTCCTCAGAAGAATAGGTCTATGATAGCGAGGCAAAATGATTTCTGTTATTGCGAAGCTAAATTGAAACAACATTTTCTCTAACTGCACCAGCAATCCTAATAATGCGTTTTGTTATCTATGTTAAGCACTAACAATAACCTATACTTTTTTAGAGAATTGTAATAGTTTTATATGTTAATGTGATTTTGTTTTTGTTTACTAATACGAGAAAATCATTTGGAAACTAAATACCATCTCTGTTATATATGAATTGTTTTGGCCTTGTATTGATCAGATGTGCTACTAGTTTGAATATGCATTTGACCATCAAACAGAAAGATCTTTAAATATTTTTAGCATAAAAAGTAATTTTATGCAACCAAAGAAGTCATAGTGGCCTCCCTAGGTGGTCATTTAAATAGTTTTTGCAAGAAGCAAGATATATCCACTATCTTCAGAGAAGCAGAAGCCAAACTCAGTATTGCAGCCAAAACCTTTGCTCTAGCATGTTTCAAATGAATAAATATCGTTTCAACATGCAAAACTGACTTTGATTGATATGGTTGGAGAGAAAAATCAAGGCAAATCTGTTCAAATACAATCATTCTTAATCACTTCATTGATTGCTGATAAACTGTAGTTAAGATCGAAAGAATAACTAATGGTAGCTTCTTATGCTTGATGCAGTTGTGCATCATTTTATTAAATTATGTTATCACGTTATTTTTTCTATTTCTGTACCCGGTTGAAAATATAAGTGTGTCTTAGAGAGCAATTGTCAATGAGAGTCAAAACAAATTATTTTGGCACTACACGTATTTGTGAAATTCATAAACAGAGCAACTGTGGCAGTGAGATGATCACATTTAATAAAGTGTTATGAAGATAACCACAAAAGTGAAGAATTCAAAACATGGATAAGCCAGTGAGAATTTTGTGGTTTGAAGGTTTAATATATTTGCCTCTATTTGCCTGGACGATAATACAAGAAAAGGGGAGTCGTTTAAATTTTCAAAAAGTGATGATTATTGTCCACCAAGAGCACATGCTGTGGTAATGAGTCATAGGCTTTCAAAATCAAAACAGAGAGCACTTTTAACGGATGAATTTGTGACCGACTTACACAAAGTTGCTAGCTTTTTGCAAGTCAGAAAGTCTTTATGATACGATGAATTTAAATACATTCATTTTGGATATAGAGGGTGATCATACCTTCCATCATTTTTTTAATCCAATACAATCAGTGGAAGCTGTACACATATGTAACTCGATTGAGATTGCAAGTATCAAGAGCCTATTTTAGTAATAGATAAAAGGATGGCTAATGAATAATAAGTCAAAGTTTATCAAGCAACCTATAGAGGGCTTCACTCGTGCACGTCAATACTGAGTAATCAGATAATCTTGGAGGTTGTGTTCAGCTAGATAGTGTCACAAATTTTGTACCAAAATATGAATCAAAACTCAGTTTGTTACACACCTAAACCCTAAACATTAGAAAAATAAAAGTAAACGATCACAAGGGAACAAGCTCATCGATCTGCGACCATCTGGAACTGCTTCTCGGAGGATGAACTCAACAATATTATTCTATGCCTGTCTACTAAGAAACTGGGCAAAAAGCTGTAGATCACGCTGAATGTTGCTACTAGCTGGCTAACCAAAGATGTAGAACTTTACCTTATCACAGACACCTTGGCAAAAACGAGATAAGCAAGACACCTGCTTCAGAAATCTTGTGGAAAAAGTTAGGAAATCTGGTCCTCAACTCAGAAAATTACAAACTCTGTCTATTATTTTTTAAATGGCTGAACTTGACTAGTACATATGTGGGCACTCCATAAGCCACTTTCAATTTTTTAAAAATCCGCCTAAAATTTAACCAGATTTAGTCATGAATTTTGTTAATGTTGCAAAAATACTTAGGGTTTCCAGGTGGCATGGAGGTATAGAAAAAACATCTGGCAATTAGCATTAGCCTCAGACTCCTTCATGAAAAATTTTGAGGTAGCAGGACCACATGTTTTTAATGTTAGATAGCTCCCAAGTATCATGTGGGGCCCCTGAAAAAACAAAAACCTTCAACAGCTGGTAGCATAAATTAGAAAGGGTGCTGGCTCTCTCTCTGGATTCTCTCTGGAAGCTATCTGAGTCAATTCATCATGAGTTCATGATAGGGCAAGAATTGGTTTTTTAAAGTATTAAGGGCTGTTGTTCTGGCATCCCTCTGTCTGAGATTTTGAATAAGTTGCACACTGTGCATCTTAAAGTGAAGGCAATTCCAGAGTTGAATTCACAATTTATAGGCCATCACTTTCAGAATGTACAAATTCATACAAACCTCATTGCTCATCTGACATCATGGAATTTGAGTACCTAATATGGCAAAAACCGGGGGGTGTAGTTATTGCATTGAAAAAGACATTTGCAAAGTGTTTTACGCAGCTATAATGATCGCCAGGTTGTTTCAAATGGGTATATCAATTCCAGGTAGTCTTTGAGATTTCAACATAGCATCAGAATCTCCTATCGAATAAAAAGTTGATCCATCTCTCGCTCTTCTTAAATAACGAGACACCACAACTAAAGGGAAATCTACAATTGATACCAAGAGGTTGATTTTAGGAACTAGAATTCCACAGAAACTCTGTAAACCAACAGAGAATATGCAAGCTTTAGCAGAACAAAAGCAAAAATTTTTTTAAAAGACAGCCTTAGTATAAGTGTGCAAAGTGCCGGGCTTCTGCAAGAGAAAGAGCCTGTTTTATTATTTAGCCGAGATCTAAGTTCATACACCTCAATATTTCTTCCCAACCTTTAACTCTGGCTTTGGACAGACGAATGGAAAGACAGACACAGCTCTTATTATAGTAAATATTATCGGCAACATCGGAGGCTGTAGGAAAAAGTTAGATTTGTTAAGCTGCTCTTTGGGTGTTCTTTCACTATTGAAAGAAAAATGAGCACATTAGGAAGCAGAAGGCACATTAGACTGACCCCAATAAACACTGACGATAATAGAGAACCAGCTACAAAAACAACTGGTCCTGATATAGAGACCAAACTTCTAAACACACCCATTACAAAGTGCTTCAAGGCAGCTGCAGCACTGCATTGGTTATAACTGCAAAGAAGTAGGCCGAAGTAGATTTCAGATGACATAGTAGAAATATCTGAGTATTATAGTTTTAATGCTTGCGGTGTTTCGTTGTTTTATTTTATATATGTATAACACAGCTACTGCTCATGCTGCTAAAGCACAAACTTCTGGAATTACTGTTATTTTTTATTTTCATGTTGTAGGCAATGATTCATGCCATATATATTCATGCCATATATAAATGCAATTTCTTACATTTTTTTATTATAACGAATCAGTCTGTCATAATAATATCTGGATTTGTGCACATCTGTTCTGATTAGCTAGGCCTGAAAAAACCTTGATGAAATAGCTCAAAATGATAGCATTGTAGAATTTGGATGTGCCAATAAAGCTGTTGTTCTTCGCCTTCAAATGAAACAAAGATATTCCAATGTAATGCTATTTGAAATAGGTCTGAATTAAGCCACTATAAGAGTGTGGGACAAATGAAGTACTCAAGACGGATAGCTAAATAGCAATGATACTAAATTACGTATTATAGGATAGGAAATAATTATGTGTATCATTCATTACCAAACTAGTTGCCATCTCCATATAAACTTAATAAAATACTGCAAAATTAGATTATTCCTATAGTTATATTATTAATTAACTAGTGATGACAGGTTATACAACTTAGCTTCTAAAAGTCCTGCTCTTGCCTGTCCAATAAAAGAGTTTTCTGTAGTATTTCATGTCAACAGAAATGTAATAGCTTTATTAGTGATCTAATTCCGCAGGTTATTGAATTGCAAAATGCCTTGGCTGCTCTGTTGTGTCTCCAGCTTTACACGGACAGCATTTTCAACTTTTCTATGACCAGTTTTTTTACTTTTTCGTACATACACTTAATAAACCATTTACTAATTATGCTATTTTTATTCAAATAGATACTCAGACCATCAGATTCTTCATGGAAACACAAGTGGACGAGCTAGCTGAGGAGGCTGCTGCGGCTGTAAGAAGAGGAGATGACAAAGCTTTGCACACTCTCTTCAGCAGAGACATAAACAACTTAGATGAGCTTGTCTGGCCAATGCTTACAAGAGTCAATGAACTGCTTGAATCAGCTAGCATGAGCAAAATTACCTGCTCAACCTACTCAACTCTTTTGCAACTGGCCAGCTTACGTGGCAAGCCAAAGGAACTTGTTTATGCATATCTTGAGTCTTGTGAAGCGTTTCAAAGCTCTGTTGTAGTCTGCGGTACAGTGCCACTTCTGGCTAGCGCTCTTGCAAAGATTCCAGAGAATGAGCGATCCCTCGAAGTGGTCTGCAACACCCTTGATAGCCACATTCGCTCTTGTCCGTGGACACGAGATGATTATGTTATTGCGGATGATGATGCCAATGATTTAACAAGAGATCCTGTTATAAAACTACATGAAAAAACACAAGCAACAACTGACCTTTTGCATCTGGTAACCACCGTTGTTGAAGAGTTCGCAGTACCAATGACTAACATTTCTAATGATACAATGAGTAAAGAAGCTATGTCAGAAATGATGACAAGACTCGCTCACTATCCGTTACTCTACACCCTAGATGAGCACGTCATGCCCACCATTGTTAGCGCTTTATCCAACGTCCATCCCACTCTCACCAAATTGCTCTTCCGTGATTTTGCCAAAGAAAATACAATCTTCGCCGTTTCAACTATTATAGAAGACCCACTCAATATGTCTAAAACATCTGAAAGCTTGTGGATGCCTGGCCTTGGAGCTGTGCTATACGCGGTCTTGTATGATGGTTGCTGCGTTCAAGCTATGCCTAGTGTACACACTCCTCAGTTCCAGTTTATTTCATTATTACCTACACTGCATAGCCTCTTCATACGTTGCTCCCATAAGGTTGTGGCTCTTAAGACTACTCGTCTTTTGGAATATCTGCTCAATAGAATAGGAGCTGGAGATGTCGATGAAACAGCACTGGAGAGTGCGCTCATCAAGGAAACTATCGCCTTTCTATGTTGGGGCATGCAGTTCTCTGACCTACTTACTGTCCGTCAGTCATCTGCAAGACTTCTGCCGGTGTTGTGCTCCAAGTTCACAATTAAAGGCCAGTATTACCTCCTCCAACACACACTGAGCACACAAACCAGCCCAGAAATTCTCAGCTATGTATACACGCTAGTCAAGGACTTTGTGCACCACATGTGGTCTAGTCCAATGGCAGAAACCTATCAAAATTATGCACTTAATTTAATGGAAAAAATATTCTGTCCTCCAGAGGGTGAAGGTGGACAATTGATTGGTGATCTTAATAAGATTTCTTCAGCCTTGAACTTAGCGAGATACTTGGTGAACAGAGATAAAAGACGCACTGCTGCCCAGACCAGAGACATGATGAGGTACATAAAAGATTACATAAAGCCAGTTGGTAAGTGTTTGAGATCCGAGTTGAATGGTTTGGAGGAGCGCCTTAAGACACTCAATGAAGGTTCTTTTGAATTATCAGAGATGTCTGTAGATGTTGGTAGTGAGACTATTAACTGTGGAATAGATGTAGAGAAGGAAGCAACACTCGGCGCAATCAACAAAGTACATCTAGTGCTTCATGTGTATGACTGTCTAGCGGATTCACTTGCTTTATAAAGAACTTTATTCCATCTAATACACTCTTTATCACATCAAACAAAGCGGGTAAAATGTTTTGTATGTACATGGAACTGAGATCATATGAAATCTGACATGTGGAAATTACAATAAATAGGTTAAATCTAGCAAATGCATAAAAGAGTGGAAGCATAAAGGCAGCACATATAATAACGTTAAAAATATGTAGAGAAAAAATCTAGGAAGAATTACACGAAGTACAAATGATAGGAAGCATCCTCAAGTATTATCTTTTAGCAAATGCCACATCTGATTTAAGAGAGCTTAATTGCTCTTTGCGAATTCTCTCTAGTTCATTCTGAGGAAAATTCTACAAGATGAAAAAGTGAGTAAGTCCAAACTACAGCATGCATAGCATTATTTAGCCAGCCACTCGGCCAACTAGCTAACGTATCACGGCTATTTTTAGCTATGATATAAAGACTGTTGTTTATTACATACAAAGCATGAAAAACAAGTTCCTGGAGATAGTCAATTTGAAGTAATGGCATAAGTTGGGAGTTTGCTTCACATTGTCAAATAAAATAAGTACCGTGTAAATCAAACTGGATGTACCTTAATAAGTTAATCAACATGCCAATACAGTCAAACCTCAACACATGAATTTATTCTGTTCTAATATTTTAGCTGGGTATGCCAAAATCGTCAGTTGAAGCACTATTTTTAAAAGAACACATATTTTGTTAAAATCATTCCATAGCTCAAAAACGTTACCATAAATATGTTAGGTAACCAAATATAGCATTCAAACATGAAACTAAATAAAAAAACTCAATTATATGTAAGAAACTACATAAAAAAAAATCAACGAAAGCAAGCTTTATTTAAGTCACTTTTATGCGGACAACGGGTGAATTGTAAGCTTGGCAATACATGAGACAGACAGTACTAGTACAAGGACAACGGGTGAATTGTAAGCTTGGCAATACATGAGACAGACAGTACTAGTATAAGACACGCAAGGCATGAAGCAATGTTAAATATTATTCAGGCACCGCAGAGCTAAGCGATGCGTGTAGAAACTGCACACATATGTACAGATTTACAAATCTGCAATAGTTCAAGAAACTTCAGATATCATAGTTTGCAAGTTATTTTGTATATCAAGACAGATACTTGCTCATATTTTAGCTCTCATGTCAACAAATTTGTATAATTTGAGGTTTGACTAGCAATATTATTATATATAGTATAATAATACTAATATATATTGATAATGTAATATAATATGAGTATAGTATAAATATAATATATTGATAATACATATATAATATTATCAATATCTCGGTAGGACTGCACCAAAAGTTAAAAAGTGACAATTAAATCATACAATTGTTAGTAATTTCTTGAACAAAAGACAAAGCTCTTGCTATCTGAAATGAATGTAGGTGGTGCTTTCAGGAACAAGTCACTTTAATAGCAAGCAAATATCAGAGCCAAGGAAATTGCTACAAACTATGGCACTCTCAATATTGCAGAATTACGTGTATAAAATCTGGCCAGACTGAGACTATTTGTTAGTTGAGGCACCACTTGTACTAACCTTAACGCGTTGAGGAAACTTGGCTAACAGCTGATACTGGCCTTTGTTCAGTGGATGGAATGCATGAAGACAACTGCTCGGATCTAATTCAGTCGGAGTGGTTCTTGAAATATTGTATGTTTCTTTGATAACATGTGAAACGCCAGTTGCATTGTGGTGCCTGCAATGCAAAAGATGGCTCTAGTAGGATCATACAAAAGCAATATCAGCTGATCGGAATAGATAGTTCAAAAGGACTCACCTATAGAACTGCTTGAAAGCCTCGGTGTCGTAGCAGTCGAGAAGGGTCCGCCTATTGACGAGACTGTATGCCACTACAGCAAGGAGCAGCCAGCTAGGCTCATTGATTAGAATGTGGTCCCACAGTTTCATCCACTCAGAACGAGAAAAGACTTCGGAGAAGCCGGTGAGAAGCAGTGTCCAGGCATATGTTTGGGTTGTCACTCGGTAGCGTATAAAGTGCTGTCAACGTAGGACACAAATCGTTAGTCTTTAACACTGGCTGGTATTATATGCAGTTGCCGAGTAGATTGCAAAAACATATAGTGTCTACCTGAAAGAGCTCCCTGTCATGATATGAAAGTAGATTTTCAATTAGTGAAAGGATGTTGAGAGGCGGGTTGGGGGTGTAATCAAACCATCGCTGACAGCAGTTGAGCAGCACGCTGGCTACCACCTCAAAGGCTATCAGCTGGTTGTTTTGGAGAAGCTTTGCGAAAGGAAATGCAAGGCTTGGTAGAAAGGTGCACTCAACCGCTGCCGGTGTCCAGTAAGCCAGTGCCGACAAAAGTCGCTGAAACACCCTCAGTAGCTTTGAGCTCCTTAAAGAGAGGTAAATGTTTGATGAGTATATACATTAAGTACTTAAGCATTTACAGTAAGCTCATGTGCGCAGTGGTAGTCTATAGCAGCTAGCAGTTCATGTAATTGAAGCATAACAAGCTCCTTGTAATGCAAAAGACTGCTCTTTGTGGTTACCAAGCAGTCAAGGACCACCAAAGGAGATGGCCATCTAGTTAACTGCTTGATGCAATAAAATATCACAATTACAAGGATCACAAACAGCTCCTTGAAGAACAAAGAAAATCTTCAAAACAATGTTGAACGGAGAAAATAAAAGCCATGCTGCACCTGATTGGATAAACCTTGTGTATGTTGACGTAAGCAGGATGAATGCCCTTGTCTAAAAGTGCTGAGTATGCTTCGTAGTTTTCAGGGAGTCGAAGAATCGTCTTCCATATGAAGGTTCGGTACTTCTCAGGGAATTCACCGTACTCCTTCAGTATTTCCCGAAGCTTGACATGACTCAAGGCCTGCGAGCTCTCTACTCGCTCTCTTATCATATCCTTCAGCTTATTGGCTGTTTTATGTTGCACCTTAACTGTCTGCCAACATGCATATCATTTAGCTATCACCAAATGCAATTTAACTGGTCCTTACGCTGCACTATGGTGCTTACAAACAGCAAAACTAGCCTCATAGTAATTGAGTTAGCATGAATTTGTGAAGCCAACAGTGGTGAGTCTATCTATAGCTTGTAGCCCAATCGCAAAGGACATTTTAAAACAGAATAAGAATAGATGAGCGCGTGGAAGGAGCCAATAAAATGCTGACAACTCTTAGTGTGAAAGCAGATGTTTGAAAGGTCGAGGTTGTACTCACCTTAGCTCGTGGGTCTCGCTCAACGTCGACTGAATCTTTTTTGTTGTCCGCATGTCTATCCGTCTCCACTCTCTTGAGTATGACCTCTATGTCGTAGATGTTCAAATTGCCGCTGTCCATAATGCAGGCTAGATTGCAACCAGACTCAGCCAAGCTTGCCTAAATTATATAATATACAGTGAGCCATAATACAAGCTATTGTATGATGACGGTAAATAGCGAGTGACTCGATCAAAGCAACATAGCCTATGGTCCAAGGTTTGATTACATTAGCTTGAAGAGTTTAAAATTAAACTACATAAGACATTTCTGCAGGGCTGAGGTGAGAGGATGTATTCTCTTAGCCATGGCAAGACTTTTAGTCAAACACTTTACGGCGTTCGAGAGAAAGTTTTTCCTGTTTGCAACAACTTGATAATGAAGATGCACGCTATTCTCAACTAGACCATTTTTAACTTTTGTATTTAGAAATAAAAAAACTTTTTATTAGTAATCATATTACCTACAAAAATACCCTTACTGCATCTCCTAATGAAATGACACAAACTTAAAATTTAAATACACAAGGTCAAGTTAGGATTTGCACAAAGATTGTAAGCCAAACCAAGAATTGAGTTCTTGAAATTAAAATACAATGATTTATGCCTCTAGTGATCCTAAAGTTATTGGGTTAATAGTTGAGACACTACCTTCGCCTTTAGCCACACATTTTAGTACCTCGCGCTTCGTAGCGCCACAGCATCAGGCATCATACACAGCTTCTTACAAGGCCAAAGCAGCAACATGAATTATACCTTTCATGGTACATAACATAATACAACAGCATAAATACATACAGTACATCTCACAGTACTTCATGTGACACTACATAGCACACAGTAGCTACATTTTATAGTTGCACTCTTGCAATATATTGTACAGTAACATACACTATTTCACATACTACCAATACTACCACAACGCTATCACCATTTACTGAATCTCATATTGTATGGTACAGCACTTTACACACAACCACGTAGTAAATGTAAAACCAGATATCCTAGAGTAACTGAGTAATACATGTATATATTTGATTTCATATTATATTTCATTTCATTAGTACCACCCACTGTATATCAGACAGTGCCACTCACTGTATTGTCTCGGACATCAAACTGCATGGGATATTTTACATAATTCCACATAGGTGTCAAGAATAGCCAAACCAATAACAATAACTTCTAGTCAAAAACTTGTTTGTCTTGAGGCATTGCATACAGTTTTCATCAACGTTATTATACATATAGGAAAATAAAAATTTAATAAAAAGTGAATATGGGAAAGTTATCACAGCTTTGCAATCATAACTACTGCTCACCTGAACCACTTTGTGTTCATAACTTCCAATAGTCCAAATCTCTTTGCTCTCTGAGATATCAATAAACCTGAGTACTCCATCTGAGCAGATGGCTACGAAAGGTGAAATAGAGTGAAAGGCTGCAGACGAGAGAGAAAATTAACAACAAAATGCTTAGATTGAAACAATTTACTGAACTCACCAACTAGAGTTTCCTCCCTATAGAGATGCTTTGGCAAAAACTCCAACTGTTTTACCTGCTTTATTTCCAGCTGCAACTGCAATATTTTCTTTATTCTTTCCGAGCCAAAATCCCAGAGATGGATGACATTGGATTTGCCAGCGCAGGCCACGACACTGCCATCAGAGTTGCAAGCGAAAGTGCGATAGGAGACGTCATATGACTGTGTACTCTTAAGCTCATGCTTCAGCTCCATCGACTCTGCATCCCAAACAAGCATAGAGTTGTCCTTGAAGCATGTGAGTATTGAATTGCTGGAAGGAATAAACTGTGCAGCCAGCAAAGCTATTCCTTTGGTGATGGTCAGTTTACGCTTCCTATCAAAAGTATCAAGATTCCAGAGAGTTGCATTGTCGCTAGATGTGCTTAGAGCATATCGCTTGGAAGGATGAATTGAAAGGGAGACAATCGCAGAGTCATGTCCACGAAGGCAGGCCAATTGTGATTCCGTGTCGACGTTGTAGCACCGCAATGAGTAGTCACTTGAAGCAACTAATATGTCCGACTTCCTTTTTAAAGATGCAGACATTCGAGTACAAGGTACACTCAAATGCTTAACCAAGTGAAATCTGTTTTTCATTATATTAATGGCAAATATATTGCCATGTATATCTCCAGCGATGACCAGATCTCCAGAAGAGCTAATAGCTACTTGAACAAAGATGACTTCTGACTTCTGCCGGCATTGGCCAACATATGAGCTTGTAGCTTTAATGCTGTTCACAACTTCTACTATTAAACCATCATCACCAATATCAGGTTTTTTCACAAACACATTGCCTGATCGCTTTTTCCTCACAAACAGCTGCATTATTGACCATCTAGCGGGGCCCAGCACCACCTGTTGACAAAATATGCGAACATTTAAAGTACCATAAGTCCATAACACAGTTCAAACTATCATCTGACTATTTTACATAAAATGTCTGGTTTTTAAAAAATTGTCAAACAAAACTAACACCGACTCAAGGCTAGTCACATTAATATATTGAACATAGACGCTTAGACTGCATACATTATATTACAACCAACATCAAAAGTTTAAGCTTGAAAAACCAAAATGTTTGTGCAATGCGTGTCATTTGTCAACGCGTGTCACTTGTCAACGAGTGTCACTTGTCAACGAGTGTCATTTGTCAACGCGTGTTGTTTGTGCAACGCGTGTTATTTGTCAACGAGTGTCACTTGTCGACATATGTCATTTGTCAATGCATGTAATTTGTTAATAACCTGTTCAACAGACTACAGTTGTGCACGCTTATCTTTAATAATGTGTTCATGATACTGTGTATTTGTTACAGTAGGCTTAATTAAAACCTATCATTCAAAAGGAACAAACTTCAGCTACAAAAAAACATGACCCAGAAAAATGGCTGATAGAATTGTTTAACCATGAAGCTCATTGTCTGCTTTCTTCATTAAGGTCTACCATCATCATTCCATAGTATAATTGTTTGAAAGAATTGTTGGAAAGCGAAATGCTATTGCATACAAAAAGATTTTCGTCATAGGCACAATTGGCCACAAGCTAAACTTTGCGATGATTTTGACAACACACCGATATTAATGAATGAACTAATAAAGATCGGCAAAAATAAAACAGCATAAAAAATTCATCCACAGAAAACAGTCAGTGCTGAAAACAATAAATGAGACTCCAACTGTTTCCGTATACAGTTAACCACCATCCTATCCTACACTGTTTACCTAGTTTTAAAACATCAAACAGGACTGCCAATAAGCTATAAAAACTCGCTAACCTTTGAACTCTAAAATTGTTGGACTTGATGATAAACGGACTAGATGATATAGAATCATCATTTAGTGTGGATACTAAAGTTGACCAGAGATAATAAGATTACTAACAGGAACAAAATAAAAAAATTTGACACAATTGTAGATTATGCCAAGATTGTGATAAAATTTCATCTCATTGATGAAATTTTATTGTAAGAGGCATATACAGGATAGCATTGGATGCAAACCCATGATTAGAGCTAGTAAAGTGAGAACAAGTCGCGGGATTGAAAATTCATTTGTATAACTGCCTTACAAAGCATTCACATGGCACCAGCCTACAGCAGAGCTGCACCAGACGTAAAAATTAAAACACTGCTCAAGCTATTTTGGTCAACACATTAAGTAGAACACTAACACATAACAATATTTAATTTTGTTAGTTTTATACACAATTCATTATCTAGGGATTTCTAAAAAATGTTTGTTCACGAACAGCATTAAGGAGTTTTACGCGAGTTCCTTATACAAAAATTTTAGAAAAAGCTTGAAATGTGAATGTCTGTCATGCACTACTGTCTCAAGCTATTCTATATGACGCCGCGAAGCATTCCAAACCGATTTATAAGCTGATAAACATATAAGCCTACACACTCCTTGACTAAGTGGTTAGAAAATTGGCTTAGAAGCTCTACTTTATCGTGTTGCGCCAATCAGAGCCTATCTTTCCCACACGATGCATATTTTCGAAAAACACATCGCAAGGTGTTTTTCTAATCTTTTTTGTCTAACATAAATAAATGACATCTTTGAACGTATCTTGCATAACAGCAAACTAAATTTATTTTATTTGTTGATGATACTTTACTCTATTGGATTATCGTAAATCTGCATTTACTGAAACATAATAAAAAACTGGAAGCTATTAACTAAAAAGCCTTTTAATGGGCTTGCTATGAAATATGTTAAGACCATAACTCTGAGAATATGGAGCTAGCTGACTAGACAACCTTCTGTCATGGTCAGTGTTTCAACAAAAAATAATCCTCGAAAACGGTCTAACTATTCAGTAACCAAAGTTAACACTACAAGTGGCAGACCTGCCAACCCAAAAGTGGGGCAATGCTTGAGATTTGATTTTGGGGCAATTGATGTATCAATGATAGTAGGCTATATATAAAATTGTGGAAATTGGGGTAAAAATCTCACGTATTTTTCACTCATTTTCATTTTTTCTTTGGTGTGATTGCGTGAGTCTCACACCCAATGCATGAGAGTTGGCAGGCCTGACAACTGGCGCTATCAATCCACATAAATGCTGTTTATAAAAGGTGAAACGGCGAAAAATGTTAGTTTCACAGATTCTCTAAGATCTGAACTACCTAGATCTAACTGAATGCAAGCTGAATTTTCACCATTTATACTACTATACCCCTACTATGTTACTATTGTCAAAATGTCTACTTGTTTGCTAATAACTAACGACCAAGCCTATTTGAGGCTATTTTAGAAAACTTCAACCCTAGAACCACTCTCAATATACCGACAAAGTCAACACACAGGCAGATGGGATTGTAAGTAGAACGTGAATGCTAGCAACAAAGTAATACAAACGACGCGTTAACAGACTGAAAAAGCAAGATATACAAAAGCAAATGGTATACGCTGCCAAGAACAGTAAAATCATACGTGAACGAAGCACCATAAATAAACTTAAGGAAAGAAAAGATAACCGTGTTGAATCGAGCGAAGTAATTATATAGAAAAAAGAATTATTACGCTAATCATTTCCTTTTTTTAACTGTTCGTGTGAATTATGGCGGTATAATTGAGGCCACAAAACAATTCACCTTTTAGCTTTACTAGACTATTTCAAAACCAATTCATTGTGCCACAGGAGACACTAGGCGAATCACAAACATCGCCAAGCGAAATCATTGTCCAATCACACGCAACCTTAAACTCTGATTCGCCGCATTGCGATTGCATAGTAACATCATGGACGCCGAAGGTTTACTATTTTCCAAGTTCTTACCTCCAGTGTAAGCGTTTTTACATGTTCAAGGCAAAATATATTGTTGGTTTGACATACCATTTATATAAAAGACAATCTTAAACTATGTAGCACTAATCGGCATGTTTTATGTAGGTGCGTAGAATTGTCACAGGCTATATTTCCTAGTATTATGAGCGATGGAGCAAAGGGTTGGCGGGACAACCTATTTGACTGGACATAGCCTCTACTTATTTTAACATACAAATAGAAATATATTTTGTGACTACAACCATGTGTGTAGTTGACTGATACTCATAACCATTTAAATTATTTTAATAAATTGATAGGTGTAACGTTTCGAGAAATTAATATATTTTTCATTAATTTATTTGTATTTTTTCCTTCATTTATTAAAAATCACACCTACTCATTGTCGATAGCGCTGGATACACACACCTTTTGTACTAGCTGTTATCATCAGTTCATAATTAGTTTTCTCATAACAAGTAACCATGATAGAGCATGCGGCTTGTCGTTTCTACATGTTCCACACATTTGGCTTACCCATTAGGAATCTTCAATTTTACTGGAATTTTAACGCACACCCCACGAAGTTTACGCTAGGCATTTAACAACTCTTTGAATGTCAAATCAAACCAGCATAAAGAATTGCAACAAAACTATGCTAACACTATTGTTTCAGCTTTTACTAAATTATCAATCACTGGTGGCGGTCCCTGTTTCGTTTTAGAACCCAATTTGCACTGACATGCAGTTGTTCATTTATAAGGCAAAGTGGTTAGAAATTTTCAAAACAATACATGTACTGAAAGGTTATAAGCGTTTGCGCTGTGGTTAGTTCAAATGAGTCGAAGGCTCACTAAATAAGTTTAATGCATGTGGATGAAGGCTTTTATGTATAAACACAAAATTATGGAAACCGCTATTAAAATATGTTCTTTTTTGTTGGTATAGAAGAAAATATCTTCGTTATATATCTGATGATCTCGCACACTTATAAAAAAACCTTGTCTTTGGCTAGATGTTATGCGTAAAAATCATTTTATGCAAAGTTCATAAAACTTTTGTCTTAAAATTTTCAAATCATGACGATCTTTTATTCTGCTTGCTTGTGTTGATAGAGAATCTGAAAAATCATCGGTGGAAGCCAGTAGTGATGACAGCGGATCTGACACTGACCAGAATCCTGAGGAGGATGGTTCGGTAGAATGTGGACAGAATCTGACAGATGCATTGACTGGGGATGAGTCAGACACAGCACATGCGCAGGCCATGTATGAGACCCCATCTCCTGCTTCGTCCACACCTGCTACGCCTACTCCCACTAATGCACTTGAATCTGCAATCAGGTATTGGTGACATTAATGGTAAACACAAGCACCAAAAAGTTGTGAAGTGCTATTCAGCTATGGCCAAATGGCGGATCTAGATCCGAATGCGGATCTCTGTAGTTTTTTTGTGGATTTTTCAAGTTGGCTGTCACAAAATATTTTTGAAGTATTTTTTTCAAAAATTTAGTTTAAAAATGCTTTTGTAAAATTTTCTTGGAATTTTTGTAAATTTATTGTTTTCAGCAATGAATTTTGTAAATAACAATCAAAGAACACGGCTCACAAATACTCCTCTTCATTAACTTTTAGAGTCGCTGTAAGTGACAGGAAACCGCATTTTGATAGTATTGTGAAGTCAAAGTTCGCTCATCATTTTTCTCACTGATATCAGACATAGGCTACTTATAACAGCACATTCTTTCAGTAATTTTTAGTCAAATTATGTACATAAACTAAGTTTTTTAAAATCGTATTTGTAGCTTTGTTGTGAGATGTACACAATATTTATATATGGCGAAAAAGAAAAATGCACATCTTCAGATCGTTGTGGATCTTTAGTTTGTCAGATTTGGCTGTAGCGGATCATGACCAAAATCATTTGACCATCCCTGTGCTATATTATTGGAATACCATGTTGGAATGAGGAAGCTTAGCTGCAAACTAGATATTGTTCGAAAACTAGTGAATCGGATATGACAGCTGCGTCTGATTATTAAAATCTTTGCTGTGAGGATAACGTGAATTGGAAAAATCTGGTTCATGTGATTATGTAGTAAATATGTGTGGTACAGTATAATTTTTGTAGTCCAGTAGAACAATGTGGAAGCAATATTTTTTTCTGATTTTTTGTCATTTTTGATTTTGGCAGTGTCTGCATTACCAATCTTTTGTGGCTATATAAATCGTCGCTAGACTGACTATGCATCTCAGAAATCTACATGAGCTACATTATTACTTCCTGCAAGTACATACTGTAACCATACATAAATCTCCACTCGTATTCCTCTACTCGTATGTTTAATAGTCACGTATACATACAACTGCTGTGTGCTGATGTTTATCACTGCAACTGTCGTTGTACAGAAGCGAGGAATGTATTAGCCCGATGTTAACCGATCCAAATTTACCCCCTGGTTGGACTCGTAAAGTTACTCAGAGAACGATGGGTGCTTCCGCAGGCAAATATGATGTTTACATATTCAGGTAGTATGCAATTATTTTACTTCCTTTGGTCTGGCTAATAGCTACCAGTTGTAATTGTTTTAGAACGATCAGATTTGATATGAAAAGCATAGCAATGCCTGTTTGTACCTTGTTATTAGGTGTTCAGTGATACCACATATCTGGATACCATGATCATACATTGCGCATAAAGCCTTGAATATTGTAACACCATCACGTGAGTAGTGAAAGGAGTTACAGTAAAAACAAGGCTAGCAGGATAAAAAATTCATGTTTCAGTAGAGTGCCTTTTGATGAAAATGTGCATTATCACTCAAATTGCGATTATGAAGCAGTTGAACATTAAATATTAATACTTACTACAGTGAAATCTGTCCAGCGTCCTTTTTGAAAGGCAGCAAAAATGCCCTTCGTTATTAAATATTGCAGTGGAAATATATTTCAATGATTAGACATATCATAAGTATTTCAAGCCGCATTTGCAATAGTTATCAGGAAACAACATTCATTCTACCATTGATGTGTATAGGGTATATGTTGATAACATGAGAATGCATCTTTGTGGTGTATGCATAATAGGGTCTGTGAAAATCAATTGCATTTTACACTTTAAAACTGATGCAAACAGCGCACTGTATCAATGTTTAATATACAGCAATCACTCCTACAACGTAAATAATCGGTTCCAGGAAGGTTTATGTTATAGGGAATTTACTCTATAAGAACAGTAAAATACATGTGAATTGCCTAATCCGTTCCAAGATCTTTCTAAACCCACCACTTTGGCCATGCAAAAAGAAAAAACTTGACTCAACTCTTTTAATTTGTGGGCTGTATCGTAACTGCAGTATAATTGGTTTGCATCATCAACTTTTCTCCTTTTTATGATCAAATCTCACTGGTTTTATAGACCATGATTCCGGTAAATTTACAAGTTGATATGGACTGCACATTTTCGACGTTTATTCACAACGATTTGCTTATCTTTTCTAAACAGAAAAGTCTATTCTGTAAGTCTACAATAAGGCAAAACAACACAATCTTCCTATAAAAAGTAGTTCTACCTGTTTGTTGTCTATCTGTGATCAGGGGTTAAGAAAAATGACTTTTGACAATGCTCCAGCTCGTGACATTCCGATTGGTAGACCGATGCTGTAACACCTTCACCAATTGATCGCCTTAGTCTCTACGAACAATTGCGCAGCTATTCTCCTTTTGTCAATACATTTAACGATCTATTTGGATGAACTAGAATGTCGCCAAGTTTATGTATAATAAACATAACACTATGCATACAGCGTTTTTCTTCCACAAGTGTGGCGAAACACACTAACAATCAAATCGAATTTGAAAACTCTCCCGACTTGACACTTTGTGTTATATGGAATCACGAAGCGAAAATTTCACATAATTTTTTACGTAGAATATATCTAGAATATACGTTATAGAAGCGTCTACTGTACATGCGTATCTCATGGGATTAGTTTATATGAAACCTATAAATAATAGCGTTCCATTTTATCTATATTTCTCACTTTGGTAGTGACTGTAATGACTCATTAATATCACACAAATACATATTCATGTTGTTGGTGTTTTTGGTGTTACGGATATGCAGCTGATTATGTGTACTTTACATAATATAAACCGTTTAAAAAATCCCACTCCACTTCTAATCACAAACAACAGAAATCATTCATTGAGATGTCATTAAGAATCTGTTGAACAAGCGTTTCTGCTTAGTTCTCTTTAGGTCCAGATAAATGAGAGACTACTTCTAAAATCATACGCTAAATTAAACATGTAAATTGAGTGTATGTTGGCTTGAATCAAGGTCTTTTTTGGAAACCGTTCCATAGACGTTTATCTCTCCACATTCCTTTATGCTTGCTGAGTAAAATCCTGTACAATCCTCACCAATATTTTGTTTCTTTTACAGCCCTGATGGCAAAAAGATACGATCCAAGACCGACCTGATGCTTTATCTTGTTAAAAATAACCTAGATTTAGATCCCAACAGCATTGACTTTTCCGTTAGGGGCCGCGCAAATATCCCTGCCAAACGTCCTTCTAAACCTCGTCCTCCAAGATCCAAAAAACCCAAGTTGGAAAAATCTAAGCTGGCAACTGATGTCGGTACTAAAGCACGTAAACCTACTAAAACGCGAAAACCAAACAAATCTGTGACGAATGGTTCCTCTAGCTCACAGGCCATTGGCCCACATAACTCCGCTAGCAAACTAGTTGTCAAGTTCAACTTCCCTATCGCTCGCATCAAACGCTCTGCATCATTGAAAATTAAAAGAAATAGAAGAAAAATATCTCGCCAAGATTCCCAAACTTCGCAGATGTCAGAAACACGCGAGTCTCAGACATCAGACAACTCTTATACCAGCGGCCATCCTGCTCAATTCGAATGCCAGGAGGAGCTCTCTAATGGGGAAGCGCGACTAACTAACGGATTTGACTTTGGGCAAGAGAACGAGGCGTATGAGGAGTCATGACTAAGTTCACTTCAGCCATTCAATGTGTGAGTTCTATTCCTGTCTTACGTAGAAATCCATTTTACACAGACATTTTGATAATTCTTATTTTTATAGCTCACATGCAAATGCGATATATGGTATCCTTGATACATTACTATCAAATATTTTTATACGTTTTTTGCAGTTTTCTATTACGCTATCGATGGAATGATACTATTTGGTTTTAAAAATGATGAAAATATTTATTATATTTTATCGTTTATATAGTGTACAAATTGTATATATCAACATTTTATCACATTATGTTCGGCTCATAATTTGCTACATAATATTTATATCATAGGAAAATATTTTACCTTGTGATTTTTTTTAACCATGTTCTATCTCAATAATGCTTTGCCATTGATGTGTATTTTGTATTTGCCAGCATAAGCCATCTATTCACATACTTTATTTCTAATAGATATATTTCAATATATATCACATTTTTATTTTAGTATCTGTGTTGTAAACCTCAGCCGGTATTTCATATATTATAGCCCGCAGCAATACTTGTATTAATTTAGCATCATTTGGTATAAAATTCCAGTCAACCACTTGGAATTCCAGTCAACTAACTGCCAAAAGTTACATAAAAAGCGCTTCCAGATTGGGCTAGTCGACTTGGTTGGTTTTATTGTGTGTTCTTCCATATCAACTCTTATATCTAAGAAAGGTCATGACTCCTAGTTGTATCCAGTGGCTATATTGTTACATACTGGCATATAACTTAACGGAAAACTCAAAAATTGTATTAGTGCATAGAGGTTATGAGGGCTGGCATGTTCTCTGTACAAGCAGCATCGGGAGTCCGTGACGTAGAGGTGAGTCTGTTCAACAAATCAACTTTGGTCATATCATGAACAAGTGCGTTGAGGCTCTTGTTGGTAGAAATGACGTCCTCATCTATTGACAACGGGTTGATTCCGGCCTCCGTTTCCAGAGCTATAACAAAATGTAAGTTGGCCCCCGAGTATGACTCGAGAAATGCTCTCAGTCTTCACAATAACAGACTGTTCCACAATGACTGTTTAGCATCACATCCAAAGTGAGAGACAAATTCAGTTGCACTGTTATTACTATAATCATTTATTCTAGTTTGTGTAATGTAAGAAATCCTTGTTTATTTTGCAGACTTGCATATCAATACAACTTCACTTTTCCTATAGCAGTAGCACAAATATATAACGTTTGATGTCATGCTGTAGCTGCAGTGTAGATATCTAACAACTTGATTGAGCATAAAGTAGTAGTATCGATACATGTACATAATAACTGAATCTGATCTATGACATTGTAACATATGTCGCTGATTTTCTATGCCGAGGTGATGTAAGTCTACATTTGATTATATCTTTTATTGAGCAGCCCGCATTGTATTAGAAAAAACATTTTTTATGTATGACTAACATTCGAGTCCATATTTATCTCGATATAAAAAGTAACTTCCAACAAATGATGTCAGAAGTTTCTTGAAACATTGTAAATCAGTAGATAGACATGCAGATCTTTACATAGTTAGATTTTACCGCACTCAGATAATATCGAACAGTGCTTCATATCTTTTGTATTTTTAAGACTATGGATCAAGACTACCGCGAGTGGCAGCAGCGGCAGACAGAAGAAGAAAGCAATGATGTCCTTAGCTTTGAAACCACAAAAAAAACATTAAAAATATTAGCAAAAGCCTTGGCAACAATAATTTAAAATTTAAAACGTTTCTGAAGCCATCGAATGGGTACTGTGAGAAATGAGAGTGATAGGAAGTAAAGAGAAGTTGAAGTGAGGAAGCTGACTGTGATGATTATAGATAAAGTGTTAAAATAATGCCAAATAAAAAAACAAGAACATCTATATAGAGGTAGTGAGAACAAATTTCTTTTTGATTATTATTCAGGTTATTTAGTTTCTCACACTTAATTTTTTGTATAATTTAATATAATGCACTTGTTTTACTGCTACATGTAGTTACCTGAAGCATAAAGATCAGAAATGTGAAACAAATTAAATAAAAGACTACGTATTATTACAAAATATTTGCTCCAACGTACGATGGTTTCGACATGAAGCAAATATTGAAACTAATTAACTTCGGATGTCAAGTTTGTCTATATATAACAGCTGAATCCATCCAATAGTATCAGTTGGTCTATATCATACCTGTAACTGTTGACTTCACAATCTCAAGGCTTTTTCCCATATCATTGTGTATTTGCTGAACCCTCCGCAAAAGGTTTTCCTTTTCTATCTCATTGGTAGGGCAAGAATCGAGGCCAACCTAACAGAAAAAGATTTTTAGACAATTTCAAACAAATCACCAATAATGAGTCATGGACAATTTCAAAATGCAGTTTAATACGGGTCCTTTAACATGCCCTACTTGCAGCTAATCTAGTCCAGTGTTTTTAATAGCATATTGAAAATACTGTTTAACTCTACCGAAGGAAAGAGTAGTTAGTTATATAAGAATATGATAGTTTTAAACAAATAAATTTTACATTAATATTTACCTATAAGCTCACCCCTATAATATTGATTAATCTATGTGTTTGCTATAAATAGCCAAAAGAAGATAGCACAGTTTTGCTGCATTGAGACCACCATTATAATAGCCAACAAAAGCAAAAATTATACATTACATTGCATTTCTGATTTCATTTAACAAAAACCTTGTAATACATTTTAAAACCAACTTGTTTATATGATCCTGAAGTTCTTACATAGACTCTGATCTTTACACTGCTGCGAGATGTCAACAGACCTGTCCAAATGTGTCTGGACAGGTCTTACACCTAGCCATGATCATTAATACCTAACCAATGCCTCACATTGTTTTACGCCATTCCTTTTTCTTATGTAACATTATTATCAATTAAACTTAACATGGAAATGAAAAACTGTGTAGAGAGCAGAAGGTATGAAAAAATGAGCAATATCATAAAAGATCAAGGATTACTGATCAAAGATTAATGATTACCTAATGATTACTCATAGTAAATGTGGCAAACTTGTTTATGTTTTCGGCTGAGACCTCTCTCTCTCTGCGCCAACAGCACAATATTCAAAAACATGCAGATCTTAACATCAAGCGACATCAATAATACACCGAGTTTCCATGCTTCGAACAGGGTCGGAGTTGCTTCTACTTCGAATCATAAAAACGGTAAAATACAAAATGTATTCAACGCCATTTCACTTCACTAAATTTGTGCGAAGGCATTTGTTGTGAGAGTGCAGTGGATCCTCGGTTCTCTAATACAATTTGTTCCCGAAGGTTGTTCGAAAACCGAGTTGTTTGAGATCCTATACAAGTTTTCCTATTAGAATTAATGTATGTAAGTTTTAATCCGTTCCAAGTCGATTTAACAACTTTGATAAAGTATTTTTTAACATTTTTCACCATAAACTGTACTATATACTGCATACTATAAATAAAAGCGGGTAGATAGATATACAATAGAGATGGTGTTTAATTTTAATAAAAGATTTTTTATCTATGATGATAAAAGAAAGTCAACATTTCATATGCTTTACTCTTAAAACATCGAAAACATTAAAGGTTACGATACAATACCAAAAATTGCAGAAATTGATGAGGAAACAGCAAAAAATGCAATAGATCAGTTACATAAAAAATTGTGTGAAAAAAAAATAAAAACAGCAATGGCACATTTACTTCACATCTTTGAAGAAGAATCCTCCTCCAAAACCAGTTAGGGTAACTCGACTGGAGGAATTTTATCCCTAGAAAATCTCTTCGGTAGAGGCGACGTCCTCCCAGATGGCTCCTTTTTGTAAAGAATTTATGATGCAAAACTTCTCCCTTTGTTTGAGAACCTTCCGAAAGTGGCTCATAACAACGTCATTAAACGTATAAACATGCTGTTTCCGGAGCTGCTCCGAACGTTTAATTCAAATGCGCATTGCTATGGTTTGATCGCGAACCGAATTTATGGTCGAGATCTGAGACGACCAAATCTCAAACTTTTTGGTCGAGAACCGAAGGTTTCGAGAACCAAAGTTCCACTGTACATCGACATCGTAGGAAAGCTCACTGCTGATGGATTCGATACTACTCGGTTAAGCTTTACCCAGTAGAGACAAAAAATTGCAGCAAACAACCACGGGAGACTCTGTTGCAAAAACGTTTTAGTGCCATTCACTACTGCTTCTGCTTGACCGTTGGCCTTTACATTAAAGATTGACTTGCAACAAAATTCACATTACAGTTATTTGGTATCAAAAGATTCACCATGTATTACTCTGTTGTGTTGTAAGTGCCAAATATGTGGAAATGTGATTACAAGCTCTTAAAAGCTCAGAAATGAAAAGCCGCCGTAGATTGGAACCTCTTTATTTCGATGACGTAGCCACGAAATTTGGTTATCGTCTTGTCACGTATGTTCTCACGTGAATTGAAAGGCCAATACAAAGCTCAATATAAAACTTATTGTAGTACTAGTTTATGACAAACACTTCGGGTTTTACCGAAGACCCCGTATCAAATATAGATGCTCGCTACTTTACAGTTTTGTTACGGCATTATTCAATCGTCAAGTCGTAATCTGATCATGTGACACAATACTTCGCAAATAATTTTTGCAGCACTTTTCGATTATCACAGGTGACCAACAGGCTCGACATGATTATCAGACAATGATATGTACTCATTCGAACTAAGGCTAAAAAGTTTAACGATTTTTTACGGTAAGTTATAAGATATCAGTGCTAAAAGTGACAGCATTACAATGACGATAAAACAGACGCGTAAGAACAATAGACATAGTTTTATTGAATGCGTGAAGTATATTTGTGAAAATATTTCGACGAATAAGGTTGCAAGAAAGTGTAAACAGAAACCATCTCTAACAACTACATCACATTTGAGCCGTTTTGGAAAGGGAATCCAAACTATGGCGGTCTCGTGCGGCTGCGATTTTCAGTCGTTTTTGAGCTTTTAAGAGCTTGTAATCACATTTCCACATATTTTGCACCTACAACACAACAGAGTAAGACATGGTGAATCTTTTCATATCAAATAACGGTAATGTGAATTTTGTTGCAAGTCAACCTTTAAGGTTTACACGGCAATGATAGGTTGCTCGAACAAGGATGATGAAATAATTACTTTTTAGTGCAACTAGTTGACTAAACATGAATTGAAAAGTGGCCTTGACCCGAAAGCGAATCTACTTTAACAAATATTGTCTTGAGGGTCACATCACGAATCTTGGAAAGATCCTTGGTACATCTCCGAATCGTTGAAGCAGTAGGGAGCAAATTCGTTAGCAGTGGGCAACTCAAACTTCGAAGCAAGGAAACAGTGATCATGACATTAGCCCACAGGGTCTTTCACATATGAAATCTAACAATACTCCTTGACACATTTTATACAACATTGACTAAGCTATGCATATTGGTCACTGTGGTCAACAAGCACTGAGACTGCCGCTGCAAGATTTGAAAACATTCCATTAGCTCCTACTAAATGTAGGAGAAGACAACTCACCGGTGAGAGTTCCTCCTCTGGTGACCAAAGCGCTAACTCATATGCATCACTAAAACAGTCCGAAAAGGAGTAAATTTATCATTAATGATGAAGATGCAGACAGAGTTGAAATATAAAAGGTAACAAACTAATATTAGCAAACAAGCTAAATAAAAAGACAAACAATGTTATAGCTTTTGCGAATAAAATATTTGCGTAATGAACCTGTGGTTCAAGGTATTTATCATCATAAGAGTGAAAACGTGACACAAAGTTTACTATTTTGTGCCAAATTCTTCTCAAGAATGTTCAAATACCTAAGTTACTTTGAAACCTTGGTCGAATTTATCATCATTTATCTGCATAAAAGACAATATGGCCATATAAATGAGCCCTTCGATCCACATCAAGGTACATGTATGTTACACACTCCTTCACTCAGCATCCAAGAGGACAACACCTGATGTACAATAAGAATGTACTTAATACTATAAACATGTAAATTTAATCGTAAACAACTGAAATACAAACTGTGATTATAAGAAGCCATCTTGATAGTTCTGCTTTTTATAAATAATTCCTTCTCAACAATGGTTAGCATTGCAAACAGAAAATAAATTTTCGTAACATCATTGATTGTCAAAAAAATATTTGAACAATTTGGGAACTGAGATTAATATTTTTGCAATATGGACAAATGCCAGGATAGTGTTGGTGATCGCATCTGACAAAACAGACACCTGTCACAATAGCATTGGTAATGCCATCTGACAAGACAGACATACCAGAATAGCATTGGTAATGCCATCTCACAAAACAGACAACTGCTACAGAAGAATTGGTGATGGCATCTAGCAAGTAAGACACCTGTTAAAATGTCAAATGCATAACTAATTATCCATGATGGATTGCCACCAGTATTTGATGAACTCCACAGAAGCCAGCCCAAATAGCATCATGCACCATGATAAAGGAACTGTAGCTGTGATAAAACTGGATACTTTCAGTCTCACCTTTTGGCAGTCGAATCAAGCAAGCGTTTGATGGACTTGAGGGCCTCTAGTTGATCTTGTAGCTTTATTCGCTCTTGTTGACTTCTCCTCATAATCTCAGCAGCTTTGCGCTCTTCTGCTGTCACTGCCTTGCCATCCAGCTTTGGCAGCAAACCTGAAATATTGTCCCATAGTGAGAGACTGGATGCTGACAGCACAGCATAAAAGCGCAAGCAACTACATATTATGAATATGAAGAACTAACCACGTTTGCGCCAGTTATGGTTGTACAGAAACCTGCTTGACTCCCTCACACCGGGTGTATCAACGCAAACAAAACACAAGTACCGATCTGGAAGCGTCTTTGGATGAATGCCAAAGCATTCCGAGTGCTGCCAACAGCAGCAAAACTCGCACTAAAACATAGATAATCATGAAATTTAAAATTCAATAAAGTTACTCAGATCGGTAGAGAAATAACCACTTTTTTGTATCATAGACTTGCCTTCCTGGTCTAAACTTGTTTTACATATATCAGACTGCTAGTTTCATAAAGACCTAATTTGTTGGAAGTAACAGCACAATTCGATTTATAAAGCTAAGTTACCTGTATCATGAGACTGTCTTCCTCATTGAATCCGCACACACAATTTACCACTTCTGTCTGATAATCAGAGTCTGGCACGGACTCTGAATCACAATCATCTGTTTCACCGACTAAAAAAATGTGCAACAAAACTGTATTGGGAGGATTTTTTATTAGGCCAAACAACGGCTTTGTTTAGTTTGTTCACTGTAACCTATTACAATGCGTATGATCGTCACTACATCTATCACAAGTATTGTCTACAATTGATGGAGTTCTCATCATCTAGCAACACAATTGAGTTGGAGGCTAGCGAGCGTTCTCATTGGATAAGGACTTCATTGTGTGCAGCGACTTGAGCAGACTTGTGAAGTAACGCTATGCTAAAGCATAAAGTAAAGCGCGACGTACACGCATGGTTCAGTTTGAAAGTATCAAGCCTTAGTCAGTAGCTGTTGGTCAGTTTTCTTAATGAAATCGAACTCTAAAAGGACCAGTAATTTTTGTAAGTAGAAACTAACTTACTTATTTTATCTAGCTTTGAAATTTATTATAATTATAAATGTTCTGTCAATTTACATGTATATTCTACTAATATGATTGACACGCAGATGTGTTAAGATTAATAAAGAACCAGAACATATATCTTACCATCCATTGATTTTACCGGATACGTACAGAGCTTCCAATACAAAAACTGTATCACTAAGTACCACAATTTCTAGTAAGCAGTCTATCAGCCGTCGCATCAGAAATAGACAATTCTAACAGAGTATTTTTTAAAACAAAGCTATGAAGCAGCAAAGATCTCTTGATCATATACATGCATATAACAACCTAGAATCTCACTAAACCTTTCGTGAATTACAATTACCTTTACATTTACCATTACATACCTTTAGCTTGAACAACCACTTGCGGGCTCCTAACAGCGTTAATAGACGATGTTGGACTAGCCAGTGGGGTGCTCGTAGTAGAGAGCTTTCGAGTAGGAACTGTAGCTACAGGAAATTAACTTGAGTCATTAGCAAAATATAATAGTGAAGTCCAAAACAGCAATAGCTGGTAAACTAAAAATGTTAAGCAGAAAAAAATCCTCTTTAATTGACCCAAATGTTACCATAATATATTATGAAGAATTATTACCTATATTATTAAAAACATATATGCTCTTTATAAATGTTTGTTTGCTATGCATTACAGTGCTATAAAGGGTTATTTGTGCACATATACTTCAAATATTTGGCAGTCTGGCAACTTAAATCCTGGAAGTGTGTTTGAATAACTAGTTAGTGCTGAAATGGCCACCAGAGTTGCTGAGACGACCTTATCACACAAGCTTCTAGACTACAAGCTTCATAGTTTTACACAAACCTAGTCATCACTACAGACCAACCAATCTTTGGAACACAAGCTAAAGAAAGTATTAAATGAAGAGGGGGAAGCAGTTAGTCAATTTTAAAAAATGGCAGTAATATCTCTAAAAACTCCAACTCCATGGAAGGAAATAGCTCAAAATGTCTACAATAACTTAGAAACAGTAAATAATTTTCAACAGCTAAAGAGCAATGGAAAATAAAGATTTTGCATCTCTGGCTGTTGTAGAGAGCGCTTAGTAGTGAGTTGATTGATCAATTGCTTTCTTCCAATAACAATTGTTCCCGATGACACTCAAGCCAAAATAGCAATGGTGATTTCGTTACTTCAAGAATGACAAATAGAGTCTCTTACAAAACGGTGATTGGTAAAAAGGAATTTATATTTTACATATCTACTTCCACTTCCTTATAATAATTTAATTATTAAAAAGCCGTGAAAACATCAAACAACATAGTTGTGAATCAATAGAAATGGACTGTTGATGGTTATCACAGATGTTGTTTATGCATAAAAATTAAAATATAGCCAACTAAAAAAATGTAAATTCACAAAATGGCCTCACGTAATCGAACCTAAGCCATCTTTAAAATTAGGTGCGATTACGTGAGTATTCGCACCTAAAGAGGATTCACAGTTTCATCCTCTTCATCATAGACATTTTGGCATTTAGGCTACTCAATTTATTGAGTAAAAAGTGTTGCATGGCATTTACACTATAGTGAGTAAATGCTGTGCAATACTTCAAACAGACCTACATTTGCCTGTACGTACTGCATCATTTGAGTAAATTGAACCCTGTAGAGCTATGGACAGTAAATGAATGCACTGAATCAGGTGACTTACTGACGTCAGAAGGCCTCAAGGCGACATAAGCAGCTGACTGTAGTGGCAAATCTGGCAATACATTATCATCAGCAATGTCATGAGAAGCACCTGCACTGTCTATCAAAGCGGAGGGCTGAGGCACAGCTACATCTTTTTCTATTGAGAATGTATTTGAACTTTTTGAGCGAGCTTTTCGAGCCCGTTGTGCAGTTTGCGCGACCTTCGACTCCAAATTGTGATTGTACTTAATATGGGAAGCAAGCAGAGTGGCTTTTCTGAAGCATTTCTGACAATGATGGCATTTATATTGATTCTGATCATCATCAACAGTGAATGCTTTTGATGGCTTTGCATTCGTCGGTTCAAGAATCACAGCATAGCCAACTCGCATGTTCTTGGAATTCTATAGAGTTAAGATAAAAGACAAGTGTAAGGACTCTAGACGTGACTATATGAGACTAGCTACAGCGAATAAAACTGCAAAACACATTGCAGCTCAAGCACTCCATTTAAAATTAACAAAAATTGGGAAATCGATTGTAACAAAATTACCGTACTTTTCGGACTATTAACCGCACTCTTATATAAGCCGCATCTGCTTTATTTAAAAAAACGATAATAAAACAATATATAGGCCGCTTCTTTGTATAGGTCGCAGAACGTGATTTTTGACACAGCGGCAACTTTGCTAATTAAAACGGAACAGCGGCGTTAGGCATTATTCCGTATTAACCGATGCTTTTAAACCCAGTGCCTAACGGAACAGTACCGTTAGGCATCGTTTCGTTTTTTCTTTCACCACTAGAGGCGCACTAACCGGAATTCCGGTTGATGTGCCCTAACGGTGAAAGAAAAAACCACAGAATAGCCGCACCCTTATATAAGCCGCACGGCTCAAAACATCAAAAAAAGTAGCGGCCAATAGTCGGAAAAGTACGGTAGTAAAAAGTGACTTAATGCTAGTAAGTAGTAGTTATGATACACTACCTCTGCAGCCTTGCGAGCAAGCTCCAAGTCCGCGACACGAGTAGAAGATCTGCTACTACCTGAAGCACCAGCACTCACACTCGCCTTCTGCAGATTGACAACTGCTTTTTTCATCCGGCGATTAGTCGCTTTGCCCGCTTTCTTCAAAGTTTTTTCCGGTTTTTGATCTGAGGCATTTGAGGATGGTGTTTGTGAATCAACAGATAACTTAGTCGATTCAGACCTGTGCCTCCTACCAGCATCCGATTTGAGTTTAACTCTGACCTTTGATCGACTCGAACGACCTTTTGTGGGTTTCTTCACCAACAAGCGAGAGAGTTGTAAAGGGCTTAGCTTTACAGAAACGTGCTCTTTGCACTGCGCCGGCCATCCATCCAGCTCAGCCATCGCCGTATCATTTACAGTTTCATCCTCTTCATCACAGTCGGTAGACAAATGGAGTACGCTGCTGTCAAGAGATTCATCCAATGGCAGAGTATCTTCTTCGGATGCTGATTGGGGTAATGACTCAGGTTCTACCTTGCCTAGATCTAACCTTCTGTGCGCATCTATTGTCGCTTTGCTGGTTGGAGTTAACACAACACTCAACTTGCTTGAGAGCTTAGACGGAGTTGAGAGAACCCTCTCGGAGCCCTACAAATATTTCACCAAGTCTAAGTTGTGAGCAAGTGCCCAGCAACTCTTTACATTGAGAATGACTGGTTCAAACAGTTATGTCTGTAGTAAATGGCTAGTACAACGGAATTTGACTCGAAGTAATCCCAAAATCGGTGTTGAGCTGATGAAGTACTTTTTGGTGCATCACTGTCACATATATATTCCTGAATGGCCATTAAATAGCAGACGATGACAAACTGATTATAAAATAGTTAATAATCAAAATAACTTGTGTAACAAATAACGGTGAGCAAAAAAAGTGATGAAAAAAATACACCGGGTTGACTATTAAATGGGAGACACGACATTGAAAGCATAATAGCAGAAAATATCAGTGCTTACCAATGTGTGGATATTCTTCTGCCTCTTTACTAATCGACCAGCAGGCATTTTAATAAAAAGTTGTTTAGAAGCTTTAGCTGCGGCAGATTTGTGCCTGACTGCTTTCCGCTTCAAGAGCAACCTTTGATTATTTTTTAGTCTGTTAAGCTGAATGTTTTTTTCTTTATTGACAGCGTATAGTGGAGAAGCCGGATGTCGGTGTTTACCTCCAATAATCTTGGATTTCACCACCTTCAGTTCAGCACTTTCATCAGCACGTTTTTTTACCTCACTGCTGCCATGTTTAGTCACTGTACCAGAGCAGATAGGGTCAAGTTTTTGTGGTTTTCTTTTATCTTTAGTACATTTGCGTTGCTGATTAACGGACCTTGCCGATTTAAAGTTACTACCATGTGACACCACTTGCTTATCACAAGATGATTTGAGTGTTTTAACTTTATCCGACTTTATGGCCTCTCTTTGTTTATGATGTGATTTGCCAGCTGACCTTTTTGTGCGATCTACATCAGACAAATCCTTCATTGTCTTTCGAAATTTCGCTGCTGGCTTTTTCAAACGTGCTAAGGTTGAACGCCCTTTCATAGTTCGTACTTTGGTAGTCACCGTCTTTGCGATGTTTTTTCTAGTGTCTGATTTAGATTTGATAGCCTTCTTTTTCCCAGTTTTGGTTTTAGTAGGTTTCCTTCCTATTTTACTTTTCAAAGGCTTTTTTTTATCAATGACAAATTTATCGGACATACAGTGTTCAGGTACCTCTTGGAGATGCTGTTCTTCATTCTTGTCCCGTTGCGTAGACTTCCCTCTCACCAGTATTGCTTTAGAGACTTTGGGAGATTTCCATTTTGTGATCCCCATTTTGAGAGCTTTTCCTTTTATAATTTCCGTATTTGGATTAGTGGACTTCAATAAGGGAGACTTTCTCTCAGCTCTAAGAGATAGTTTAACGTCAACATCAGCATTCAGTTTTTTTTCGCCAGAAAAGCTAGAACCACGAGAACGAACTTGAGAGTTTTTGGATGCTGGCGATGAGCGATCGGACACACCCGGCTCCTGCATGAGTGTTGTTAGAAGTTGTTCTAAAGATGCTGCAAAAAGGAATAATGGTTCAGCTGTATCCTCAAAATCAAAGTCAAATACACAATGGCTTCCTATGAAATCGAACACATGGACAAGCATTAACTTTTTCAATACATCCCAGATAAACTATAAATAAAGAAAACATAAAATAAATACACTAATGTATAAAATATGCTTACGATCACTTTAACATATTAAATTTCATATAAACAATATTGAATTCAAGTGAATACTTCACTCTACAATCATGGTAATTCCACATGTGAAGGTTTATGAAGCATTGTTGTTTCAGTGAAAGTAAAGCAGCTGGGAAAATCTTTCCTATAGTTCTTTACAAAGCTTTACGTAATGCATTTATTTTAATGCATAATCAATTACAACATTCATTAAGGAGTCATTATAGGCATTTGGGCTGCTACATACTCTTATAAGAAGATCTACTCTAACATTCAACGGTTTTAACTTATGAAATAGATCCTGAGTGAATTTACTTTGTATGTAGAGGTCTGACTGTATGTAGAGGTCTGATAGTATGTAGAGGTCTGATTGTAGGTAGAAGTCTGATAGTATGTAGAAGTCTGATAGTATGTTAAGGTCTGATTGTATGTAGAGGTCTGATTGTATGTAGAGGTCTGATTGTATGTAAAAGTCTGATTGAATGTAGCGGTCTGATTGTATGTAGAGGTCTGATTGTATGTAGAGGTCTGATTGTATGTAGAGGTCTGATTGTATGTAGAGGTCTGATTGTATGTAGAGGTCTGATTGAATGTAGAGGTCTGATTGAATGTAGAGGTCTGATTGTATGTAGAAGTCTGATCATATGTAGAGGTCTGATTGTATGTAGAGGTCTGATTGTTAGCTCAATTAAATTTCATACAACTAAAGATGTGACCCATGAGGTTGAGCGCATACACATAAGCTAAAGATAATTATAGAATTATAGAAACTGGAGGGCATGTAAGTTCAGGTGCTTGTCCAACATATATTACATCTACAGTATTATCAAAGTGTGAAGATGAGGGTCTGCTTCTAATCATTCCACTGTTTGCTTTTTGGGCAGCTTCAAATTTTAATGTTGCCAGCCCATGACTGACAACATCACCAGTCCACGACTAGTCACACGACTAGTACTGGGAAACGTGCCACAGTTTTCCAAGAGGTGAACCAACCGTTATGATGGCCAACTGCGACATGAATGAAAGTTACCAAACAGCGGTTACCAAAAGTAGTCATAACCGACACAAGCTTCAATTGGAACGCAAGGAAATTTAAGCGATGGATAAAACATGACACATACAAAATGTGTCATGCAAAAGGTATGATACAGAATAAATGCAGCATGTAAAAGATGAGAAAAGTGAGGTGATATGCAGCACTCATTATATCAAATTAGCATGAAACACAGTAAGCAAGTGACACTCACCTAACCTTGAGACTATTTCGGAATTGACAGAAGATCTGCAGACTTGCTTCTGTTCGGAATTGTCCTCTCTCAGTTTCATCATCTGCTGCCATAGTTTTAAAGCCTACAACAGGCAATCAGCATTTTATGAAATTCAATACGGATGCAATATACAGATAAGATAGTAAATTTTACTATGGCACAAAATGAAAGAGAAATATTGAAGTAAAAAATGTATGCACCTCAGTCTGTCGCTCGTTGTGCAGTCGTTGTACATTTGAAGTACTAACCGTCCTCTCCGACCCATCGCATAACTTAATAGTAAGACGTTTCTTGTAAAGTAGCCTTTGCACGACAGCGAGCTGATCTATCGGCTTACCGGATTGGTCTTTCACCAATATAAGGTCATTCAGATGAATGCCATCAACCTGGTTAAACAATCAATGCCTAGAGAGCTTATATCTGTGTGACTAACTGTCTAACACATGCTGACCACCTGTGTGCTACATCAGCAAGACAATTACCTTTACTTTCTTACCAATTTTAGCCTGCAATTTGGACTTAGAATTCCGTCTCCACTTATCACAGATATAGTATCAGTGTTTCTAGAAGATGGCCGGCTGTCTGAGGATTTGGGTTCATCAGGCACATGCGCGCTGTCTGTCGTTAAAACCGCTTGGGTAGATACAGTTTTAGGTTGATCAGAGACAGAGTGCTCCGCCTCGGGCTTTGATGAAGCTTTGTGTATTAACTGGATTAGCCTTGCCTCAGCCTTCTCTGTGCAATTATAATGAGAAAAGCTCACAGAAAACAACAGTGGGCAGAAATGTTAGGGGGCTTGGAGAAATGTGAAAAAAAAGAGTCTTGAAGTTGAAGTGAGTAAAGGGAGGAAGACACGTAAAAAAGGGAAATGTAAAGAAGAAAGGTGTAAAGAAGGGAGATGTCTTGAAGGCAGATGTAAAGAGGGCAGGTGTAAAGAGTACAGGTGTGAAGGAAGGTGTGAAAAGGGCAGGTGTGTAGAGGGCAGGTGTGTAGAGGGCAGGTGTGAAGAGGGCAGGTGTGAAGAGGGCAGGTGTGAAGAGGGCAGGTGTGAAGAGGGCAGGTGTGAAGAGGGCAGGTGTGAAGAGGGCAGGTGTAAAGAGGGCAGGTGTGAAGGAAGGTGTGAAGAAGGCAGGTGTGAAAAGGGCAGGTGTGAAGAGGGCAGGTGTGAAGAGGGTAAGTGTGAAGAGGGTAGGTGTAAAGAGGGTAGGTGTAAAGAGGGTAGGTGTAAAAAGGGTAGGTATAAAGAGGGCAGGTGTAAAGAGGGCAGGTGTAAAGAGTACAGGTGTGAAGAGGGCAAGTGTAAAGAGGGCAAGTGTAAAGAGGGCAGGTGTGAAGAGGGCAGGTGTGAAGAGGACAGGTTTAAAGAGGTCAGGGCTAAAGAGTACAGGTGTAAAAAGGGCAGGTGTAAAGAGTACAGATGTGAAGAGGGCAGGTGTGAAGAGGGCAGGTGTGAAGAGGGCAGGTGTGAAGAGGGCAGGTGTAAAGTACAAATGACTAATACCACACTAGCATGTATATGAAAAGTACAGATGACTAATACCACGCTAGCATGTATATGAAAAGTACAGATGACTAATACCACACCAGCGTATATATGAAAAGTACAGATTACTAATACCACAACTACCATGTATATGAAAAGTACAGATGACTAATACCATAACTAGCATGTACATAAACGTAGCTCACACAAAGGCATACCCATTTTTGTCTGCTGTATCCGATTCACCTCCAGAGATACCCGGCGTGAAGAGTTAGAAAGGGTAGAATCTAGATTCTCAGATGTATCAGCAAGTTCCTTCATTGTTTCCCAGATGTACAAGGCTTCTGCTTGCAAGTCTCCAGCCAGAGCCTGCACTGACATCTGGTCTGTCTGCATCTCTACCCCATCATAAAACTCTATAGTGAGCCGGCCTTGTGATCGCTGCTCTTTGATTTTAGCAGGGTACTTACTATTCAACCACTTGGCCAACACAATCTGCCCCACCTTCAGGTCTTTGCCTCCTTGCTGTCACAAAAAATTGATGCAAGATTTAACAAAAGCTAATGGCACAACATGTGTATCAACTCATTTGCATGAGCAAAGTTTGCTAAGTAGAGTGCAGTTTGTAACATACAATGTATGCATATAAGCTGTATATCTATCAAATGTAATATGACATAAAAGAATGCATTTTTCTAAAGGAATAATTATTATCTATGAGTCTATTTAAAATTGTATCATATTATAATTACTTTACATTTAATAAAGTAATAGAACAAGCACCAATAGCTAAGGAAAAAATATTTACCAGTTTAGCAGAGTGCTGGCCTGATGACCCCTTAGCAGACACCAATGGCCTCAGTCTATCAGATTTCATGTCTATCCACTGATCAAACTTAGAGTTCCAACGATCAAAATGAATCAGCACCTTCATATCTAGTTGATTTATAGCTACTATCTTAGATGGGTACCTGGATAAGTAGAGGAAGCAGACGTCCACTTAGCCATTGTCCATGCCTCATTAGTCAGATATTGGGCAGAATCTAATGAAGTGCAATGCAACAGAATTTCACAAAACCCTGCCATACATTTGATAAGATGGGGAACAAGAGCAGGGTGAAGCTAGCTAATATGCAGTAAATATCAACAATACAAGGGAGCCACTTATAGCCAGCCAGTCAGCAAGGAAGCTGTAAGGCAGCATAAAGGCATGGTCACACGAGCACCGAACCGAACTGAATGACGCAAAACGACGTCGCTCTCAGCTGTAAAAAAATCGGCCAAAGACATTTCTGGCCGAAACGAACCATTTCGGTCCTGCTCGAAATTTCGTGGCCAAACCCTTGCTCTTATTGGCGGGTAAAAATTTCTAGAATTTTAGCGAGCACGCGTCACATTTCTCCTTACGTGCGTGTGAGCAAAGTTAAAAAAGAAATGAGACGATACTTTTATTTCGTTAAATAAACAACATGAAGCAATTTACGACAAGGTTCACCCGGACTTGTGATTGTGTTGCATAAATGTAAGATGTTGCACTTGAGTTTTGCATAAATATAAGAGAATGGTTGTCATTTTCTTTCGTGTAGAATATAAGTAATGTGTCATATTCATCCTGATGAAGTATCGTTGACTGATTTATTTATGTAAAACCACAGTACTATGATAAAGACTGTTTTTGTTTGTTATGTACTCAGCATAGAAAAACATTAATATGTTAATAAAAAAATATAATTATGTTGATGGGAAGGGTTGGCAAAATCTTTGTATCAAGTGATTTATTTTGAGCAGCTGAACGATCTTCTGATAAATCTGCTGTGCAATTATAATTGTTCCACTAAGTTTTTTGTTTACAATAAAAATAGTTAACTCAAATACATAAAAACTACTAATGAAACCGCGTCCTGTCTCTATACGTATGGTAGCTAGGAAGCGAAATGACTTCGGATGCCGTGTGACATGTGCCACGAACCGAACCAGCCTTCAAACCGAACCTACGTCGATTCGGTGCTCGTGTGACCACGCCTTAAGCCTCCGACAGGTCAACAATGATAAGTTGAAAAAAAAGAGAGTAAATGAACGGGAGAAAATTATCAGGTGAAGCAAAAAATGTGAAGAAAAATATGAAGATGCAAAAGAAGAGCTGTGAAGAAGGGGGCAGTGTGAGGGAGGTGTGAAAAGGGCTGGTGTAAAAAGGGCTGGTGTAAAAAGGGCAGGTGAAAAAAGGGCAGGTGAAAAAAGGGCAGGTGTGAAAAGGGCAGGTGTGAAAAGGGCAGGTGTGAAAAGGGCAGGTGTAAAGAGGGCAGGTGTAAAGAGGGCAGGTGTAAAGAGGGCAGGTGTAAAGAGGGCAGGTGTAAAGAGGGCAGGTGTAAAGAGGGCAGGTGTAAAGAGGGCAGGTGTAAAGAGGGCAGGTGTAAAGAGGGCAGGTGTAAAGAGGGCAGGTGTAAAGAGGGCAGGTGTAAAGAGGGCAGGTGTAAAGAGGGCAGGTGTAAAAAGGGCAGGTGTAAAGAGGGCAGGTGTAAAGAGGGCAGGTGTAAAGAGGGCAGGTGTAAAGAGGGCAGGTGTAAAGAGGGCAGGTGTAAAGAGGGCAGGTGTAAAGAGGGCAGGTGTAAAAAGGGCAGGTGTAAAGAGGGGAGGTGTAAAGGGGGCAGGTGTAAAAAGGGGAGATTTAAAAAGGGAGGTGCAAAGGAAGTGATGTGGAGAGGAGGTATGAAGAAAGTGTGAATAGAATGGCAAGAATTGAAGTACGTGATGGAGGGATGAATATTAAACTAAAAGACGATACGGTGTGAAGTGAGAGAAACCTGCAGTGTATTAAGGTGGAAGAGCGGAGAACGGTAGAGTGAACAAAAACAAGGGCAATGGATGAATATAAAAAATGGTTGATGACCTTACAGATAAAGGCGTTTAGATGTACAGAGAATAGTATGCAGAAAGGAGCAAAAGAAAAGGGAACAGTGAAGGGCCGAAATGTGAAGGAGCTAAGATCCTTCAATAAGATGTGAATTATACAAGCAATACAAGTGTGAGTAATGTTGAGCAGACATGAGCCAAAGCTGGCAGCTTAACCATTGCCCATGGAGAAGAGAGAGAGAACTGTATGACGGGCAGTGAGCAATACCCGGTAGTGGAAATACCCACCAGTGACAGCTAAAAAGCAAGGCATCACACCATTAGTGTCACATAACAAACTACCGTACATCAAATCATTGACTATATGAAAACGCGATTAAAAATCAGACACTTGCCAATTCTTCAAAAAGTCCATCGCTTCTAGCCTCGTTCCAGGCTTCCAGTCAATCCCGACACGCCTGGGCAGCATAACTCTCTTGCCTATGTCAAGTACAGAAAGCATCAGGTTGGCCCGAGTTGAATGTAAATGCAACAGTTAGCGCAGCCAAATAGCAAGAAAACCTGAGATGCTAGCTACCTTCATCTGCAATAACTTCTGGCAGCTTTATTTCTTTGGAGACATTTCTTCTTTTCACGCTGCTCTGGCCTTCACCTTTCCATTTTCTCTTTTTGTTGTGAGACAAGTTTGCAGATGTAGATTCTACAGTTTGTAGCTGCAACAAGCAAAATGGACTACAAATGGACAAATTCCGGTAATGTAAGGTATAATGAGAACGCCTTGCTAAAGGAGATGTGACACAAGAATTTTAATGGCTCCATAAAGAAATAATGTCAAGGAATATTATTAATGTAATTTTCTATTCGAGCAAAAATTGCATTAATATGTAACTTCGCTGACTTTTGTCCTATTACAATAGCGATAAAACATTGCTCTCAGCAATTGACAGCAGCATGCAATAGCCTTAAATTCAAAGTTACGCTTTTTTGGAGTATCGGGTAAAATGACAACACATCTGTAACTACATTTATGACATATTTTTGAATATTATGCTATCTTAGATAAAGTTCTTCAAAAGAGCCTAGCAATACAAATGGCACAGCAGTAATACATTGCCCATAGCATTAAATTTCTTAGTTAATTGAGTGAATAGGTCACATAGTAGCCAATATAGTAGGCTACATAGTAGGTTACATAAACATGATAAGATTTTACATTTGTCATTGGCCTGCAGAAACTCTGAAAGTAAATGACTCTTGGCTAAAGTAAAATTATCTACCATGTAACCCTTTTTACTAAATGCATAGTTTGCAGCTGTTACATTTCCTGTTAATTACAGGCTGTACGTTTCTAGAAAAAAACCATCTTACAACAAAATATCAAAACATTCATTTTAGGAAATACAAACTAACTGGTTCTGCCTTTTTGACGTCCTCACAGTTTATTAGCGTTGCATCAGGCAGGGATGAATCAGCCTTGAGATCTGGTTTTGGTATGACAGGCAAGTTTTCACTGACATCTTGTGTTGGATTGTCTACTGCAGTTGGTGCTGCATCGATGCACGATATGGAAAGATTAGCATCAGTATCATTTGTGGGACTCAATTTGTCTGTGCAAGTTTTGATTTGCGGTGTCACCTCACTAAGGTCAGAATCAACGGAGGTCTCTTCAAGTTCTTTAAGACCATGATCTGAGATAGAATCCATTTCGGTCTCACCCTCCAATTCTAATGTGATTCATTATCAGTTTTTATGTAGCGGATATCTCATAGCACCTATTAAATAGAGTGCAATAAAAAAGCAGTATAATACCTTTAATGATAACGAGAAAATATGTTGACATTAACTAGCAAACATGCATTATATAAAAATTTATACTGATTGGTCAGCTACACTCTGCTATAAAATGCCTCTGCTGCCTTATACTGTTTCTTTTCATTGATTCATTTTCATTCAGTGTAGTTTATTAAATGGTTATGGCAGACAGCTTGATAGATTTACAAACATTAGCAATTCCATGCCAAAAGACCAAGTTGGCATAAACCCAAAAACGGTTTGCACTAATCAGCCAGCTTTTTGAATCAAGCCTGGAAAAACTTGAAATCAAAATATAATCCAGATATTTATTTACTGAAAAACTTCTAATTTAATGCCGCCTCTATTTGACAGCCACCTCTATTTGACTGTTACCTCTATTTGATTCCATGGTAATCTGACATAAACTTATTGCACTGCGAACAAAATAAGCTAAAATTGGAAAAAGGTCAAGTTGGAAAACGCTAAAACTAGAAAAAGCTAAAATTGGAAAAAGCAAAAAAAAAACAATTTAGTAGTTACGAAAAACTAAAAAACCAAATCATGGAAAAACAAAGCAGACAGCCAAATCAAGTAGCATTAATTACAAGTAACGGTATGTTGGTGCACTTTAAAACAGAACACTTCCAAAAATGCAGACACTACCAACAAAGAACCGACCGATTAACTACACTAGGTCTGTAGTAATGGTATTATAGGGGAGAGTGGGGCACGTTGCAATGCGGGGCACGTTAAAACACATCTAAAATTTCTTGCTTGTTTACATCATTTTTAATTCTTAACTTACTAATTAAAGAGCTTTCTAGGTAATCATGTGAGATATCCTAATTGCATGAAATAAAAAGAACAGCAATTTACGTGAGCCATGATTTTGTAAAATTTATTGGTAAATTTTTGCTCATTTATTTTTATATCCAAATTTAACGAATTGCATATCTTCTTTGTACATCATCCCATGTTAACAAAAGTCAGTGGAGACAGCTATAGACATGTTCTCTTCATAATGCACCCACCAACTTCGTGATGTTACATCATCCTGAGTAGGAATGAAAATTTTGATTACTCAGAGTCATTTGGGGCACCTTGAAACACAAAGGGTATGGGGCAAGTTGCAACATCTCTCAAACTTGCCTTTCTACTCTTATGGAAGAGAACAGCTTGAGTAGCGTTGAAGCTTTGAACCCCTAAATTTCTGGACAATAATGATATCACAACTGCAAATGCTAACATACAGAAAGGAAAGTATGATCTTTAGATCAACATGTACATGTTTTGTTGTACTGTGGAAGTTTGTTTGTCATGATTGTTGTACACAGTGTTCTGAAGTTCATAACCAACTCTTTCAAGCTTTTCTTGCTCAGATAATTAGTAGAAAATTGAAATGTTTGACTGAAAATAAATTTAAAGAAAACACAATTCCATAACTGAAATTTTCTATGAGAGTCAAGGATGTTTCAACGTGTCCCATAGGGTGTTTCAGCCATAGGGTGCTCCTTGCTGGGGCACGTTGACACATCAATTATGCAATTAGTACTTCTGTGATATTTCCCAAAGTATACATCAAACAGAATTGGCACTTGGCATACATATGTAAAACATATTTCTGCATCCTATGTCATTGCTTAATTTATATTCCGATATTTTAGTAAAACTTTATAGTCAAAAAAGCATTTTTTGTTGAAATGTGCCTGACCCTCCCTTATGTGATGTGAACCCGAGAAGCTAGCAGCTAATATGTGTAAAACAACTCAGTTATTTTATAAAGTGAGCTCACTTTCTCTATAATTACCTACCATGAGTTATACTATTCACATAGCCAGCTCTTCCTCCCTCTGTTTTGTTCATCCCAAGAATGAATACTTTTTAAGTTCCACAGCACACTTTGATGAAACCATACTAGGATATTACAGTTACAAAACAAGGTATAAAGCCAGCGAGTTAGCTATTTTAGATAGAGAATTGAAACCAATGTTTTGGTGCATGAAATTTCAATTTTTTAGTAATTTATTAATACAAACTTTAGTGTTATAACAATAAATATATGTATTCCTTAAAAAATACAAGGACAATTTCGTGAAAGGGCGAGATGCAAAATTAACATATATATATGTAAAATGTGTAGTAGAAGTTGGAACAAATCAAATCTAATTTCCATCACAATAATCTGAATTGTTGATGCATGTGCTCAAATATTCTGCATAATACTTAAAAGTTAAAATATGGTATGCTCGAATCACTGCTTTGCTTTGTCTTCTAGTCATTATGATACTTAATGCTGAAACACTAATATAAAATAACTCAAGTTTATATTGGTGAAATGCTATAACATTTGCGAAATAATGCATAAATTGCACATGATTTCAATTATTTTGCTAAGCTGTTGCAACTATGGTTTTGCTATAATTTTCCACAGCTATGTAACCAATTGTCTAAATAAACAAAACCAAAACAACTAAACTAGTATGCAATAATGCAAAATTTTGCTAAAACTAAGAAACCCACGTTTGACAACTGTAGACTCTGACGATGCACTAATAAAGAATTCCTATCGCAGTAGTATCTTAATTCTCCAAAATACCGTCACTGTAGCTCTTGGTATGTTAACAGTGATGAATTTGCGGCTGAATTCTGCGTTAGGTGCAACTATCGCTGCGTAGATATTTTGAGTTAGTTTATATTACCCAAATGAAATATTTTGTATGCTGCTTCAGAAAAAATACTTAAGAGCAACTAATCCACTAGCAATATTTATAAACAGAACCCATAATGATGGTATCGTAAACCTTGAGCAACATTAACGTGCAGTGTATTTTCGAATTACATCCAAACGGTGTGAAAAAAATTATGAATATGCCACATTTACTCGCTACTAACATAAAAAAAAACAAGATTAGCTGTGCCGACTAGCGAACAAAAAGCTAGGACTGAAAACCCGACGTTATAAGTTCGTGAAATGAACAATCATCGAGTCGCTCCTCCGTAATTCTGAGCGTGCTTATATGAACGAAACCGAGGTATCCGAGCAAAGGAATTGTCTGCTCACCGCAAGCGAAACAATGAGTAGGTCAAATTGTAGGAGGTGCAATGTAGCTATATCATCCGACTCAATGCCTTTTATAGGCATACTTTTATTAGGCATACTGGAAGCTGAGACTTTAGCCCAACAATATGAAGGATTTTGCCGGCTACACCTTACAACATAGTTAGCATAGCTTCCTGCAAGCAGACTCTGCTTCCAAGAAGCTATGCTAGCAACATTGTAAGGCATATTGAACAGGCAAAATCGTTTGTGAGACTAAAATTTAGTTATCTGATAAGAGCTTTGTGTGTTTAGCGATCAAGGTTCTTGTCAGGCTCAATTGACGTAGCACATGCCGGAAGAGACCATAGACTAGCATGTTACTTTTAAATTGGCTCATTCTATTTAGTAGATTGCTCAACTTATCAAAATCTCTTCAACACTAATGCTGCTCTCAGTTCCCTATCTCAATGCTTCTGTTTGTTTGGCATTTTGATATAACAAACATTTCTCGAGTGCCACAGATACAGGCATAACAACGTTGCATTATCAAATATGTTGTAAGTAGATTTGACACGGCAAAGCTTGAAAGTCAACTAAACCAGAAGCCTGCTAAGGGGCTGAACTGCTTATAAAAGGTTTGAAAACCTGAGACAGGCTTCAATTAAACCACTTTCAGCAGTCAACTTTCAAGCTCTACAATTTCAATTATTTTTAGTTATTTTTAGAGAAAGCTATTGTAGCCCCACAATCATAATTTTATAAACATTGTTATATATCTAAATAATGTGAGTAGTTGTTTATTGTTCTATTATTATTATTATTATTGTTCTATAGTATGTATTAGCAGCAACTAAACTACAATTTATTCAACTGATAAAAATAACAATGAACAGTATGAATAAAAAAACAACAAAAACAAACTTACAAATAACATAAGAAAAAAGTACTTGTAACCTGATCACGTCAGAAGTCATGAATCACTGCGTGACACCAACAATGTCAAATTACAAAAAACAAATATAAATACTATCATAATATATGTTTATAGCAATAATCACAAAATGCACTTTGGTGCACATTATTATATTGGCTAATTTTTGATGTTTCTAATAAATAATTTAATGTTTTCTGTTAGAGATATGTATGATGTAATATTTTATTTGTGACAACAATAATCATATTAGTGAGGCTGACAGCGTCAATCGCATGAATGTTCTCACACAGGTGACAGCTATCTGTTAGATGCAAACAAATCTGAGATGAATAAACTATCATAGAATGCTAGTGCACGCGTCCCCTATAAACTCTCAGTTTAACTAATCTCATGCTAGATAATAAGGTACTAGAGAGCGTTGTCCTGGTCCTTCAAGTTTTAGAAGTGGATAAGAGTGTTGCGCATAGCTAGATATAGTTCCACTGTGTATCATCAGACATCACGTAGTGTTACCCTTGGTGTGCTTCATATTTCTGCTCAAGCATTACACAGAGTCCTTAAAAATATCAATTAGAAGAGAAACTGTAGAGAAGCTGATCTAATCTAACAATTGGTCTATTGGCAAGCCAGCCAGCAAGGATGCAAACAAGTAAGGATGCAAGCAAGCAAGCTAGCTTGCTTGCATCCTTACTTGTTTGCTTGCCAATGGACTAACTGTTAGACCAGATCAGCTAGCTTGCTAGCAAGCTACAGTATATGGAATATATGAAATATATGGAAAGACTTGAGGTTACTAGTTGATAATTTGGAGAAAGAGGATGTGTTCTAATCATGTCAATTAGTATATGCTATAATAAATTCAGTAAACAGAATTCTAACTTTTCTGCAATACAAGATGTAGGTTTTGTTACATCTCTGTGTTATATAGATGTGTTTATACTTCACATGAAAATGGGAGAATTAATGATTGGAGTTGAGAAATGCTAGCACTATACATTTTCTTTTGCCTGCCACTCTCTCTCTGCTGGGTAAATACAGCATTGCAAAGCGTGTCAAGTCAAAAGGTTTAATGTGAGTGCATATTCAAATCCTAAGTGTTGGTCCATCAAAAGGGGTTAGACCAACCAAAGGGTTGGTCACATCAAATTCTAGTAGATCAAAAGGTTATTAACCTGATAAAGTATAAATGACGTCATTTTTGGAGAGGTCCGGGCTTGTCTTTTTCTTCTGAACGATTTTAATTATGAAATATCCTGTCAGTCAAATAATCTAAAACAACATTAAAATATTATTCAATAGAAAAATATTCATATTTTGTGATAAAATATACTAGAACTTAATGTGACCAATCCTTTAATGGATAGTAGCAAATAATAATAAAACTCAAATAGAGCTAAAAAAAGATTTAAAACTTGCAAAAAAAATTAACAAATGTTATACTTTGTTGAATTTTAATTTGCAATAGCTAAAAACTTTCATAAGTAAAAAATGTTTGCAATGCGAACAAAAGATAATGAGAAATTGTAAATATCTCTCCAAAGGGAAACATCCCCTTTGTAGCAACATTCCCTTTGTAGCAACATCCTTTTTGGAGTAACATCACCTTTGGAGTAACATCCTCTTTGGAGTAACATCACCTTTGGAGTAACATCCTCTTTGGAGTAACATCACCTTTGGAGTAACATCACCTTTGGAGTAACATCCCCTTTGGATTAACATGCCCTGGTAAAGTTAAAAGAAAGAAAGGTAAAGATAAACATGCACTGATAGCAGACTCGCTGCAAAGTCGGAACATGATTGCTTGAACTTAAAGGTCCACCCTATCAGTAAGATAAGCAGCCAGTTTCGTAATTGGAAACCTGTTTGACATGAAGTGTGTTAGCAGGTAGCTGCTAAACCCGCTGCTCCATTTCTGCTCTTCCTAACGTTACCTTAAAGGTAAGTGAGTTGCATATTTCATAGATCTCGTGATGTGACCAGGCTCAACTGTGGTCATAGGTACATGCAACAAGCACATCCAGTTAGCATTGCGCGTCAGCAGAAGGTTCATAATTTGTTGAAGAATCCAAAGTGAAACATTGAGCATGAATTATGGTATGATGGCAAGAGTATGCTTTCTGATGATTCAAAATATCTTTTAGTAGTTTAAAGCCTGGTTCTCATATCGAATGCGAGACCTCGACGGTAATCTCGCGCAGCAAAACACTTGTGGCGCTAGGCTCGGCGGCTTATGTTCATATAAGCAAAAGTTGAAATACAGCAGGCATGATATCGGTCAGAGATAATGAAAATTTGGCAGGCAAAATATTGGTAAGAGGTAATAAGAATTTGGCAGGCAAGATATTGGTCAAAGATAACTAAAATACATAAAGTAGGAATATTAGCAGAGATAGTTAAAATACATCAGGCAATATATCGGTCAAAGATAAATTAAAATTCGGCAAGCAAAATACTGGTCAAAGATAATTAAAATATATCAGACAAGATATTGGTCAAAGATTTTTAAAGTACATCAGACAGGATATTGATCAATGATAATTACAATAAGCCAGGATATAGGTCAAAGTTATTTAAAATACAGCAAGCTTTTGATAAAAGATGTTGAGAATTGAACTCAAACATGTAATGTGCAATCTTACTCAGCCCTCGAGTATGATGATGGTGCGGGTGACACGATAATAGCATCATGATCAAGAGCTCCATAAATACAACACACTTTCAAAATACATGGGGTGGTAATAAGGTGACGCAGTGTCCATAAATATATTTGTTAATGTAGTAAACTGCATAAATACACGTATATGGTTGTACAGTGAAATTAAGTAAAATAAGTCTTTCTGGTTTACTATAAAATAACAAATTACTTTATTACCTAAAAGTCTAATGTAATTAGCCTGCCCTCTCTAGGCATATTTATCGCTGATGAAAAATCTTGTTTCAAGTGATTTTGGCTATTCCCATGTAAATTAGTTTGGAATATCTGCTATAAATTATTGCAGCGCTTGGTAAACAGTGCAACAATCGAGACATTTGGCCTCCAGAGAGCTGTCACACAGTTTACAATGAGTTTTAAGCTTTCTGGTCCTACTTATAGGCATTAGGTTGTTCACTCTTTGGGCAGCAGCTTCAACAGATGTTACCACAGCTTGTATAGACATACAGTACTGGTGTTCAGAAGGAACCAATGTTACTTGTATAGACATACAGTACTGGTGTCCAGAAGGAACCAATGTTACTTGTATAGACATACAGTACTGGTGTCCAGAAGGAACCAATGTTACTTGTATAGACATACAGTACTGGTGTCCAGAAGGAACCAATGTTACTTGTATAGACATACAGTACTGGTGTTCAGAAGGAACCAATGTTACTTGTATAGACATACAGTACTGGTGTCCAGAAGGAACCAATGTTACTTGTATAGACATACAGTACTGGTGTCCAGAAGGAACCAATGTTACTTGTATAGACATACAGTACTGGTGTCCAGAAGGAACCAATGTTACTTGTATAGACATACAGTACTGGTGTCCAGAAGGAACCAATGTTACTTGTATAGACATACAGTACTGGTGTCCAGAAGGAACCAATGTTACTTGTATAGACATACAGTACTGGTGTCCAGAAGGAACCAATGTTACTTGTATAGACATACAGTACTGGTGTCCAGAAGGAACCAATGTTACTTGTATAGACATACAGTACTGGTGTCCAGAAGGAACCAATGTTACTTGTATAGACATACAGTACTGGTGTCCAGAAGGAACCAATGTTACTTGTATAGACATACAGTACTGGTGTCCAGAAGGAACCAATGTTACTTGTATAGACATACAGTACTGGTGTCCAGAAGGAAACTTCGTAAACAAGATTTAAATAAAATATGTGATGATGATGCCACTAGACGCAATTTTGAACACACTCAATAAGACCTTCAATGTTCTTCTGTTTCCTCCTAAGTTTTTGAGTGTGTATAGCCAATTGGCTATACATTGGCTATCCTCAATGCCTACCAGCAAAAATGAGTTGCTTGATGGAAGGGCTGGCTATTTGAGGCTAATTATTTATGGTTAAGGGAATTTTTCAAGATATTTGGAGATGACTTGACTGCCTATTTACGGTATATATCAGCTTGTGATTACATCAGGCCTGAATGTCTGTTTATTCAATTCGAATATTATATGACCAAATTATAAATGTCTTGCTTCTCTTGAGGGTTATATGTCACCATTTTGTCTGAATAGCTTACACAGATGTCGTTACTTTTTTTGAATTTTTTAGGCGCTGTCTCTGACTGTCATACCTGTATAAACAAGTCTTTATGTACCAGTAGCCAGGGCCAGTAGCACATTGGCTTCTGCACTGTGATGATTGACCCGTTCTGACTTCAAACCGATTGCTAGAGTTGTTTGCCATTTTACAGAACTAATTTCCTGCAATCCTAATTTCGTCTTCAATGCTGCTGGGGTTGTGGAAGACTAGCCTATGTTCTGATATGATTGTTAACATTGTTCCTTCTTTCTTATATTGTTCAGTTAATTTATTACACAGTAAATAGTTTATTTCTCAGTACATTAACAATTGCACTATTATAATAATCCATTTGGCGAATAATTTGACAATAATTTTATGACACGTGTTTTTTTCACCTAATGTTGAAACTTCGATGCGATTCACTCTACCAATGTTGAAATTTCGGCGTGTTTGACTTTCTCCGTTTTAAAACTTTAATGTGTTTTTCCTTCCCGATGTTAAAATGTTCAGTGCTGAAAATTGAAAAACAAGTAGCCTAAAGTAGAACCTGCTTTGCATATACAATTATCCTCTAGACCAGTGACGACACAATGATTTTGGCCATAATCCGCTACAGCCAAATCTGACAAATCAAAGATTTACAAAGAGCTGAAAATGTGCATTTTTCTTTTTTTACAAACAAAAGCATGTGATTATTTGTGTATATCCTAAAACAAAGCGTTAAACACAATTTAAAAGACTTTATTTATCTACATAATTAGACTAAAAATCAGTAAATGAATTTGCTTGAATGAATATGTCTGATATTAGTGAGAAAAATGATGAATGGGCTTTGGCTTCATAATACTATCAAAACATGGTTTCCTGCTACTTACAGCAACTCTTACAAGTTCATAAAGATGAGTATTTTAAGTCGTGTTCTATGATTGTTTTTTAAAAAATTCATGGCTGAAAACTATGATTCACATAGTTAATTTGCAAGCAATAAGTTAATAGTTAAAGTTATAGTTAAATTAGTTAATAAGCAAGTAAGTAGTCTTCTAGCTAGACTAGTAGTTATTGGGTACTAGACTAGTAGTTATTGGGTTATAGACTAGTAGTTATTGGGTACTTTTCCAAGTTTGCAGGGGATGATCAAATAAATTACCAGAAACATTTAGATAAAAAATTTTAAACTAAATTTTAAAATAAATACTTCACAAAACATTTTTTGACAGCCACTGTAAAAGATCCACTAGAAAGATCCGGATCTAGATCGGCCATTTGGCCATAGCTGCTCTAGACTTTTTTGTTATGACGTAGGGCATCAGCAACTTTGATAGTCATAAACTGGTCACGCCACTAATGGGTGCGACCTGAATTTTTCTCCCTTATCAAGCCATTCTAATCTTGTTTGGCTTGCCGAGTGTTTAACTTTGATGGAAGCTCAGTAACGTTATCAGGTGATCCTGTAAGACAGCTCATTATTTCACGAACTTAATAAGGAAATATAAATCCTGTTCGGTCAAGTCATGTAATACAAGTCATTTCTATTGCAGGAGCTTATACCTATCATCAAAAAAATTATAGGTGAGGCGGAGAGGCAAAAATGTCATCAAGCGGAGTTCAGTTTGAGCAGAAGTTGATGTGGGGAGATGCTGTAGTCATCGCTGTCTACTTTATCATAGTTATTGGTGTTGGGCTCTGGGTGAGTATATGAGACGCGCCGTCACAATAGTACGAATGATACATGTATTTCTGGTGCGTGTGGTAACAGAGTTGTGGCTCACGTATTAACTTGGCAAAAAACAGACCCCAGGCCCATCCGGGGCCCATCCTTGCTCCTAATGAGATGATAGCAGACCAGCTGCTGCAAAAGTGGTTTACCAGTTCACTATCGCCTCGTTCTTTAGTGCTGCTTATCCGTGTCACCACATCTCTCAAGGTATAATTTGATTTGTTACAGTCTTCATGCCGAAACAGAGGGAGCACACAAGGGTATTTTCTGGCTGGCAGAAGTATGCACTGGTTACCGGTGAGCTAAAGACCTATAATAATATGTTTGATGCTGCAACTATGATGTGATTTTATCAGTCAGCGTTATGTTGTATTGAGTTAGTAGCTATCCCAATTTCCAGCTGAAGCAGCCATATAGTTGGCGGGACTATTTCCTGCCAAAGTTCTTCCAACTTTGTGCCCTTAGATCAGCTGCTCTATCACATTACTGATGCATGACATTTGTTGTAGGTGGGGGCCTCTCTGTTTGCTAGTAATATCGGCTCTGGCCATTTTGTGGGACTGGCTGGTTCAGGCTCTTCAACCGGTATTGGAGTGGCCATATACGAGCTGAGTGTTAGTATTCTAACTTCATAGGCTGATATTATCACATCCACTTTAGTTGACAGATTGGCTCAATCACGTTTCATGGAGAACACCTGACGAGAGCTTTATTGGTGGCTTTTATTAGAGATTATCATAAGGTTATTACTCGATTCAGTCAGACAAATTGGAATCAATAGATGCCACCCAACTAACTAATCATCTTAAGTAAATTTTTAAGATTCAGCTTGGATTAAATCAAAATATTTTACATCACAAAAACTAATCCTTGTTAGCCGCCATCTTTTTGAAAAACATATTTCCAAGACTTTCGCCGACAAGTCAATGAGATTAAACATTGGAAGAAATTTGTAATTTTTTTGAAAATTTAATTTCAATTAAAGCGAAATACATCACATTTTAAAGCGTTGGTTTTAAAAACTTTTTAAATTGTAAAAATCTATTTCTAAACCCACAGATGAATCAGTACTCTACACACCAACTTCTGAGCAGTTCTGATCAGAAGTTTGTGATGTGGGGCGTGTGTGTGGTGTGTGTGTGCGTGTGTATGCATGCATGTGTATGCATGCATGTGTGTGTGTGTGCGGTGTGTGTGCGTGTGTATGCATGCATGTGTATGCATGCATGTGTGTGTGTGTGCGGTGTGTGTGCGTGTGTATGCATGAGTGTTATATGTCTATTAGTCTGCATGAACGCTATACGCTTCCACATTTTTACCTGATTTTGTCCACACTTCACACACATGCTTCGTACTTTCTGTCAGGTAGCCAAATATAGGATCTCAAATCTTCGACTGGTTCCAGCTGACCTGCGGGCTATCTGATTGAAAATGAAGGAACTGTTGATCAGCTTCGAGCTCACTGCTTATTATTTATAAACACGAAAATACAAGTCAAACTCTGTACTTACCAATCAGTAAGAAAGAAAGCAATCCAACAAAAGTAGTAATACAATAGACAATATATGTACATATTTGTACATATATGAATCTTCATATACATGTTAATATATATGAGCATTCATATACGTACATTCATAAACGTGTTAATGTATATGAGAAACGTTAATGCTTAGTCAAATATGAGAATGCCAGGTTAATCTAGATAATTGTGCCCTTCTGAGATGCACAAGTAACCTGTGTAGTTCTCTCAATTTTGCCGAATTCTCGTGATCTACGGCTCAAAATTTTACAATTTCCAGCTCACATTATTGATAGATGTTAATTATCTGGTGCTACCGAATCTATATGGCAGCGTTGAGTTTAAGCTATTTAAATCCAGTTAAGTGTCAAAACTTGTCAAAACTTATCTGCTCAGTGTTAAAAACTAAGCAGACTGACAAACAGAGAACGACTTCTCTGAGCTTGTTTCTAGCTTGCCCTGCAATATTTACTGGTCATCAGCCCGGCCCAAAGCACACCTAAGAGACACCCATAGCTTTTTTGTCAAACTTTGCAATTTCTATGGTAAAGCAAATGTTTTTGAATTCCCTGCTCAGGCCACTAGGAAGCCGTCTTGCACATTTACTACCTCTAATTTGGCATGTATCTACCAGCCAACCATATTGCAAGAGTTACAACTAGCTAATTTACATATAAACTGGCAAACCTGTTCCAAGGTCTTAATACTCCCTCTGGTACTTCTTGGATTTTAATTCCCTCTTCATACCAACTGCAACTTGAAATCATTTCAGATGAATTACAATTTTGGGTGAACGGTTTGGGAGAGAATAAATTGGAGATGTTGTGTATGCCACTTTTTTCTTTTTTATGCAGTCTGAACGCTGCAAAAAATGTTGTTTATATTAAAGTGTTTTTTTATTATTGTAGGCAACATATGTGCTGCTTCTACTGGGATGGGTGTTTGTGCCAGTTTATATAGCATCAGGAGTGTTCACCATGCCTGAGTATATGAGACAGAGATTCGGAGGAAGGAGGATTAGAGCATACTTGGCTGTGCTTTCTCTCCTCATTTATATCTTCACTAAAATTACAGCAGATTTGTATTCTGGTGTCCTTCTTCTTCAACAGGCCATTGGTTTGACCATTTATCCATCCGCTGCAGTACTGCTGGCACTCGCTATGTTGTTCACCATAGCAGGTTGGTTATCTCTCTTTACCGCTACACGCATCTCTCTTTACCACTACACGCATCTCTCTTTACCACTACACGCATCTCTCTTTACCACTACACGCATCTCTCTATACCACTACACGCATCTATCTTTACCACTACACGCATCTCTCTTTACCACTACACGCATCTCTCTTTACCACTACACGCATCTCTCTATACCACTACACGCATCTCTCTTTACCACTACACGCATCTCTCTATACCACTACACGCATCTCTCTTTACCACTACACGCATCTATCTTTACCACTACACGCATCTCTCTTTACCACTACACGCATCTCTCTTTACCACTACACGCATCTCTCTTTACCACTACACGCATCTCTCTATACCACTACACGCATCTATCTTTACCACTACACGCATCTCTCTTTACCACTACACACATCTCTCTTTACCACTACACGCATCTCTCTATACCACTACACGCATCTCTCTTTACCACTACACGCATCTCTCTATACCACTACACGCATCTCTCTTTACCACTACACGCATCTCTCTTTACCACTACACGCATCTCTCTTTACCACTACACGCATCTCTCTTTACCACTACACGCATCTCTCTATACCACTACACGCATCTATCTTTACCACTACACGCATCTCTCTATACCACTACACGCATCTCTCTATACCACTACACGCATCTCTCTATACCACTACACGCATCTCTCTTTACCACTACACGCATCTCTCTATACCACTACACGCATCTCTCTTTACCACTACACGCATCTCTCTTTACCACTACACGCATCTCTCTATACCACTACACGCATCTCTCTTTACCACTACACGCATCTCTCTTTACCACTACACGCATCTCTCTATACCACTACACGCATCTCTCTTTACCACTACACGCATCTCTCTTTACCACTACACGCATCTATCTTTACCACTACACGCATCTATCTTTACCACTACACGCATCTCTCTATACCACTACACGCATCTCTCTATACCACTACACGCATCTCTCTTTACCACTACACGCATCTCTCTTTACCACTACACGCATCTCTCTTTACCACTACACGCATCTCTCTTTACCACTACACGCATCTCTCTATACCACTACACGCATCTCTCTATACCACTACACGCATCTCTCTTTACCACTACACGCATCTCTCTATACCACTACACGCATCTCTCTTTACCACTACACGCATCTCTCTTTACCACTACACGCATCTCTCTTTACCACTACACGCATCTCTCTTTACCACTACACGCATCTCTCTTTACCACTACACGCATCTCTCTTTACCACTACACGCATCTATCTTTACCACTACACGCATCTCTCTATACCACTACACGCATCTATCTTTACCACTACACGCATCTCTCTATACCACTACACGCATCTCTCTTTACCACTACACGCATCTCTCTTTACCACTACACGCATCTCTCTATACCACTACACGCATCTCTCTTTACCACTACACGCATCTCTCTTTACCACTACACGCATCTATCTTTACCACTACACGCATCTATCTTTACCACTACACGCATCTCTCTATACCACTACACGCATCTCTCTATACCACTACACGCATCTCTCTTTACCACTACACGCATCTCTCTTTACCACTACACGCATCTCTCTTTACCACTACACGCATCTCTCTTTACCACTACACGCATCTCTCTATACCACTACACGCATCTCTCTATACCACTACACGCATCTCTCTTTACCACTACACGCATCTCTCTTTACCACTACACGCATCTCTCTTTACCACTACACGCATCTCTCTTTACCGCTACACGCATCTCTCTATACCACTACACGCATCTCTCTTTACCACTACACACATCTCTCTTTACCACTACACGCATCTCTCTTTACCACTACACGCATCTCTCTATACCGCTACACGCATCTCTCTTTACCACTACACGCATCTCTCTTTACCACTACACGCATCTCTCTTTACCACTACACGCATCTATCTTTACCACTACACGCATCTCTCTATACCACTACACGCATCTCTCTATACCACTACACGCATCTCTCTTTACCACTACACGCATCTCTCTTTACCACTACACGCATCTCTCTTTACCGCTACACGCATCTCTCTATACCACTACACGCATCTCTCTTTACCACTACACACATCTCTCTTTACCACTACACGCATCTCTCTTTACCACTACACGCATCTCTCTTTACCACTACACGCATCTCTCTTTACCGCTACACGCATCTCTCTATACCACTACACGCATCTCTCTATACCACTACACGCATCTCTCTTTACCACTACACGCATCTCTCTTTACCGCTACACGCATCTCTCTTTACCACTACACGCATCTCTCTTTACCACTACACGCATCTCTCTATACCACTAGACGCATCTATCTTTACCACTACACGCATCTCTCTATACCACTACACGCATCTCTCTATACCACTACACGCATCTCTCTATACCACTACACGCATCTCTCTTTACCACTACACGCATCTCTCTTTACCGCTACACGCATCTCTCTATACCACTACACGCATCTCTCTATACCACTACACGCATCTCTCTTTACCACTACACGCATCTCTCTTTACCACTACACGCATCTCTCTATACCACTACACGCATCTCTCTTTACCACTACACGCATCTCTCTTTACCACTACACGCATCTCTCTTTACCGCTACACGCATCTCTCTATACCACTACACGCATCTCTCTTTACCACTACACGCATCTCTCTTTACCACTACACGCATCTCTCTTTACCACTACACGCATCTCTCTTTACCACTACACGCATCTCTCTATACCACTACACGCATCTCTCTTTACCACTACACGCATCTCTCTTTACCACTACACGCATCTCTCTTTACCGCTACACGCATCTCTCTATACCACTACACGCATCTCTCTTTACCACTACACGCATCTCTCTTTACCACTACACGCATCTCTCTTTACCACTACACGCATCTCTCTTTACCACTACACGCATCTCTCTTTACCACTACACGCATCTCTCTATACCACTACACGCATCTCTCTTTACCACTACACGCATCTCTCTTTACCACTACACGCATCTCTCTTTACCGCTACACGCATCTCTCTATACCACTACACGCATCTCTCTTTACCACTACACGCATCTCTCTTTACCACTACACGCATCTCTCTTTACCACTACACGCATCTCTCTTTACCACTACACGCATCTCTCTTTACCACTACACGCATCTCTCTTTACCGCTACACGCATCTCTCTATACCACTACACGCATCTCTCTTTACCACTACACGCATCTCTCTTTACCACTACACGCATCTATCTTTACCACTACACGCATCTCTCTTTACCACTACACGCATCTCTCTATACCACTACACGCATCTCTCTTTACCACTACACGCATCTATCTTTACCACTACACGCATCTCTCTATACCACTACACGCATCTCTCTATACCACTACACGCATCTCTCTTTACCACTACACGCATCTCTCTATACCACTACACGCATCTCTCTATACCACTACACGCATCTCTCTTTACCACTACACGCATCTCTCTTTACCACTACACGCATCTCTCTTTACCACTACACACATCTCTCTTTACCACTACACGCATCTATCTTTACCACTACACGCATCTCTCTTTACCACTACACGTATCTCTCTATACCACTACACGCATCTCTCTTTACCACTACACGCATCTCTCTTTACCACTACACGCATCTCTCTATACCACTACACGCATCTCTCTATACCACTACACGCATCTCTCTTTACCACTACACGCATCTCTCTTTACCACTACACGCATCTCTCTTTACCACTACACACATCTCTCTTTACCACTACACGCATCTCTCTATACCACTACACGCATCTCTCTTTACCACTACACGCATCTCTCTATACCACTACACGCATCTCTCTTTACCACTACACGCATCTATCTTTACCACTACACGCATCTCTCTATACCACTACACGCATCTCTCTATACCACTACACGCATCTCTCTTTACCACTACACGCATCTCTCTTTACCACTACACGCATCTATCTTTACCACTACACGCATCTCTCTATACCACTACACGCATCTCTCTTTACCACTACACGCATCTCTCTATACCACTACACGCATCTATCTTTACCACTACACGCATCTCTCTATACCACTACACGCATCTCTCTATACCACTACACGCATCTATCTTTACCACAACACGCATCTCTCTTTATCTTTCTTCTTTTTGCAGCCTTTTCTGTTGCTTTCATTTCTCTACCTTTTTGTCTCACTAAAACTTTTTCTAGCATCACAAAGACCTACACTGTGCTTTGACCTTTTTGGATTTCTGATGCTGATATACGGTAGCTTGTAAACTTGGACAATCATCATGTGAATCATATACAATATGATTAGCATAGCTGACGCGCTAATTGTTCAGGTGATGTATCTACCAAGCATGCATTTTTAGACAAACTATTTAGTACAGCAAATTTGGCAAAGTCGAGTTTTATGCATCAGGTATTGAGCCTGAAGCTATAAGTTTAGTTAGGTATTTATAACTTTAGTAATATTTATTTTAAGAATTCACATAAATTGCACAAAGACATATCTGCAGCTTGCAATAGTTGGAAAAAAATTCATTTGCTATTTATTTACATACAAATAAAAAGTTATCATCCTGGTTAGTTTTGTTAACTATTTTAGCTTCAACATTCAGTTTGAAGTTATTAAAACACTGTTTAAATAGTTATAAAGTTAAAGTGGAAAATGAAGGAAAAGGATGAAGGAGTAAGTTATGTCCCTATCTTGCTTTGTTTAATTTTATTAAAACAATCTATATAATCAAATATTGGCAAGGTGATCTTTATCGTTGTGGCATCGTATACACTACGGTTTTGCTAAAGTTTGAATTAGAAAACCAAGGGTTTTTGCCAGATGTAAGTGTATTCCTGCTATCAGCATAGCCATTGCAAATCTGCCAGATTTGTGAAATAATCACATTTATTCTTTTTCTTTTGTAGGAGGACTAACTGCAGTCATTTGGACAGATTTTGCACAGACTGGTATCATGCTAATCGGAGCGACTGTTTTGACAGCTATAAGTATGTATTCGCATCCAAATCTTACACATTTGCTACCATTTTATAGATCATGCAAGAATCAGTTAAGATGTTTATAGCTTGAATGAGTCTTATCAGAAAAGATAAGACTTGGCCTTGAAGACCCCTTTTTCCATAGGTTTGGTTGAAGTCGCAAAGAAAGAACCAAACTTGGGCTCTACTTATGAGGCTCTAACCCAGCAGTTTTTCACTGCCTATGCTAAAGGCTCATTGACTAGCAACGGCTCATGTGGTTCCATCCCTGACTATGCATTAAAGTTTATGAGGCCTGCAACCTTGCTAGATGACGACCTCCCTTGGACAGGGGTATTATTTGGCATTACCATCTCTGGAATTTGGTATTGGTGTTCAGACCAGGTAAGTCACGTTTCTTTTCTGCGAACTCGCTCACTTTCATCGTTCTCTGTTGTCTTTGTGACATGTTTTAGTGAAGGTATTCATGCGACAAGAAATCACAAACACAGGATAGTCATTGCTGTGCAGGTGTTGAGAACAACTGAGTTACCTATTTGCAACTATATTGCAGGTTATTGTACAGAGATCGCTTGCGGCCAAAAACCTTTCCCATGCCAAAGCCGGCACAGTCTTTGCTGGTCTTTTGAAATTTGCTCCTCTTTGGTTATTAGTCATTCCTGGAATGGCTTCTCGCATCCTCTATCCAGGTAATTATTTTCTGGATAATTCTGGACATCATATCCAGCCAACCTCTGAAATATTTTTAAGCAAGTCAAATCTAGTTGCCATAGATTGTACACTACTACTTACACTCAATTTTCATCAGATCATCTTTTTATAATTCCTTCTCTCTTACCATACAAGTTTCTAAGCCTAAATGATGTAAAAAGGAATGTGACGCAGACTTTTTTATTATTGATATACAACTTGTAATAAACTAACTAATTTTTTAGAGTTTTGCAATAAGCCCACATGTTATACCATTGCGTTGTTTTAATATCTCTTTTATATGCACTAAATCCCAAATACTCTAAACAAAAATTTCTAAATTTAGTCTTTCCTTGCAGACATCGTTGCTTGCGCGTCTAAAGAGGAATGTAAAGCCGCATGCAACTCTGAAAGTGGGTGCACTAATCAGGCCTATCCACTACTTGTGCTTAGGCTCATGCCAGATGGCGTAAAAGGCCTGATGATCGCTGTTATGCTGTCAGCTCTCATGTCTTCTTTAACTTCCATATTCAACAGTAGCTCAACTCTTTTCACAATGGACATCTGGAGGGTAATCAGAAAACAATCTGGCGAAGGAGAGCTTCTGGTGGTTGGCAGGTAGATTTAATAATTTTATAGTGCGCACTGTTTTTTCTTTATGCTCAGAGCTATTTAACCAATGGTTAGGCTTTTCAAGAGTCTACCCTCAAGACTAGTTGTAATCACAAAAATCAGCTTAATATAAGCTATTTGTAAGAGTTGTTTACCCAATAGTTATAAATAGACAACTCCTCAATGCATTCATCAACAAAATTGCCGTCATTGTCAAAATATTACGAGACAACTTTAGATGAGTATCGTGTTATTGTTTAGAAGACCAGGTGTTAACAAGCACAATTTAAAATGCTGATGATATATGTTGTCCAACCAGATCATGCGATTGCGCCCGTTGTAGGATATTTGTGGTCATACTAGTAGGAGTGAGCCTGGCCTGGCTACCAATAGTGGGCGGCTTTCCTGAGCTGTTCCACTATATACAGCAAATTACCTCTTTTCTCACACCACCTATAACTGCTGTCTACATCCTTGCTGTTTCCTGGAAACGTATCAATGAAGAGGTAAGCAAAAACATTGCATCACTGCAAAAATTAGCAGTATACAATGGTATACGTGTAAATAGACACTTGCATCTGTCTGGTCACCTTGATTGCTGCATGCTTACATTGAGTTTTTTTACAGGGTGCTTTCTGGGGCCTCATGACTGGTTTTGTCGTCGGTTTAATTAGATTTCTTCTCCAGTATGCAGTCTATCCTCAACCTCCACCGTGCGGATCTGATGAAGAGAACAAAGTGCCGGATATTGTCCACAAAGTTCACTATCTTCACTTTGGCTGCATTCTCTTTGTCATAACATTCATTGTCACCATTGTTGTTAGTCTTCTCACTAAACCAATCAACCCTAGAAAGGTGAGCTGACAAGTTGAAAGGTACACACGTACACAAATACTCCTAATCAAGCACTACTAGTGTACGAGGTTTATGTTAGTGATCACTCAGTTTTAGTATTTGTTTCCATCAGTCTGTGCATTAAATGGACAGCAGTTTTTACTGTAAGTTTTGTCGAATGCTATTTATAACTGTCAGCAGTTTAAAATATGTGAATTTAATAGTCAATAGCTTAGTTCGAAAACTCATAAACGCGTTGAAAAATGGAAGCATGCTGAATCGTAGTACTAATATTAAGAGGCCAGTAAGATAGCAACTGCAGTCTAGTTGTTGACGAGCCAGTAATGATTCACAATTGCCTTTGGAGGTTCATGTCAATACTAGAAATCATTTTACACTTACCTGACAGCTCATCAGACTAACGTTCATGTCAAGAGATGAACCAGGAGAGAGACTAGACCAAGCGGCTGAAGACGATGTACCAGAACACCTTGAATACTTTCAGAGTACTAACTCGATGGCAGCATCGACTGATAAATTAACTAATGGTGACGTGAAAGAGGAAGCTACTGGAGCAGATGATGGTAAGATTCCTGGACACGTACAATATTTTTAAATCATTAAAGAAAAACTGAGATTACAATAAACTGAGTGTAATTGTAGCCCTACCCTGGTACAGAGTAGCTGTCAACTGGATCTGTGGGATTGAGAAACAGTCGGCGGCCCCAACCATTTCCGATGAAGAGAAAAATGAGCTGATGAAGAAAAACCTTTCCATAGATGAGTCAAAAACGTGGAGATTAATCAACAATTTTGCAGCGGGCTTTGTTCTAGTTGGGACCACTTTTCTCTGGGGCTATTTCGCATAGACTAAAAGCAATCGTGTCTAATAGTTGCCTTGGACAGCTTTGAATAGGATGAGCACAGCAACAAGTTCTGTAGTCTCTATACTTTGAGCAAATTTTAGTGTTGGTGACAAGATAACACATTTAGTTACATTTAAAGATACAAAGAACAATTAAATTATTTAATATGTAACACAAATTTTATATACATTTACAATATATATGCATGTATAACAAAATATATTTCATAACTATAATTGTTCACAGTAGATCCAGAAAAAGAACAAAAATAAATATACTGGTTATTTATGCATTTGATATTTTCCTTCACAAAAGCACCCAGCATCTTGCGATGATCTAAAAGCTGTAGAAAATGAGCTGTGGTCCTTCTGCCACTACTGATGGCTACTTCTACCAAACCAGCAAATAACACTGACAAATCTCATGATCTCATGTTTTAGAGTACACCTTGGCTACAGCAGTTGACACTTAGAGAAACCATTACCTTCCTAAGCTCCTGCTAGTAGCAGATGAATAATAACTAATATAGTGTGCAGCATTTTCAGTCTTCTTTGAAGAAAATGGGCAGCTACTTTTTCTGAACCTTCTGAAAAGTATGTATACCAATATATACTCAATGGTAAAGCATCTTTTCAAATGACCCTTATGCATTCATTATGAATAGCAATTGGCTTGAGCAAACGACTTAGTGGCAACCGGATATCAAGTATTAAATACTAAATAATATGCAGCAGGCGTCGAGGAATAACTCTTCGTCTCACAGACTTTCGATGGATAGTCAATTTTTCCATAGATTTCTGCTTCTTCCTTGGAGTCACCACAACAAATAGCTCTTTACTTTTACTGGACGTCCTGGAATTCTTTGGAGACCAAGTAAATTGATTGGTTTGGGTTTCTGATGCTCTTCTGGTATCCTGCAAGATTGGATGCTAGTGTTACAACATAATCAAGAAAAGACTTCTTGGCAAAGGCATTGGCTAAACAAGGCAGGGTATAATACTTCAAAGCAAATGAGGAGCTCATAAATAAAATTTTTTATCGAACTAAGGAAAAGACCATGAGGAGAATAGCACAGTGAGATAGACAATTTATGAGTGGTCCAATTAGGAGTTATATAGAATCGGATAAGCAACCCACCTCTCTATTTTCTTGAACCTTAATTCGGTTCAGAGTGACAACTGGTCTCATTGGATTCAAAAGTAGCCTCAAAATTGGATCTGACAAAAAAGAAGATAAGGAAAATGAACACGAATCAGAAACACCTGGCAGCCAAGCTAAATAGCAAAAAAACAACCCATTAAAATGAAAGGATAATCAATTGAAATGAAAAGACATCCAATCAAAACGAGAAAGATAGCCAGTCGAAATAAGAAGCAGCCAATAAAAATAAATGAACCAATCAAAATAAAAGGACAACTGATCAAAATTCAAAGGCAGCCAATTGAAATGATGATAGAACTTATTAGAACGAAGAGACCACCAACCGAAACAAAAAAAGAAAGCAAGTTCAAACCAAAAATTAATAACCGAATAAGATAGGCTATATTATTTTGGCAACTAGGAGTTAACCTAGCAGTAAAACCCTGTGACTAACCAAGAGTTTACTAATTAATTTACAAAACTAAAAATGTCATACACATGCAGTTTTACAAATTGTAACCCTGAGCTTTTCAAACGGAGATAAATGTAAATCAAAAATATTTACACAAAGGGTGGTCAACTTACCAATGCACTTTTCTTGATAAGAGAAAATCTTACTAGATGTCAGCTTTTCCATGATCACAATACAAGGCTTCATCTTCCGTAACAGATGTCTGGAAGTTTTATTGAGACCACCGGCCAGCAGTGTCTTTCTACGTTCCTTTTTGTCAAGTGCTTTGAATAAGTATTTACGGTTAACATAACGATGACATACTCTTTTCCGGTATATTGGCAATGTTTTACCTAAAAGAAAGTGAGATACTCCACAACCCAAATTCAAAGCAGAAGCTTACAAACCTATACTTCTATGTACGTAAAGGAACGTTTTCACAGGACCTTTCGCAAAGCTTTTAATTAGACATCCAACAAATGGGAAGTACAAGTTTTAAACTAACCTTCAAATGATCTTAATCTCCTTACATCAGGATCTGGGATATACTTGGGCTGGTTACAATACTTGTCATAATCTCTGGTGATGGTCCAGACATGTGTACTGACTAAACCTTCAAGAGTAAGAGAGAGTCTCTGACCAAGTTTACTTGTCAAGTCCAACATCATCAAAGCCAATGTAGGGTCACTATCATAGTCTATGACATTATAGGCTGATGATGGATATGTAGGGGATAGCTCTTGTCCATCACGAAAGAAATCGGGCTTTTTTAGCTTTGGAGTAAGGGGTGAGAGCATTGAACGAGGTGTCTTTGGAGTCCAAGAAGCCACTTCCTTACATGGCTGCGGCTTGAGATTAATTTCCAAAGTGAGAGGCCGATGCTTCTTGTCAGTAGTTCCATTCTGGCTAGCAGGAACTAAGCCGAGAGCATCAAGAAGCTGGCTAGACATTTGCTAAGTCTGAGCATTCTCTCGCAGATATTAGTTTCACATTGTCCGCATGTGAAACAGTCACGTTGCTTCGATGCTGCTTTTCCCCTGCTGGCAGCCTTTTGGTCTTATGCCTTGTAACTTGACAGCTCCCGTTTATTTTATAAGAAAATTAGCTCAAATCAGCGATGAAAAGACTATTCTAGAACAAACCTTCTCCTGAACTTCTGCAGTCCTGAAAATTCAAGAAAGAAATTTATCAAGGTTCAAGGGCTGGCGACTTAGCTAATGGTAAGAATTCAAGTAAAGAAGAAAACAAACTAAAGTATAAATTTACAATCAGAAAAACTTCCTGATGGTCAAATATATATATATTTTGTTGAACCAATGGTGTAAAGTTGTGAACCGAGTTGTCATGAAAAAAGAAAACAGCAATAAATTAAAACAAGATAACACCAAATGAGTTGGCTCCATCAAATATGGAGCATAAAGTGTTTATGAGAACCAGTGCAAGTGAAACCAATCCAAGTAGCAACAAATTACTACAATTTCCAGCAAGATTGGAAGGTGAAGTATAAATTGAAGCCACGTAACCTTGCAGGACAAGACTAATTTGCTAGATTTTGCAAATGTGGACGATCAAAATTAAAATTTGGTGCGTTTTTCTATCTCAGCGATGTTTTAAAATCCGCATTTGAACATTTATTTATAATGAACTTAACCAACAACCATCTATTAGTTACTACATGAATTTATTGCTGGAAAGAGTTCATTCTAAGTAGCATTCTGATAGTTAGATACAGCATTGCTGTGCCAAACACAAAAAGTGTTCTCACAAAAGCCACACTACATTGAAGGTTCGGGCACCAGCTGCCAACGACTAATATGGGTTCAAGCTAGTCATCTTTCAAGCACCAGGACAAAGATCTTTTTATCTTAAAATTACCAAACAGGTTCAACAAACCGCAAAACCCATATACGGTACAGCGGACGCTCCCATAATATAAATTTCCTTTTACGTAATTCCATTTAATGTAAGGAGTTTATAAGTAAAGTTTGTGCTTTGTATTATGTAAAAGATTAGAGATGATATAAAGCGTTATGCCTGTAAGAGAGTGACCTTGACATTCAAGTGACCTCAACCTATGGAAATATACGAGGTCCTTCTTGTACTGAATTCTAGCCGAACTAGAGGTTCCCCGAGATACTCTTGAGCTTATTAACATACAGGTCTAGATCTATGCTAAGATTATACTACCTGGTACAAGAAAACCGTTTGAACTGTATTGTTATAATGAATTTGCAGGAATTCGTGGTAGTTATTGGAAGTTTGTAGGAACTTGATACGAAGAAATGGCTGATGATAAAGATGATCGCTTCGTACAAAGACAAAACTTTAAAAGTAAAAACTTGGCTCTAAATTAGAAGACCTTTAAGTCTCTGTTCACAATTATGAAAATAGCAAAGAAATATTTTGATATGCCAGAAAAAAAATTTATTATTACTAATGGGGTTAGGCAGTGTTCCGATTTTTAATCAGTTCACCTTTCATGCTTTAGAGACAGGTCGAACTAAGACTTTGGACTAGCTATGTCATAGCTATGTTTGATAGACATTTCGAGTCAGCTAAAAATGTAATATTTGAACGAGCGAATTTTAATAGTATAAAATAAGGGTCACAGTCAATACATCAATTCATTACTGAGTTACAATCCCAAGCTGATAGTTGTGATTATGAAACTATATGTGAGATGATTCGTGACAGAATAGTGGTGGGGGTCAATGATGAAAAGTTAAGGAAATATCTTATAAATGTTGAAGACCTAGATTTAGCTAAATGCATAACAAAAGCAAAGCAATATGTGAGTCATCACGCTCAAGACATCGAAACTAGCTAGTCTCGATACTGGTAGAGAAAATTTGGATGTGCTGCGACCACAATGAGCAGGAAATAACTACTATAGGTCGAATGACAAACAAAAGCAAGACAGATTTGGAAGTCAGAGGCAAGGACCTAGTGCGATAAGAGATGGTAAGAAATGTGATTTTTGTAATAAGCCATTCCAAAGATAGATGCCCCGCAAGGAATTCAACATGTTATATGTGCAAAGGACGAGGGCTTTGGGCCAAAAGCAAAGTATGTAATGCAGGAAATAAATCAAGAACTGATGAGGTGGTTTGTGAAGAAGACTTTCAAGGTTTGTTCCTAGGCTCTTCAGAGTTAGATTAAATAGACATGGTGACTGAATCGATCACTGAAACGTCAAAAGCATGGATGGTCGACATGGAAGTCAATTCCGGCGCTATAACATTTAAAGTAGACACCAGAGTTGCAGTTATTGCAATTCTCTCTAGGTTAATGAAGATTGTGGACAAAGCCCAACACTCACAGAAAAACTGTGGGGAGCTGGCAATCATAAGCTAAAAGTAGTGGGCCAAGCAGTAGTAAAATTATCTACTGGAACAAAACATACGAGAAACTGTACATTTTGTAGATAATTTAAAATCACCTTTGTTGGGTAAGCCAGGAATTTCAAAATTAGGTTTGATACAGTTTGTAGGAACTGTAGAAGTGCAAAAGAAGCATGACTGGAGAAAACAATGTACAAAGTTGTTTCAAGGATTAGGATCAATGAATTTTCAAGTCATTATTTTTATAGACAAGGAAGTGAGCCCATTCGTTCAAAGTACCCCCAAGAGAATAGCAGCTGCTAGAAAAAAGCCGTTGAAGGAGTTATGGCGAATGGAGAAACTTGGGGTTATAGAAAAATTGAGAAACCAACACAGTGGTGTGCCCAATGTATAGTGGTTCCAAAGAAGAATGGGAAGCTCCGAGTTTGTATTGATTTCACAAACCTTAATAAAGCTGTTACAAGAGAATATCATTCGTTGCCAACATTCGATGAGGCCTTAGCTGAATTAGGAAATTCAAGAGTGTTTATTAAACTGGACGCAAACTGCGGATATTGGCAGATGAGGTTACATCCGGAATTACAGAGACTAACTACATTCATAACTCTATCTGGGAGATACTTCTGTAAGAGGCTACCATTTAGTATTAGTTCAGTGCTTGAAATATTTCAGAGGGAAGTGAATAAAATTTTGATAGATCTTGAAGGGGTAATTTGTCAGATGGACGATATTTTAGTTCATGGAACTTCAAAGGAAGAACATGACAAAAGGTTGAAAACAGTTTTAGATAGGCTAGAGCAAGCTAGAATCACTCTAAGCACAAAGAAGTGCGAATTTAAGGTGACAGGGACTAAGTTTGTAGGACACATAATAGGCGGTAATGGAATCAGGGCAGATCTAGAGAAAACTCAGGCTGTCATGGATTTTCCAGACTAACCAATAGAAAAGAACTCAAGCGTCTTTCGGAATTGTAAATAATCTAGGTAAATTTACGCCTTTGTTGGCTGACAGAACACATCATCTAAGGCAGCTGCTTGGGAAAGATAGTGATTGGATGAGGAGTGAACAGCACGATAGTCAATTTAGGTTGGTTAAAAATATCTTGTCAGATACACCTATATTGTCACCATATTCCCTAATTGCGGATACTATGATAAGCGCTGATTCGTCATCATACGGATTAGGAGCAGTCATACTGCAGAAAGTAGATGATGATTGGAAGCCTGTTGCATATGCATCGTGATCATTGACATCTGCTGAGAAAAATTCCGCTCAAATAGGGGAGGCTTTGGCAATAACATGGGCTTGTGATAAATTCAACTACTACATAGCTGGCAGGCACTTCTTAGTAGAGACAGATCATAAGCCAGTATTATATGTTTTGGATACTAAGGAGCTAGTGAAATTGCTTATCAGAGTACATAAATTTAAACTTGAAATTATGGCATACAGCTACTTTATTGTTTACACTTCTGGAAAAATTTAGTACTAGCAAATGCTCTGTCGCGAGCTCTTGTAAGAGGCAAGTTGGTAACCGTAAACTAGTTGGAGGACTCGAATATGATACTTGAGATGGTAGCATCGCTACCAATTGCCACTAATAAACTGACCAGAATTAGAGCTACACTCCAGGAGGATGAACTGGGGCTACTACTGTACAAGTTTATTACAGAGGGTTGGCCTGAAATGAAGGATGTACCAAATATAGTAAAGTTATGTTATTCATTCAGAGACTATCTAACTCAGGGGTGCCCAACCAGTCGATCGCGATCTACCAGTCGATCTTCAAGTGCTTGGCAGTCGATCGCGGGATGATTTTAGGATAACATATAATTACAACATAAAATAATAATTATTCACTAACTAGCAGCAACTACTATTGCTGCACAGCACTTTACTAAACTACTGCACTAAAAAAGTAGTTTTAATAATAACATTATTTACCTATTATCGTTGTTTATGTATAGTCGTGTTTGATTGTGTATTTCAAGACCAACAAAAATACACGTGAACGCCATTCATAAGTGTTGAAATTATTCAGCCTATAGCTCATGGTTTTTTGCATTGTGTCGCTAGCATCTCATTTTATGCTCATTAGTGCATTATGCTATACTCTGGATATAGTTACCCTTTGACCTTTCCTACATTCTCTGTTTTTTGCCCTTGTGAATGACAACGCTGCCTGACCTATATTCTTAGTCAGTTGCTTGCTAACTTCTATATCAATAAAACGCACATCTATTATAAAGGAACTTCAACAGGTTATGGGCCCAGACACTGCACACACTGTACTCTGATATCGATATTCTGAATCCAGAATGGCTGAGGAAAGGTGGACAGTTGAGAGGCTAAACAGTAACAATTACACAACGTGGAAATTTAGACTGAAACATCTACTCATCGCTAAAGACTTGTATGGATACGTTGACGGCAGCATAAAAGAACCTGATAGCACAGCGGAGCAAGGTGTCAAGGATGGATACACGAAGAAGTTCAACCAGGCTATGTCAACAATAGTACTAGCAGTCAGTGATGAACTTCTATATCTGATCACAGAATGCACAACACCTAAGCTTGCATGGGAGAAATTACAAGCTCACTTTGAAAGGGACACCCTAGCAAATAAACTCTATCTCAAGAAAAGATATTTTAGAACTGTTATGAAAGAAGGAACACTAATCGAGCAACATATAAAGTACATGAAGGAGCTAACAGATAAGCTTGGCGCAATCAAAGCTCCGATATCTGAGGAGGATCAAGTGGTTACACTGCTAGGAAGCTTACCTGAAAGCTACTCAACCTTAGTAACAGCCTTAGAAGCTCGCGTAGACGACTTATCGCTAACTAGTGTACAGCAAGCACTCTTGAACGAAGAGCAACGTCGAGAGAAAAATCTGCCTACCACTACGAATGATCTTGATGCTAGAAGACAGACTACTCCTGATGTCGCCCTGACAGCAGGTAGATATGGCAGAAAATTGAGTCTCACTTGTTACGAATGTGGACAACTTGGGCACATTAGACGTAATTGCTCAAGGCTAACCCAAAAATCGATCGGTCACAGAACTCAGGAACATAAGGCCAAACAAGCTGCGGTGAAGGATGACGATTTTGCCTTCATGATGAATGCTGGTAGCTGTGAACAGTCTGATACGGCCAAGCCTAATCGTTGGCTAATAGATTCAGGAGCTACTCGACACATGACTCCTGATAGGGTGAAATTCAAGAGCTACACCATGTACAGTACACCAGAGAAAGTTGCTCTTGGAGACGGTCATATAGTTGACGCTATTGGGGCAGGAAATGTAGAAGTTCTTGTCAAAACCAGTCGAAAGGTAACCAATTTATGCACCATACATGATGTTCTACATGTACCTGACCTGAAAGCTAATCTGTTTTCTGTGAGGTCTGCTGCAGAGAGAGATACCATGGTACAATTTGGTCATACGCGCTGTTGGCTAAAGAACAAACATGGCAAAGTCAAGGCTATGGGGACTTTGGTTGATAAACTGTACTACCTAGACACTGAAGCACCGAATCACAATGCTTCCGTTGCGCAAACTGACCTATGGCATCAACGCCTTTCTCATGCTGGTATGCAAACTATCCAACATGCTTACCGTAACAACCTAGTCTTAGGTGCTGATCTATCTAATGTGCATGCAAATATTTGTGAACCTTGCATCATGGGTAAAATGTCTCGCAAGCCTTTTAAATCTGTACCTGTAAGAAGTACTAGGCCTCTAGAGTTAGTACACTCAGATGTTTGTGGTCCAATGCAAAACGTATCAATAGGTGGCAGCCGATATTTTGTATCCTTCATTGATGACTATACCCGCTTTGTACATGTGTATTTTCTCAGAGAAAAATCTGATGTCTTTGACAGGTTTAGAGAATTTGAATCATTAGTGACCAACCAAACTGGGCTCAGGATTGGCACACTACGTAGTGACGGTGGTGGTGAATATGTCAATAGTGACTTTGAACAATATCTAGTGTTACAGGGTATACATCACGAACTGACCATTCGATATTCTCCTGAGCAAAATGGAGTGGCAGAACGGTACAATCGTACCATTTGCGAGTCAGGTCGGGCTATGCTAAATCAGTCTGGTCTACCTAAACGTTTTTGGGCAGAAGCAATCGCAACCGCCGTATATGTCAGGAATCGTCTACCTACGAGTAGCCTAGCCATGAAGACAACTCCGCACGAGATGTGGTATGGCAGGAAACCTGCAATTAGTCACCTAAAAGTGTTTGGATGTGTCTGCTATGCTCATATACCTGATCAACTTCGCCAAAAATTGGATGATAAGGCAGAGAGTATGGTATTCGTTGGATATAGCACAAGGTCTAAAGGCTACAGACTCTATGACCCTCGTACCATGAAGGTTGTCACCCGAAGAGATGTTCAATTTCACGAAAAAAGGTTTGACCTCCTAGATGAGCAGACAACTCCTAAGCCAGCTCAGAGTATAGATATAAATGTGACACCAACGCCGCCTACGCTCGATAGCTCCTTGGATAGAGTGACACATCAACTCCGACGTTCAGAACGGCATCACCAACCTCCTCAACGCTACGGAATTGATGAGTACGCAAGCAGTATTATACATCACTCTGCATGTTTAGCTGGAGAGATAATCGAACCATCAAGTTACGCGGATGCAATAAACAATCCTCAATCGAGCCATTGGCTAGATGCAGCTAGATCTGAGTACCAGGCACTGATGGAAAATGAAACATGGTCATTAGTGGAGTTGCCCAAGAATCGCAAAGCCATTGGATGCAAGTGGGTGTTCAAAGCAAAATACACTGCCAGTGGTGAGGTCGAGCGATTCAAGGGCCGGCTAGTAGCAAAAGGCTATGCACAGATGCCAGGTATTGACTATGAAGAAACCTATGCACCAGTCGTAAAATATTCCTCTTTGAGAACGCTCTTGTCCTATGCCATTGCTAACGAGATGGTGATACATCAAATGGATGTAGTTACTGCATTCCTAAACGGTAACCTTAATGAAGAACTGTACATGGCACAACCGGAAGGTTTTGTGAAACCAGGAGAGGAAAACTTGGTATGCCGACTCAACAAATCCATCTATGGTCTAAAACAGTCCCCGCGGTGCTGGAACATAGTGCTAGATACATTTCTCAAATCTCTGAACTTTACTCAATCAAATGCAGATCAGTGTGTATACATTCGCAACAATAATGAGCAGAAGACAATTATTGCAGTTTATGTAGATGACCTTGTCATCATTGCTAACCTGGAGAGTGATGTGAAGAAAGTCAAGACCGCACTTGCTAACAGATTTCAGATGAAAGACTTGGGAGAGCTTCACTACTGTTTAGGTATTAATGTTCTGCATCAAGGCAGCACTCTAAAGTTGTGTCAAAAAAGTTATGTTGAACAGATCCTTAGGAAATATGGTATGGAACATGCTAAACCTGTTGCAACACCAGCGGCCACTGATGTTCGACTGCAAAGGGATGATGGAAGCAAACCTGTAGATCCTGTCAGTTACCAATCTATTGTAGGGAGTCTTTTGTACGCCTCTATAGCTACTCGACCAGATATAGCACATTCTGTGGGAGTGCTATCAAAATTCAACTCATGCCCTACAGAAACGCATTTGACAGCCGCCAAACGTGTACTCCGATATTTGAAAAACACTGCTGATTATGGAATGACTTACCACAAGTCAAAAGGTGAAATTGAAGGCTTCTCAGATGCAAGCTGGGGTGATGACTATGATAATCGTCGCTCTACATCTGGGTATGTATTCATGAACAATGGTGGGAGTATTAGCTGGATGAGCAAACAACAAAGCACAGTGGCACTGTCAACAGCTGAGTCCGAGTACATAGCATTATTTAATGCTACTAAAGAAGCTGTGTGGTTACGCCATCTGCACAGAGATGTTACACAAACAACTTCTGCACCCACAATTATTCAAGTTGACAATCAGTCAGCAATATCCATCGCCAATTTTGCCAAAAACAATAAGCGTACCAAACACATGGACATAAAATTTCATTACACTCGCGAAGCGATAGCCGACAAATCCATTGCTACAACGTATTGCCCGACTGCGAATATGTTAGCAGACATATTTACCAAGCCTTTAGCCAAGGACAGATTCATTTATCTCCGAGCCCAGTTAGGTATTTCAGTCTAATGTGCTCGTCTATTACCGTGTTTATTATGTCTATATGTAGGCCTATGTACATTTGGTAGTCATTTACTTCTGTGTCGCAAAAAATGCATGATCTATGTGGGAGTGTTGAAATTATTCAGCCTATAGCTCATGGTTTTTTGCATTGTGTCGCTAGCATCTCATTTTATGCTCATTAGTGCATTATGCTATACTCTGGATATAGTTACCCTTTGACCTTTCCTACATTCTCTGTTTTTTGCCCTTGTGAATGACAACGCTGCCTGACCTATATTCTTAGTCAGTTGCTTGCTAACTTCTATATCAATAAAACGCACATCTATTATAAAGGAACTTCAACAATAAGTTCCCAGCACAGGACCGCAGAAAAAGCCGATAGGTCCGCACTCGATACAAAACCGTGTATAGTTCTTCATGCACCCAAAATAACTTTTGTTAAAATGTTATGCAGCTTTCTGCTAGCAGTCGATCTCGTTTTTTCTTTTTGAATAAAAACAAACCCATAAATGAGTGTTAAGACAAATCTGAAACGACAAAAAACCTATCACTTCCACAAGGAATGGGAAGAGGATTATTTCTTTGTCATTTCCAACTCTAAATGCATGTGCCTCATCTGCCAAGCCATCATCTCGCTTCCTAAGAAGGGTAACCTCGAAAGGCATTTCACAACCATGCATAAAAGGTACGAGAATGATTTTCCTGCCCAAAGTGAATTAAGGAAAATAAAATTAAAGGAATTGAAATCGCAACTAGCTGCACAGCAGTCTATTTTTACCAGGCCAAATACGAGAGGCAAAGCAGCTAAGATAGCATCATATCGAGTTTGCCAAGTTCTTGCCAAGCATAAGAAACCATTTCAAGATGGAGCAATGGTCAAGGAAGCATTTATGGAAGCTGCTGATTCATTGTTTGTGGATTTTAAAAACAAAGATGAAATCATGTCCGCAATCAAAGACGTTCAGTTATCGAGAAGTACGATGACAAGGCGATGTGAGGAAATAGAGAAGAACGTCACAGCCCAGTTGCAGAGAGATATTGCCATGTGTGAGTGTTTTTCACTTCAGTTTGATGAGTCAACAGACTCTGTGGATGTGGCACAGTTGTGCCTTTTCATAAGAATGATGTTCGATAACATGACTGCAAAAGAGGAGCTGCTTTGCATCTTGCCTCTTAAAGGACATACACGAGGTGAAGACATATTTCAAGCATTCATGGAGTTCGTTAACAAAATCCAACTGCCGCTAGGTAAGCTTGTTTCCATTACAACCGATGGGGCACCCGCTATGGTGGGCTGTAGTAATGGGTTTATAGCTCATTGCAAACAGAATGACACTTTTCCAGACTTTATTCATTATCATTGCATCATCCACCAGCAGGCTTTATGTGGGAAAGTATTAAACATGCAGGAGGTGATGGATATTGTCATGAAGATTGTTTGTTCAGTTCGAGCAAGGAGCCTACAGAGGAGACTTTTCCGCGCTCATATGGAAGAGGCTGACGCAGAACACACAGATCTGCTGCTTCATACAGATGTGAGGTGGTTGAGCAGAGGTAGATTTTTGGAAAGATTCAGAGAGCTATTGCCTGATGTAAAAGAGTTTCTCAAACAATCTAAACATGCGGAATATGCACAGCTTGAAAATGAACAGTGGCTCATGGATTTGGCTTTCCTTACTGACATTACTGCTCTTCTGAATGAGCTGAATTTAGAGCTGCAGGGAAAAAACAAAAATGTAATTAACATGATCAGCTCTGTGAACGCATTTAAACGCAAGTTACAGCTGATCTCAACCAAGCTTGAACGCCAGGACTTGCGCTACTTTCAACACATGAACTCCGAACTTGCGCGTCAGGGCAAAACCTCTGCAGAACTCAATAGTGCACATTACATTCAGCAGGTGCAAAGCATTTCATCAGAGTTTGACAAGCGCTTCAATGACTTTGCATCAGTTGAGCCTGTTGCCACATATATGTGTTTCCCATTTGCCACAGACATAGATGTGGAGGACATTGCCTTCAAAATGGGAGCACTCTTTCAGCTGGATACAACTGCATTGGAAAATGAAATAGTCTCCCTTCAAAATGACATAGAGATGAAATCCAGGGCAACCACTGAGAGGGAAAAATTGTGGGGATTGTTGTTAGAGGAGAAGTATCCAAACATAAGAAGATGTGCTTTTAATTTATCAGCCTGCTTTGGATCAACCTACCTGTGTGAATCTGCATTTTCTTACATGAAGATAATAAAATCAAAATACAGATCCACCATGACAGATGACCACCTACTGGCGTGTATGAGGCTTGCAACAACCTGCTACTACCCTGACTATAAGAAACTAGCTGCATCCTCCCAGTGCCAGGTTTCTCACTAAGGTAGAGAATGAATGTTTTTCCTTTAAAATTATGTTACTTACTGGATCACTGCATTATATAAGCATATATGTGGAACTTAATAAAGGTGATAGGCTCACCACTACAGGCTCAAGTTTGTTTTTAATTTTTTGTTTCGGGGCTTCGCTAGACTAGTCGATCTTTGAAGGCAGGCAAATATAAAAGTAGATCACATGTCTAAAAAGGTTGAGCACCGCTGATCTAACTTATGTGGATGGAATTGTTTGGAATCACAGTAGGGTTTTTATTCCGCTGTTAGAAAGAGGAAGAGTGCTGCAAATCATTCATCAAGGTGAAACCAAGTGCATCCATCGTGCTACTGAAATAGTATGGAGGCCTGGGATAACAGCAGATATATGGAACATGGTATAGCGGTGTTATCAATATGAACAATTTCGAAGTAAACCAAGAGAGCCTTTGGTTGTGACACCTATGCTAGAAAAACCTTAATGGAGACTGGCTATGGATATATTCGAAAAAACCAAAAGACTTATTTGATTGTCATTGATTATTTCAGCCGCTTCATAACGGTGCATGAGTTGCAGGACTCATTCAATACTTCAGTTGTAATAAAATTATTAGAATTATTTTGCACACTGGAACTTCTTACCACTATGATTAGTGAGAATGGACCTCTGTTTTGTCACAGTGTGTGCTTACACTGAGTGCTAATGACTTAATCAGCCCTACAGTAGCTGAGTCAGCTTATCCTCATATTATAAGATTACCTACGCTAGCTATATTTGTGCTAGCTATGTTTTACCAGTGGCTTACACACATCTTACGCATGCAGTTGACACTCAATATAACCTTATTACACTGACAAATACTGGCTTTATGATAAGTTTGTATCAGAAGAGATTGGAAAGTTCTTTAGAAAATGGGATATAAAGCATATAACAAGTGCACCTCGCTTTCCTAGAAGCAATAGCGAAGCTAAAAGAGCTGCTAGGACAGTCAAAGGACTTATGAATAAAAATGTCAACCTACAGTCAGCCTTATGTATGTATGTATGTATGTATGTATGTATAGGGATACCCCATTGGCAAATGGATATTCTCCAGCAGAGCTATTGTTTGGAAGATCCATGAACTCGATGGGAATTATGCGAGAAGGAAGAATTGACTTGAATGAAGGTAAAGCTTAAGAAGAGATGGCTAAGGAAAAACTAAGAACATGGTATAACCGGCGATATGCTACGACTAATGGAAAAGAATTAACAAGTCAACCAACCAATAGTTATAAATAATCTGATGGTCACCAGTATCCTGGAACGGTGGTAGCTACTAGTGACCGCGAAGTAGTAGCAAGAAGTGAAAGACTGTTCAGAAGAAACAGAGCTCAAGCGCTAGGAAGGAGAAATATTAGTAAAGAATCGAGAGAAGCCCTGGCTTTTCCAAGTGATAAAGGTGCAGAGTCGAGAGGAGTGCAGGATTCTCCAGGAGACAAAGGTGCAGAGTCAGAAAGAGTGCAAGCATCTACGGGAGTGTCCGAAAACCAGGTTACGGGAGATCCGTCATCGCAGATAATAACGACCAGAGAAGAGGAAGAATTCCTACCGGAGACAGCCAGATTGGAAACAGAAGACATGAAATGGACAATAAGAGTCCGGCAGTTAGACGGAGAAGGAAATCACCTCGTAGGATCTCTACAAACCTTTCAATACCTAAACCAATATATGTTACAAGGACTGGGAGACAAGCAGAACCACCTAAAAAATTTTGATCTGTAATATTTACATTTACATATATATATTTCGCAAAGTCCGTCTGAAAATCCGTCTGTTGGAAATCCGGCTATAGCTATTATTAGAACAGCTAAGCTGGACAACAATACAGACTCAAAGTCATGGCTTACCGTCATTGGAAGCCTAACGTTATTAACTAGCTTAGTGGAGTTTTCCATTGGCAATATGCCAGGCTACTAGCTTGAAAGGTACAGTTGTTTGACAAAGTTTTAAAACCTTTACAGTTGTTTTATTTTTCTCTTAATTTATTTCAACTACACGACACACTTCTCTCATGATATGTACTTTGAAAGTTATAATGGCAAATGTTGTTATATGTTAAATACAAATCAATTTTCTGTCCAAAGACTCTTCTATTACACGGACAACGCCGGGTGGCACATCTAGTATATATATATATATATATATATTTTGTTGTTCTATTGAGCTGTTGTTGTAGGATTAAAGATCATAAGCTATAGAACAGGAATAATGAATCATAATTATTGTGTTTTAGTATGAACACGTTTCTCTTGGGAAATGAGATTGTGAAAGAGTTGCAAGACTCCTCGTTTACTACAATATCGGTGCCTGGGTTGACATGGATTGCGGCCTTAAGATTAATAACATCTAATCTCAACAGGTTTAGTAACTCTATAATATACGAGGGGTGATCATAAAGTTCCCGGAATGGTTTTCCTAGTCAAATATAAGACCATGTGTAGTTGTTTTGATTGTTCCATGTTGCTAAGAAGCATGGAATTTCCTCATAGCTAAAGTTTCATGTCTGTAAGGGCATGCCAGTGAAGTTATAGTAGGCAATGTCAAGGTCATTTTGTATCGTTCGTCAAATTTTTCCAAAATGAATGATGTAGAAGAGCAACGCGTTTGTGTAAAGTTTTTGTGCAAAACTTGGAAAGTTCGGTGCTCAGACACTCCAAATGTTATGGACAGTTTATGGGAACTCTGCCCTTAAGAAAACACCATGTGTATGAATGGCACAAAACATTTAGAGAGGGTAGAACAAATGTTAAAGATGATGACCGCACAGGCAGACCAGCAACTTCAAGGATCACAACTGCCAAAGACCTTGTGAGGCAGCAGGTGATGGGAGATAGGCAATTGACTACCCTAGGACACTTAAGTATTCGCGGCATCTAACTTTCGCGTTTTCGCGGAGTCATCATCACGCGAAAAATTCATGCGCGAAACTAAACTATCATAACGAACTAGCGAAAATTCGAAATTAAATAGCTATGTTCTACACAGGCCTGTATTCACTGGTTGCAAGTTGGGGGGCTAATGTTAGACGACTAGTTATGAACATCTGGGGTGTGGAGAAGGAGGGGGGGGGGGTGCTGTAAGCTCTCAACAGGTTTCTCTTATGTAGGGCCTCAGCCGGGCCTCTCACGTGAAGTTTTAAAAAATTTTATTGGCAAGTATCAACATTTTTCTATTTTTTGAGATTTGCTTTGTTTTAGCTGATGTGACTGACAAAACGTTTTAAAATTAAAACAGGCAAAACTTGTATGCAGTTAAAAAGCTCAGAAAGAAGACATATTTTTCTTTTAAGCGTTTTAACAAAGATCATTTTTGCCGATTTTATTTCAAGTTCATTAAGTAGGATATGGGCAAGCAGATGTTTGCTAAAACTTGATATTTTGCAAACCTTTATAAAAGTCGTTAACAAGAATATTTTGCCGCTGATGAAGATAATAATGACGCCTAAGAACTACTAAAAGTTGATGTTTGTATCTATGGCTTCGAATAAAGTGATATTCTACAGCGATAAAAACCTTTCTATAGCCGTTGGACTATGAAATTCCTAAAAAGTTGGGGCGTCTTAGCCGGCCAGCTGTCCAAGAGAATACGGCCCTGTAGTTCATTGATATCCACAACAAAATCGTGATATTAGAAATGCAGATAATTTTGTGTGTGATTGAGCTCATTGGGAAATTTCTAGTAAATTCGTTAATACACCGAATGAGCAGCATGGCAAAGCAAATTAAGATAACAAGTTTTTTTTGGAAAAGCCAAGACAAACGAAGAAGATGATGATATCAGTTTAGTCACCGAATTTGTAACTGATGAGGATGAAAGTCTGGTAGGTGAAGTCATACAATTAAATAATACTTATTGTAGTGATGAATTTTACTGCCAACCAAAAACGATAACAACCCTCACCAGGTCCAACCATGTTATACAGTTCTGGTTGTGATGTTGGTTTTTATCTATTTTCTTTTTTATGAGACATGTACTGTATTTGATTTTTTTTAAATTTGAAATATTGTGAACTCAAAACGTGTCATGGCCATCGCTTGCTATAAATACTTGAGATCTAATATTGGTACCATATCGGTCACGCCGGAAAGGACCGAGTCGTCATTGATAGTCCAAGAAACAAATGGCAGCAAGTGATCACGTTGAATTATCGATTTCTGCCACACATTTATACCTGCGGGTTACAAATACAAACTAGTCGCAAATATAAAAACTTTTTTTACTAGAGGACCGGACCTGAGGAATCTAATTTGTTTGTTCCACTGTATTTATTTTCACATCACTATATTTTCGCACTCATCAGAGCTGCGAAATTAAGTTGCAGCGAAATTTTACTCTGTGTGCTACTCACGAAACTAAATACTAGCGAAATATAAGTGTCCTAGGGTATACGTAAAATATCAGCAGAAAGTGGGCTTTCTTATGGTACATGTCATCTTATTTCCACTGAAGATTTAGGCATGAGAAGAACCTCTGCAAAGATGTACCTAAACTACTTACTGACGACCAAAAAGAAAAGAGTTGGCTGTTGTATTGAAATAAAAAGGCTTTAGCACATGATCTTGACGTTCTTTTAAAAGTGGTGATTAGGGATGAAAGTTGGGTCTATGGATATGACCTAGAGACCAAATCACAAAGTTTTCAATGAAAATCTCCTGGCTCTCCGAGGCCTAAAAAGGCTAGAATGTCTCGCTTAAATGTGAAAACGCTGCTAATAACGTCTTTCGACATCAGAGATGTGGTACACTCTGAATTTCTGCCACATAGTCAAACTGTGAATCAGCATGTGTACAAGGACATTCTGATAAGACTTACATACAGTAGCAGAAGGAAACGTCGAGATTTATGGTGCTCAGGTGACTGGTATGGACACCATGACAATGCCCCGTCTCACACCTCATTGATGGTACATCAGTATTTGGCAAAAAATAAGGTGGCTGTGCTTAACCATCCTCTTTATTCACTTGATTTAGCGCCGTGTGACTTCTACCTATTCCCCAGAATCAAATTGACAATGAAAGGTGAAAGATTTGACGACATATCAACGATTCAAGAAAATGTGACACGACAACTCTGAAGACTCACGGAAAGTGATTTCCAGCATTGCATGGGTCAGTGGAAACACAGATGGGACAAGTGCATAGCGAGCTCGGACGATTACTTTGAAGGGGACAGTTTAAGTTAGGTAAGTAAGATTAACGGTTTTTGTGTACTGAGACAATTCCTGGAACTTTACGATCGCCTCTCGTATATACATGTAGGGCCTGTAAAGTTTAATCGTTTAAGTCAATCTAGGTCCCACAGACATTGCAGCCTCAAAAGGACAGATAATAGCAATCCTAGCGATACAATTAGACCTTATAAGCAAAGGTTACAGAATAATAACATCAATATAGTTTTGTGCACAATCTACAAGATGGATTTCACAATATATAATGACTATTTGTCATTTACGAGTAGGGTTAGGAATGATAATACTGAATGCGATAGTGAAGGGGAAACCGGAAGGATTAGGAGTATAGTGGTAGTAGAAAACAAGCATATTGTGGATTATAATATAGCTAATAACATGGCTACACCATATATGCGCAGACGTATATACACCAGAACAAATCATACCTATAAGTTTAGGGTTCAGCTATTAAGAGATAGACTCCACTCGACTAGAGGCATCGTACGAGATTGGGCTCGTGAGATAAGACGAGTCCAATTTATTACTTCAGGACGAGTGAGGAGATTTGTTGGTTAGAATCTCCAGCAAAAAAGTTATTAGTTATATTAGTGTTACTAATATTTACATTGTTGTATTAACACTTTGAATCGCGATACATTAGATACATCAAAAGTAGTTTTATTGTTATGTTAACACGTTATATCGAATTGTGTTAGAGAAATGGATACTGCTGGCTGTTTTGTTATATTTTGTAGAGAACGTGTGAAGGTACCCTATAAATATAGATTTAAGGGGAGATGAAAGAAAATGGTCTTGACATTCGAGTGACCTCAACCAATAAAGAATATGGAAACCTATGATGATAGTTGAAGTCCTTCTTGTACTGGATTCCAGCCAATCTAGAGGTTCCCCGAGATATTCTTGAGCTTATTAACATACAGGTCTAGATCTATGCTAAGATTATACCACAATGCCGGTGCAAGTTGTCAACTTCGATTTGAATAACGAGTCCCATAGTTTAGCCTTCAAAATATATTTTTCCTCACTGCACTTGGGAGAGAAAACATATAGGGTATCTCTATTATATGTGTATGTACAAGAACCCTGGTAGTTTAGTGTGCCGTCAAATGTAGTTCATCAAATGTGCCGTTAAAGCGCTGATAATAAAGCAACTACACAATTTTCAGAAATACCTAAGTGGTCGATTGGTAGTGCAGGTGTTAGAGTGGCGGTACATCAAGCTGAATGTCATGAGTTGAAGCCTCGTTGAAAGCAATGTTTCATCCTAACATTCTATTCTATTCCTAACATTTTATTCGAACCTTGGCTTCGGACAGTCAAGCACCGCTGTTATTATAGTAAAGATACATTTTTGTTTTACTTCATTTTAGACATATACAATTTTTTTTGCATCATAAATCTTGCTGTGCAGGAAAAAGTGAAAAATCGATTTAAATTGGGGTGTTGATTTGAAAGATGTGCCCTCTCTTCAATGTAAAATTACTGAAATCATGAACCCTCAACCAAGGTAAAGTGAAAGAAAAAAAGAGAAAAGTTGTCGATACAGACCAATAATACTACAGTTACTGTACAGTTGGTAAATTCAAAGTTGAGTTTTTAATTTTTGAAAGGACAAAGGCGTTTGGGATGACCTTGGAACGGATTAGGCAATTTACTGTACATGTATTTCACTGTTAGTATAACATCAAATACTTATTACATAAATGTTCTCGGATTATTTACATTGTAGGAGTGTCTACTGTACTGGTCGAAATAAAATTGAAGGGTATGATTAACATTATAGAAACAAGCTATCTGCATACCCTAGGACACTTATATTTCGCTAGTATTTAGTTTCGTGAGTATTATACAGAGTAAAATTTCGCTGCAACTTAATTTCGCAGCTCTGAGTGCGAAAATATAGTGATGTGAAAATAAATGCAGTGGAACAAACATAATTAGATTCCTCAGGTTCAGTTCACCGATAAAAAATTTTTTCAATTTGGGACTAGTTTGTAATTGTGAACCGCAGGTAGAATGGTGTGGGCGAGATCGATAATGCAATTTGATTGCTTGCCGCTATTTGTTTTTTGGTCTATCAATGAACAAAACTATTTAATTTCGTGTTTTCGCTCGTTCGTTATGATAGTTTAGTTTCGCAGATGGAATTTTCGCGAGAGGGTGACTCCGCGAAAACGCGAAAGTTAGATGAGGCGAATACATAAGTGTCGTAGGGTACATAATAAAATAATCAAGCCTTTTACTACAGCTTTCTATATAATACTTTTAGGTTACTACATAAGGCATGGTAGTTTAACTTTCGCCAAGTAAAATGCTGTCGAGTAAACAAGTCATATATGAAAGAAAAATTAAAAAAAGTGCAAAGCCAGATTCATGGTTATTATGGTTGCCCTAATGCTTACAAAAATTTCATTTAAAAATGAGCAAAGGACTATGGTGAAAGGCAAAAGGGTTACAACAAACAGTAACTGATCTTATTGAATTCATACTAGACAAGAGCATTAGGTAAAACAATTCCTAAGAACAAATATTTTGTGCAACCTAAGTGACCATTAAAAGTTCACCACATATACAGCGAGTGCTTACAGATAGAGCTGCAGTTTTATGCTGTTAATCAAGAAACATAAAAAAACAATCACCTAAATGGCAGGGTTTACAGCATCAATGCAGAGCTTATAGTAACCATAGAACCTTTATTTGAACATACCATTCTATTTTCAATCCTTCCCTCATAGCGGCGTTTAATTAGAGGTGACATTCAAATAAAGAATGGCGCTGTATTTTTTTACTTGCTCGTCAGCCTTTTTGGAAAATAAATTTAACCCTTTTACGGGCGAAGCGATGTTATTGTCACCGATATTTTGCACTCTCTTTCAGGCAAATTGACATTACTGCGGTCGGCTACAGACTTTTTGCTAAACCATTTTTCATATACTTCGAAGTATCAGACTGAGGTAAATCAGGAACTACTTTAATTATAAAATATTACCGTGGTACTTATGGAGACTTTTACGTCCCGCTTATAATTACTTGGGGTTGCTTGAAGAAGGAATAAGTTTCACTGCTAGTCTTTGTTATATTTAGACTACCATGAAGTCTTTGTCTCCTTTTAACAACCTTTGTTTAATAACATTGTTCTGTAGTAAACACTGTTTCAAGTACTAAGGCTTGTAAATTAACTGTTTCCAGTACTAAGGCTTCCAATTAACTGGCTCTGAAATCGGCTGACTTATTTGAATTTAAAGATACAACGCAACGGGCCAACAGTAAAAACATGGAATTCACCACCAACGCTCATAGGTGTGTTTGAAAAGGTTTCTACAGTACTGTTATTAATTATTTTGATGGTGTCGCTTACAGAATTTTAAAGAACAAACTGTAAGGCTTTGGAGTTAAAAAACAGAGATGTTTTTAATTTTCAAAAACGTTTTTAATATTATAAAATTAAAATAGGCTATAACAATGGCTGCTATCACGTTGGGCTGTGTTCTTGTAAAATATTCTCATCATTCATCAAAAAACTTTAAAGTCTTCAGGTAAGATAGAAAACCACATTATGAATGAATCTGAAAAAATGAATGTGATTTAGAGCTTATGGATTTCAAATCAGAATGTAATTCTGATTATTGTAATGATTGATCTTCTCAGGTACACCGTCACTAAAATCATGGCAGCCACTACACCAACAACGAAAAAATAACTGTTACTGATGTACCCGAGTCATTATTAGTACTATTTTGTAAACACTTTTCTACTGATCACTTTCTATTGTGGGTTCATAAAAATCAAAGAATGTCAAAGTGGGAGACAGATAGAGGTGGCGGTTCAAATAAAGGGTGGTGCTGTATTTTTCAACCCTTCTTCTATAATGGGGTTCTATTAGAGGTGGCGTTCAAATAATAGTGGCGTTCAAATAGAGGTCTTACGGTATCTCAATTCGATTCATCTAGGGCATGAAACACTCCATGTGAATACACCGATGAAGTACAACCAAAGCATATTTATAACGGCTTCTTGTGTACCTCACTTTTTTATAAATCAACAATTATAACTTGAGAGCTATTTATATTCTTACTGGAATTTTCCTTGTATAGTGCGCCCTCGGGTCATGATGACCCTGTTATACGATTTTTTGCCTTACTATATGAAATGACGTGCTTCCATGCACCATATACATTGTTTCGCTATTCGATATCACAACAAAACTTTTCGAAATTTGAATTGGGCAGTCAGTATATGCTGGACATGTCAGAATAACGAAGATGCCGATATGCTATCTGCTGAAATCCCTCCCACAACACGAAAGAGATACGATACTTGCTCTCTTGCTAACCAGAAACAGGTGATAAAATTTTAGCCGATGACAAAGTTAAAGTTTAGTAAAATACATACCAAAACTTAGCTTTAAGTATGTGTTTAGTGAGCTAAATTCATTTATGTTAATTTAAACGTTTATGTTATATGTTTGTCTCGAAGATAAGAACTCCCTATGCCCCTACGCACTGTACATAGTAATACTACATTTTATTGCAGATCATAACCACTAAATACACTAAAATCACTGTAGGTAACTATGGTTAACATATTATTTAGTTTCTAATTTGTAATACGTACAGTATGTATATAAAATTTGATAATTTCTACCAGGGGGTGTTTACTATGGGTTTTTATACCCCTCTATACAACATGTTCGCCTTACGTTGCCAACACTGGAACAAATTAAAATCATATGGCGAGGGTCCACTGTATAGTCAATTTGAATTGAATTTTATCAGTTACCATTTAGCCTTCGCTTGACACAGTTTGCCAGTTATCTTTCAACACCATTGTCGGTTTTCTTCTTTCAATATAACAAAGGACTTTGTGACACTTGCTGGATACATTTTTTACAGCTAGCAAGTCTCCTGAATTTTGCAGGACCCTACCAAGACTAGAGCTGCCCCAGCTGCAATTTCCCAATTTAGCAAAACGAGGGATTTAACATTCCTTCCTCAAAACTACTGGAATTTGAAATGCTCATCGCAGATATCGACAGAGGCTCTGCATTGTATTTTCCTACGTTTTTTTATCTAGATAAAACAATTTCTTCTCATTAGTATATTTATTAGACAAAATGCTCATTGTTACAAATGGTCTAATAATTAATGCAACTGAACCATATTAGTTAGTTATAGTCTCGTTATATGCCAACGTTCCTACAGGTAGTGATTTTCATGACTGTCAGTTACGGCTAAGTATTCTGTTCTTACAGCGATTCCAGTTACATTAATCGGTTGCATGCTATTGGGTGCAGGCATAGAAAAAGCCAAGTAATTGCATCAGTTTGATTCAAATAAGTAAAAAAAATATTTTACACATTTGAACAAGATACATGAGATGAGGTCTTTACAGATAAAACTTCTATAGAGTGCACTTGGTGCAAACCTTTTAAGAGGAAAGAATGTAACTAGATTACTGCATGAAAGGCTGTGCAAAAAACCATTCCTATTAAATCATTTTTCATCAAGAGCCTGACTAATTAATGAGAAGAGATATACATTTTAGATTTAGTTTATTAGCTTTGGTTCATTTTAGTTCAATAATGCACAGGTTAAATAACAGTTATTCCTTCTGCCACTTATTATTATGATTATTAATTGGGATTATAATAATATAGCGACAGTTGATGTGATCATATTTACATAGCGTGTATTGATTTATAATGTTTGAAGGATTGTCTATTTATTGCTTCAGTCAGCATCTCTAGAATGATGACATGTACCAATTGCAAAGGACTGAATAACTAATATGTATACAGTTTTATTATAGGTGACCAATCGAGAGGCGATGTTTCCTGCATCTGTGGCAAATCACAAAAATGCCTTCTGAACATCTCCCACATTTTTCTAGTTTCGTGACATGTATGGCTCTGTATTACACATTATACTAATTAGTTTCCTGTTACTGGTCGCAAACTGTACTCTGGGCACTATGCTTAATATTATAATCAGAGTTTTAATGATTAAACAAGTTTAATTATTTATTCATGTATTAGTAAGATCATAAAATTTTATACAAGCAGGCTATTGCGTCCCTAACTCATGGGCTATAACTTTCTAGAGAAATTGGCTTTTATAGGAGGAGGTAAAAACTGTAGAGTGGTGTGGAGCTGGCACATTCCTTGAAGAATGAAAAATGATTGAATCCACCTTAATAGAAAAAAGGAGTAAAATCTGCTAATATGAATTGTAGTGAGAACATTAAGATGACAGTCCTTTACAAAAAAGGTAAGTTTGAGCTACAGATATGCAGCTGACTATCCGAGTGTATAGCAAGTTACTTTTGAAAAACTTGGTGCTCGATTTGGTCAATAACAGCATAATTACCAGTTAGTTTTCACACAATTGCTCATCTAAATTGCTTAGTAAATAGACATGGTGGAGACAAGCCTAGTCACAGGCAACCCGAGGCTAATTAAGCAGGTGCTATATGGAAATTTTAAAAAAAGTGGTTAAATAAAGCAGCATATATGGGGTACTAGAAATAATTGAGCCAGAAGTCCCCAAAATTCATTGCAAGAAAAAAATAAGATTTATGACACATAGGTCACTTCGAGAAAGAACTACTCCGTACATTCGATCACACAGGTCTTTATGGAGAAGTGAAGTTAGATGGTGACATGAACAAAAAGACAACTTCTATGAACCAATTGAGCACGGAAAAATCATAAATACTTTATTTGATATAACTTCTTTAAAAAACTGACCGAGGCAGTTCTTATGAAGACTGCTGATTTACATAGACAAAATTATTGGGTTTGCATCAGACTTGACAGTCTTCTTGAAGGCTAACTGGGTGAGGTTGCCTAAACAATAAAGCTGGAGAAAACTTGTCAGAAAAATTAAATAATCTATGCTAGACTGCATAGATTATTTAATTTTAAGGGAGTAAAGTAAAGACTTGCAAAAAATGCTGATAATGTAAAAACAAAGGCTAAGCTGATGCACTAAAATAAAGTCTCGTGCCACATACAAATGGGGCATATCTTGATATTTGAATATTGTGATACACCTAGCTCCTAACAGCATTTCATCTCACTAGTCTGAAATGGCTTGGTGCAGTGCTAGTTATGTTCTGGGAAAACGTCCTTCAAATGTTTTTCAATGTTTCTTGACTTCAATTCTGAAAAACTTATTTCCACACGAACAGATGTGAAACAATTTATTTTGGTCACCCATACAAGCGAAAGAGCTATGGGCAATACTATCGTAGTGAAAAAAGACAAGAGTGAGTTGTTACCTATTTAAAACAATGAGTTCCCAAAAGAAAGCTACTATTTCATATCACAAAGGCAGCTGCTGATAAGGTGAATAAGAAAACTTTGCAGCTACTAGTGCACACACATACCATGCTTCCTATTTTTTGTGGTGAAAAAATGCAATTACAGAGTCTACTGCCTGATGGTTAAAAAAATTGCTGCAGTATTGCTTCAAGCACCAGCAATGTCATATCAAACATAATGTAAAATAAATACTTTTCCACAGAACACGGCGAGGGAAACTTTTGGAAGAACTCTCTAAAAATGCTAGTACCAAAAATCAAGAATAATCACCGCGGGTTAAGGTGTAACATGGCATAGAGCAAAGAAGTAGGCAAGGAACTCGTTCGTGTGCAGATATAAGCAATCCAACAATCGTATCACAAGACGATATACAAACAAAAATCTGTGTTTCACGATGCGTACGTATATATTTTTAGGTACGATAGAGGTAAGCCAACGCGGCGGCGGATGGATCTTGCGCCATGAGTAGCCCTATTAACATGACAGTCATTGTGGCTTATCTATACATGTATCTTGAGTATCGGTATGTTATAAAACACGACTAGAGTGATATTTTATATACGCGTACGTATAAAGGTAATTAGCGGAACTATGTTTACGATTTTTGATGTGCAGTCTATTTCACTGTTCGTGTTGTACACGTACTGTGCGTGTACATAAAAACGTACACATGCGCAGAGAGCGGTTCGGCATATACGTGAAGTTATGTTACGTGAATCATGATTGAAATGCTATGTCATAAAATGCTATGTCAATGAAATGCTATAAATCACCATATTCTGCAGCCGTTTTATTCGAAGGTTGACCGGGTCCTGTGGTTCTTCTAAGTTATGAAACATAGCATGACATCTCAAAATCCATCGTGTAAAGTGCAATGAAAAGAAGGATAACCGTGACTTTGAAGTACAGTAAGATAAACCCAAATTAATTGTTGTAGATCATGAATTAATAAGATTAGCAGTAAAATATAAAATGATATTTTCACTGTCGCGATTCTAACAAAACTTTAACATTTATGCTGCATCTACTGTTATATGCAAATTATGAATTATCAATTGTATACAGTTTAATTAGTTTTATAGGGCGTCTTTCAACAAAAAATGTGTATTAAACTCTATTGGAAATTGTTGAGGCTATTTTCGATGCGATGCTTCTTGTAGCGAACGGTATTTTTGACCAACCAGTAGAGGGTTTTCTCTGATATCGAAGCTAGTGGGAAAAACACGTAATGGATTGACTTGAGGAAAAGTAGTCGCGTCTATGGTGCTGCACGAAATAGATACGATCTAGAAAGGCGAAGGTACGCGAATTAGTTCAGCAGACGTTGGTCGAATACAAAGTTTACTTGGTTACGCCCGTTCTGGTTGGTCTTGTATTCTGCGATTGATCAGACTTATTGTAACGTTCTGCCTATCTAATAAAATTCGTGGTCTACATTTCGTGTGTCAGTAGTTTTGCGAAGGATAAATTCAAACTCGGCGAGTCAGTAAAAACGGTAGAACCTTCAGAAGAGACATTGACCGAAGATTAAAATTTGCGAGTATTGTATATTCACTCACCACAACTTCACTCCCTCTAGCAGGAAGAAGAATGCCCTCCTATACACCCTTTTCCATATCTAGTCAGCTATTCCTTAGCTTTATCAATAAACTGAGAAAGCTACATAATCCTGCAAGCCTGTGTGAGAGGCTTTGCCTCTCAAAGCCTATGCAGCTTTCTTATCCCAAGTTCCTGTAACATAGTCAGACGCACAAGAGACATCTGCATATACAACATGCCCTTTTTCTTCTTTGAAACCTGAACATAGCACCTGTAACTATGGGGGTTCCAACATAGGTTTAACCACCAATCATGTTGGAAGGCAACAAGCTTCATGTCTGACATGCATGTATACTATCCTCTGGTACATGTACTCTAATAGAGCCTGCATCATCATGAGCTTGCCAATGTGTTAAACGGGAGTTTAGCAATTGTACATGAGCATGAGAGTAGCCTGTGAACCAGATGTTAACCAATACTAAATCAAAAGTGGCCTTACCTGTATGGTTGGAGTCATCCTCTCCCATACTTGCTCTCCGAGCCATAGTGGCTCTCGCCAGTCTAACCTATCACCTTCAGTTCTAACCTGCAAGTCCTGAGCACATACCTGTTCCTGTTTTCACCTGCTCCCATGTCGTGACTAGGTATCGGGGTCACCTTCTTTAACTGACGTCATCGGGTCATCTGAATCACATATAGGGTATATCCCAAACTCCTCAGTGCCTGACATACCCACCATCAGGGCCTCTGCCTCATCGACCGCTTTAACCCCAGAAGACTTTTCCTGGGTTACCATGCCGCCTGTTTTGGCATGGCTAGCCTTTAGGCTAGTACAGGTTACTGTTGAGACAGGAACCTCTACACCTCCCTGTTTCGAGGTGTGGGGAGCCAAGGGGGCCTCCCCGCCGACAGACAGCTAGTTGCTTGTAGGTGGTTTTGACTGAGCCTTACTAGCCAAATGGGCCTCCCCTACCACAGACAGCTGGTTGTCTGTAGGTGACTACCTTAGCCTGGGGAGCAGGAAGTTTAGCGTCCTTCAGAACCTTGTCTTTCAGGGTAGCCAAATTTGTCAAGGCAGCCTTGAATTCCTGCTCATTCTCGATTTCCGGCTGGAGCTGGCGCTCTTCAACTTCTACGGCCGCAATAGCCGTCCTGTATTCCTCCTCTATCCTGGACCTGCGTTCAGCAAGGGCATGTTTACGCTGTAGGATAACCTCACGTGACGTGAAACCAGATTGAACCTCATAAAAGAAACTGCTCACCTGATTCCGGAAAGGTTGTGGCTTACCCTGAGCTGCCTCTGCGTAGCTGGTGGCACGACCATGCACCTTTGTTTGTGGAACAGCTTTTTCTGAGCTTGTACCACCCCTCATTGATAACTTTCCTGCTCGACCTTGTTTCCTGCCCTTCTGATCTCTGGGACCTTTATCTTTTCTATTAGACATGTTTGTCAAGTTTTGCAACTTGCCATCATCTGCAAGATGTCAACATAAACCAGCAGTAACAGGTCTAGGAGGCAACAATGTAACTGGCTTAAAGCCTTTCGTACATAATGAATTTAAAACAGCTAATAAGTTTAGCTGCCTCAACTCATTTATGCCTAAAAAGTTGTTGCTCAATCTTTTTGTAGCGAAAATGCCACGAATCGAGATGACAGCAGGTTTTGCGGTGGTTTAAACTGAACTGATCGTATTCTGGTAGATATGACTGTTTATTTTACTGATAACCAGAATAGACCGTGAAGTCTACAAAAGTACATGTCACAATAAAACTACAGTGTAAAGCATAATAACATAAAACAAACATTATATAATTGGCATGAAAGTCACATTAAAACAAAAGCATTCAATTTAGTAAAATACATATAAGTATATAATAAAACTGACCTTTTGCCTCCATAGGCCTGCTAGTCTCTCACTTATAATTTTGTCACTTATTGATAATAAACTTTCTGTGCTGAGTTACATGCTGCCCACAGCACTAAAACTGCTACTGTGTGGCTAATCTGAAACTGGCGTATATATATGTAAAGGCAAATGTGAGTCAGCAAACAATGTCACCATTAAGAAAACTAGTGGAAGTCGTTTAGAAAAACTGTTTCCAGTGCGCGCAGCATGAGTATGTTTTAATAAGCAGTGTAATTATGGCATAACTGCAATTTGAATGTGTTTCGGCAAGGTTAATGTGTTTCATACGTGGCCCGGTGGTGGCAGCAAACTATAGACATTACAATGAACTGTAATTTGTGAGTACATAGGAAATGGTACTAGCTGACTTTACACTTCACACTTTTTATAACATGAACCTGAGTGACCATAGATGTGTGTCTACTTTTCAACTGAACCTCCGTTTGCCTCCTACCTTTAACTCAGAACCATCTACTGCAGTCAAAACAGTTGATGGCGCTTTTAACTGTAAGCCTAACCTGTTGGCTGCTTTTTTGGTTACTGTTGAAACCTCAGACCCTGTATCAAGTACAAAATCAACCTCCATATCATTTACCTTTAAAGTTGTGACTATCTTATCATCTAGCTATTTAGGACTAAAGGAAGAAAACCTCACACTCCTACTAAAATGACGGAAAATGTGTTGTCCCTGTCTCTACCTGAACCTCTGTCCATATTCTTGTCACTTTCGCTACTGCTACTATCATAGCGATATCTGTTGAGATCCTATTTCTGAGAGTCTTCAGAACCATTCCTAGCACAGTCAATACTAGTATGATCTTTCTTATTACAAGTAAAGCACTTAGCATCAGGACAACTGCGAAGCCGGTGCCGCCGACTACCACAGTTGTAACATTTATCACTTTTAGGTGAAAATTTACTCTTAGACCTTGTGCGCCAATTATGTCTATCAGCACTAGAATACCTAGAAGATCGAATAGAGTTTCTATATCTGCTTCTACATTCATGTCTAATAGACTCATGGCCTGAAGTTCCACACGCAGCCTTTGGGTACCTGTTCTTAGACCTATTATCTTAATATTCCTCATACTCCTTCCGAAAAGTTCTATGAACTTCTGCACCTTCACTATAGTAACGACTAGTGCTTCTAATTTTAGGTGTAGATTGCCTGGAAACAATGCCCGCTACTTCTGAAACCTCTATACCACTAGTTTTAGCCTTAGCATCTTTTAATACTGCTTCTGAATCACGAGCAAGTTGCCTAGCTCTGAGAATGTCACATAACCTTGCCCAATCTAAATCCTTTTCCTGCATCAATTGCCTACGTAGCGTTGACTCTTTGAGTTCATTAACAGCTATCGCAAGAGCAAAATCTTTCCTGTTATCATCACCACCAAAGTTTAAATTCCTGCTGAGTTTCTCAACCCTTAACATATAATCCCTTTCATTTTCGTCACATGTTTGAGAACAAGTAACGAACTGCATAACCTTAACATATATTGTTTTCTCTCCACCATAAATTTTATTTAGGTGATCCATGACCTGCTCATAAGTAGAATCATGAGACTCTAAACTAAATCCTACAGACTGTAAAGCCTCACGGCCATCCTTACCTATAGCACTCAATAGCGCAAGCAGTTTAACGCGACCGCTAAAGTTAATCTGACCTCCTTCAGCCTTACCCATTTGTAGAGTGGTAACTTTTACACATAAATTAAATTCTGACAGCCAAGACTTGTAAGAATTAGCTGCATCACTAGAGTTAATAACTAACCTGGGAAAGTCATTGACATTAAACCTGAATGCGGCCATAGTTAAAAATAACGAAGGCCGCTATCTCGATTACAGCACAAAAGTAAGCAAAACACTTAGCCTCGCTCTTCCTGAAGTGAATAGGTAATTAATCCTGTAGCAAAATCACTGAACACTATCATCTCTCCTTACACCACTGTCAAATGTCTACATGACGATTCGAGCACTGAACACTTAACACTGTATCCTTCTCCTTATACCACTCTCAAATGTCTACTCGACAATTTGAGCACTAAACACCGGCAACACTATCGCTGTCCTCCGCAAACCAAGTTTGCCTACGACGCCATGTTGTATATTCACTCAACTTGGGCTAAGAAAGCCAGATAGGCTTTAAGAGGCAAAGCTTCTCACACAGGCTTGCAGGATTATGTAGCTTTCTCAGTTTATTGATAAAGCTAAGTAATAGCTGACTAGATATAGAAAAGGGTGTATAGGAGGGCATTCTTCTTCCTGCTAGAGGGGAGTGAATTTGTGGTGAGTGAATATACAACAGCGAGTGACATTTATTGGGTGAGGAGATTGATATTTGCCATATTTAGAAAAGACTCATGATTTTCGAACAGATTTTGAAGCATGAATGGGAAATTTGGAAAAAGAGTGAAGACTACAATATGTAAAATAGAGCAGAGAGCGGAGTTAGAGAGATGCAGAGCTGTATAGCTTCACAGACTTCCGCGACCAACGGAAGCGTATATGGGAAAAGCAAACTACAAGTAATCGAAATAAAACTAAAATCTGGAAGCAAAATGCTAAATATGATAGTCGATACAAGTGCTGATGTGACAATAATTAACGCAGAAACAACACATCAACTTGGTATAAAATTGAAAGCTACAAAGAGAGAGTTCAGAGGGGCAGATAAAAATTTCCTTGCATAAAGTAATGGCATAAAGACATTACTAGCTATTACTACCACAGTATGGACAGCAGATTTGAGGTATAGCACACTTGTTGGAAGGTGCCCAGAACTATGTATTTGGCAAATCTAAGATTAGCGACTTCGGATTATTAAAAAAATTGCAAAGTATAAATAAGGCAGTAGAGAAAAAAGCACCCAAAGTTATGTTGAAAAGTGGATGTATTATCTGATGTATTCAAGGACAATATCAAGAATAATGCCATTCCATAGTGCTTAAACGTCCCAAGGAAAATGCCTATTAGCTTACGTAAGGCAGCTAAAGTTGAATTTGACATTAGAGAAAGCCTAGGAGTCATAAAGAAAGTGGAGAAATCTACCACCTGGTTTTCAGGTATAGTGGTAGTGCACAGATCAAATGGAAAAGTAAGAATTTGTGTAAATAATGCCAAATGAATAAGAGCGTTTTGAGATAAACTTATTGATTACCACATTTAGAAGTCACACTTTTCTCGTTAGAAGGGAGCAGATGCTTTAGAAAGACGGATGTCAACTCATGGTTCTGGCAGGTAGATTTTGTAGAAGAGTCTAAAACATTCACAAGGTTGATTACACCATTTGGGAGATGTTAACATACAAAGGTGCCCTTGGGAATCTCAGCAGCACCTGAATTTTTTCTGAGGCAGCTGAACAAAATCTTGGGAGGCTTACCTGATGTAGTGTGTATGATGGATTACATTCTAGTTGTAGGGAGAAACAAGAAGCAAATTGATTCAAGATTAGCTGAAGTAATGTATTAGTAAGTTGTCCTCCACACTCAACGAGACAAATGTTGATAGAGAGTTCAGGAAGTGAAGTTTCTTAGACATGTATTAGATCAAGATGGTATTAGAATAGATCCTGAAAAAGAGAGCAATCAGAAAAATTTCAGCTCGTGTCGAAAAGAACTGCAGAGGTTTCTGGCTATGGTCAATTACTTGAGCAAATTTAGCCCATTTTTGTGTGAAGCAGAGTCACACCGTTAATAGATTTAAACAAGAAAGATAACAAGTGGGTGTGGGGTGACTTACACCTAAGAAACCAAGAAAGTTATAACCTTATTGTCTATGTTAACCTTGCTCGTATTAATGGGTGCCATAGAGTGACAGCTGATGCAAGTTACCGCATCTTAGAAGCAGACCTGCAGGATTGAGGAGATGGTCAATGGAAACATGTAGCCTATGCATCAGGGAAACTCAGGGATGCAGAACATTGTTATAGGCAAATTTAGAAGGAAGTACTTTCCATCACACAGGCGTGCCAGAAGTTTGATTTTATTTAGTAGCCAACATTTTGAAATCACTAATATGGTGAAAGAATGTCCTAAATGCATTAAATTCAAAAAAATGCAGAGTTTTCTCCTCCAACAGACAGTATCAGATAGGCCTTAGATTTACCTTGTTTAAAATCTATCTGAGCTTGAGCGAAACAATTATGCTCTGTTTGTTGGCTACTAATCTACGTGGATAGATATACTGGAGATAAAAGAACAAACAAATGGAGCGTCAGGGAAAAAGTTAAGAGGCCTTCTTGCAAGATTTGCAGCTCCTTTGAGGACTCACACTGACAATAATCTGTCCATGTTATGTTGGATTTGATTGGCTCGTGAGTTAATGGAAGAATATAACATGATTCGTGTTAAAAGCAGTCCACATCATTAGACAAATGTTTTGGCAGAGAGATTTATTGAAACAAAGCATCTATGGAATAAGGAAAGAGATAAAAACAAGGCCTTTTAGCATACAGAACTACATCTCTGGATAGTATTTGCAGACCTGATCAACTGCCCTTGGGCTGGTGACTGAGAAAAAACTATTAATTTAACACTGCCATGAAATGGATACCAAAAATTTTAGAAAAGGTTTCAAGCTTCGAAGATTAGACAAAAATAAAATTTTAACAAGGCAAGGAGAGCTAGAGACTAATGAATTTGAAAGAGTGTCAATTAATTTGGATTGAAGTCAGCTACTAAGACAAAGAAAAAAGGCAAGAAAAGACAGAATTAATTAAATTTGGCTCCGAAAAACCAAACTGCTACTGGGTTGAGACAGACAAAAGTCTTGTTAGGAGGAAACGGAAACATCTTAGATTCTTTCCCAAAAATGAAGAAGACCAAGCCACTGAAGCAAATCAGTCTGTGAAATACACTATAACAAGGAATGACGAAAGAGCTTACCATAAAAGCCAACTTCTAAGCTCTAGAATATCAAAGAAAGATCAGGAACCTGATTTAGTTTTCTATCAGAACCTAATATTGCCTGAAATAACTATTTGGATCTACAAAAATATAATATAAGAAAGGAAGGATGAAGAAAGGTATTAGAAACGACTGTTCGATAACAAAAGAGCTTTGGAGGAAAGGAGGAGGATGTGGTGCAGCCATATACAAATCGATATGGTACGATATGATCTATAAAGGCAAAGGCTTTCGGACTATTCAAGTCTGGCGAGTACAATGTTTACTTGGTTATGCCCATCTTTGTTGTTCTTGTATTCTGTATTAGATCAGATATATATGCAACATCCTGCATATCTATTAAATTATGAGGCCTACACTACAGCGCTGAACGACAAAACATATTTTGTGAAACTTACTACTCATGTTATAGGGTGTCAAAAGATAAGTGTGATCTGTGTGTTATACCTTAGAAAGCGAAATAAATTCCTGGACAAAGATTACTGGACTCCCATTTTGGTAATATGTATTTCATGATGCTTTGCTTGAACACACTGTGCCACAGTATATTGGCAGTAATCCCACATTACATCGGTGATCATCTGTGATGACATTGTTCTCATTATCACAAACCTATCTGCGTCAACATCTGTCTACTTCGTGTTCTCATTACACAATGCGGCCGCTGAATGTTTCCGGGTTATTGTGAGCTAGTTAATAACAGACCAATGAGACAAATGTAAACAGGAATTTTCAGTAGGATCAAGTAACATACGTAGCGAGTAGTCAAGTTGTCAGGGGCGGATCTAGGAAAAAAATGTGTAGTGCAAAATTTGTGTAATATATCTAGAGTGAGAGGGGGGTGCACGGGGCGACCCCCTTACCTGGCTCCGCGCTAGCGGAACTTTTTAAAATTTAGGCATCTTAGAACAAAGGAGAGGTGTGTTTGAGCCCAAAAAAGTGTAATCATTTATTTGCAGCAAACAACAAGTTTAGAGGTAAAAATAGACATTAGATATGATTAATTAAATTGGTGTTTTATAATGTTCCATATACTATGTATATTAAGATTACATGTAAACAGAAAGTTAACAAACATTTGTGCAATAAAATAAAATCAAGACAAAATCAATCACAAAACTTCAACAGCCATTTGGTTTGGCTGTGCAGAAATTAGCCATCATTTCTACAAACTACCATAAAAAATGTTTCGTAGTACATGTATTAGCTACATAACGATGCTATTATAAAACAGACATATTAGGGCATACTTTTTTTAATTGTTGTTTTGTCGTCGAAAGAAATGATCCAAAGTTCGTTCTTGACCTTTCTTTTGAGACATTTTGCTTTTGAAGTTGCTTGTAGTACTTCTTTCGAAAAAGTTGTGGCTCAATTGGGAATGTTTATTGGGACCACTCTCATTTGTTTATAAGCTAAACAAATTCAGGTCAATGTTATTAAAACTGGTTCGTTATAACGAGCTCTACTAGGCCGTTTTTGTTCATTTCCTCCCAAAGCCAGTTCTCAGTGAAATGAATTGTAATTTACTCAATTCTTGATGGATGTTAAATCTTTTTTTTTTAATTTTTTGCCATATTTATGGCGGTGCATTTGCACCATATGCACCACAGTAGATCCGCCCTTGGTTGTTATTAAAAATGAGACTGAGTAAGATTCAACTTGCGAAATAATGTTTATGACCAATGTTGGTGAAATTAAAATAAATCTGAGAATACAGCAAGCTGCGAATTGAAGGCTACCACTGTTTGTCCTAACATTGCTTAGAAGCAGAAATCTTCTCAGACAACAGCATTGAGCGGCAGAACTTCACGCGCAAAGGAGAAAAATAATGTTTGGTGCATCCAGCCTGGAAGAAAAAAGAACACGAAGGCAGCTTTACACAATTTACCGGACTCTTTGCTATAGAGACCATGAAATGTTTTTTCGGTGAATAAACATACTTGCCTAAAAACTTTACCAGAAACTGAAAAAAACAATAATGTATAAAAAAGTCTATGTCATGTGTCACTAAGAAAAGAAGAATTGAATGATCCCTTCCATTATTTAACTATTTGACTTTGAGTATCACTATCATTCCTGCTTGTATATCTTTCTATGCGCTGTTTTTCTGATTTCTGTCTTTAAAGTCTAAGCAGCACATACCCTACCCAGCTCTATACACTCTGTCTCCATAAATGTCTTATCATCAATCGGTTTGTCACTTTGAACATTCAGACTGATTAAGCCTTTTTACATTCTGACATTCCTTTTCTACCATCTGATGAAATACTAGTCTTGCAGCAACTATCATGAAAGGAAATACAGATCACGCACTCTGCAACAGCCCATCACCATGGTCGATGTTGTGCACATTGCTCAGACTGCTATGGATACACTGTGAAATATCTGCAGCTAACAGTTGCAATGTTTCCTGACATATCTGCGTTATTTTGGTGATGCTGTATTGGGATGAATCAGGCTAATTGATGTTATAGCTTCAACAGACTTTAATAGTTTTTGCATTCTTGTCCTCAACTGCCCTCACCAGGAAAACAACAATTTTGTTGTCCATTCATGGTAACATGACCAAGAAAGTCAGGTCACTCTGCAGGTCACTTAGCTGCTGCCTCTAGGGCAAAGAAGTTGGTATAACCTTCAAGCTAAAGAAACAGTTATTTAGCAAACAAATATTATCTTTTATTTCTTTATATCTTATATTTCTGAACAAATGAAACTGGAAGGGACCAGGAATTGTAAGTTAATATCTATTATCTATCGCATACATTTTATTATCTTTTGAGTTTGTTTTGAAGTTTTAATGCATATTTTGCTATTAAATGCTTGTATTGTATCACAATGTACTACATTCATTATGCAAGGAAGGAGGTGTAGCTTTTAGCCTTATGCCTATTATATAATCAATCATATATCCACATGTCAATGTACTCTGTTTTATTGTTTTATGCATTTTATTTGCAAGCACTTATGTGTTTTACTATAATTTCTTTTAGTACATCTTGCTTTTATAAGTTTACAGGGTACAATAATATACGCAATGAAATACAGTCAATTGCTTTGTTGCCAACACAATCCAGTAAATATGGTCCAGAAACAGATACCATTATTAACGTGGTACCATGGTCTATGAATAATTGCTGAAAGGACAACCTCAACATACTGTGATATAGTGTGTACCACGCCTAAACCAGCAGAGAAAGCTGAACCAATGCTAGTCTTTATAGGAGTAAGCTGAAACCAACTAATTATACTATGTTGCAGCTAGCAGTGTCTGCTGTATCCTATGCTACCTGAAATACAACCTGCTGGACCCAACAGGGGAGAAATTGACTCATTTTTTATAGTAACGTTTTTATTTGAATCTGTTAGTATTTGATATAATGTACCAATGCAGTAATGTAAGCTTCTTCAGTAAATAAAATAATTTAAGCTTTCAAATCAAGTGTCTCTTGTGAGAGCACAATACCAACCGAACTAGTATAACAATTTCCGAAGTGTTTATCATAAATCAGTGGGTGGAATCTAGCTTAGCAATAACCATTTGTATTTTACAAGCATAACACTCTGCTGACCACTAATTATATAAAAATTCACTTCGAGAAATTATAAAAAAGTCTTACATAACAATTAATCCAAATTATTCAACAAAATAAACGGTCCATAAAAACTAAAAATGTTTAGCAACAAACAATTTCTTAGGACAACCCTAAGCCAATTTACATTGTAACAAGTAAAAATATGTTGTGAATTTCCTAAGAAAAGTATGAGCAAGCATAGAAAAATACCACATGCATAAATTTCTGGCAGATAGTACCTCCACCATTCTGGCAGACATATATGTACAAGATGCCAATTGAATTTTACTGATTCAATAAAATGATAAAATAATGTAAATGGTTTGTAAGATGAGCACCTAGCTCACTTGAAACACAAATAAACCATTTTTTAAATATTTGCTAAATCAACCCTGATCCCGACAGCTTTCCGGTGTCCATACCGCCAGTCTTTTTAGAGCCACCACCAGTTTGTTCTTTAATTTATCACAACTAGTTAATGATTTGCTAACAAATGAAGGCAATTGCTTTTGCAATAATATCTACTAGTCAGCAAATTTGTTTGCGTTTTAGCTAATGCAAATTAAAATAAAACACTTTATGATATTGTTGGCTTTTGTTTTTTAATCATATAATTACCGTAAAACCTCTAATTGAATGCCGTGGCGCTCTATTTTTCAACCCTTCCGCTGTAGTGGTGGTCAGTTGGAGGTGGCGTTCAAATAGAGGCTGGCATTGTATTTTTCAAATGGCTCATCAAAATTTTGGGAAGCTAAATTTAGCTCTTTTATGGGCGAACCGAATGTCGCCTATATTTTGCCCTCTTCTTTCGGTGGAGCGACGTAAAACCTTTTGGATGCAATAAATCTGTTAACTTACCTCTAACGTGTCAAACATCTCTAAATAAAATATGGACTGGGAAGCCAAGAGATGGCTCTACCAGCTGTTATCTATTGCTTGCCATTAATATACGATGATATTATAGTCTGTGCCTTGCTTTGCATTTTGTTAAAGCTGTCAATTTTTTATTTCATTTTAAATTAGAATTCATATTTTTGTTTTATATCTGAATTTCACAACGTTGAATGAAATCTCATTGCACTCAATGATATGTTTACTACCGTTTGTAGCCAAAATTTTATGTAGCCAGCTTTTTATGTGCAATAGAGGAGGAGTTATGAGCCTTGATCTATTGTAAGCCATGTTAAGATAACCGCAAGGATGCTATTAAAAAATATACTATAAATTTGCAAATTTATAAGTTGTATAATGATAATCGATCAAATGCTACAAAAATAAATATTCAATAACAAGTGACATAAACAAACCATACTTAAATTACATGCAGAAATAAAAATTAATGTTTTTAAAACAAAAATATTTGCATCTTTTGCTCGGATAGCTGCGCTCTGATTGTTGCTCGCGATGGAAGAAACATCTTGTGGTTGTTCAGTACCTTCCACAATTTCTCCTGACCCCAACTCATCTTCTGCACTGCTGGACTAGTCGATATTAGCGTGCAAACAAATTTTTTGCCGAGCAAAACTTTCATGCGTTGCATTCAACACAAATGCAACACGTAAAGGTTTTACTCGCTAAACGTAACCTTTGTACAATCATAAATGTAAACCGTTTTTATATACCTGCATGTACATCGAAGTATCAAGATTGCGTTAAACAAGGAAATACTATTAGCCTGAGACACTTATTAGTTATTTCTATGGTGTTGCTTTCAAAGTTTTAACGAAACTAAAACAAAAAGCTTTGGAATAGTACACCGAGAGAATTAATTGGTATTGCTGTAAACAATTCATGATTAATACGATTTTGTGGACACTTTTTTCTGATCAATTGATATTATGTGTTCGTAAAGATAAAATAATGTCAAACTGGCAGTCAAATGGAGGTGGCGTTCAATTAAAAAGTGACGCTCTATTTTTCAACCCTTCTCTCAGGGTGGCAGTCAATTAGAGGTGGTGTTCAAATAGAAGTGGCGTTCAATTAGAAGTTTTGCAGTATAATGGCTAAAAGTGTCTTGAAAGATCATAGATTTTGTAAGCAAATAAATGTTTTTGGGGGCAACATTGTAGCAGAATGGAAATCATTCAAGTTTTAGTTTGAGGTTTACAGTATAGCCAAGAAAAAAATGAATGAAAAGGAACAAATATCCTTCATACTTGTACAACTGGGTAACTGAGATGTCTCTATTTATTAATAGTTCAAGGATGACACAACCGGCAAACCGCTACAAAGATGCTCAAGGATGGAAGAGAGATTTTCGATTATTACATTGAGCCCATCAAGAACATATTTTGAAAGAGCAAACAAAACCAAGAAACAAAGAGACAAATTCCTTCAAGAGTTCATGAGGGAATTGTAAAACCAGGCAGATCAACGTGACTATGAGGCAATAAAAAGCCTGCTCATCAGACACCAAATTGTGGTTAAGATTAAAGGCAAAAACTATGTGAATATTTAGAGCTTTCAACAACAAGGAATTTAAAAGAGTAGAAGATAAATCAACTGGATCTCCAATGCCGGTGCTATACTGAGTGGATGGGGAAGTACTGTAAAGCACAGATGTATCCTATAGTTTGGGCGCAGTCCTGTTACAAAAGGCAGATGGCAAATGATATGCTTGTTGAATTTCCTCACTGTGCACTTAGTTCAGGTAAAACTGATATGCCCAAATGTGGGGCAAATCTATGGGGAAGGGCAAGGAGATGGCTAAATTATCCATTAGAGTACAGTATAAAGATCCTGCTTGAAGATGATGTGACATTATTACATAGGCAGTCAACTCATGGTATACATGGCCAATCACAGATGGTCAAAAGTCTGTCAAATACAGGTAATCAGAGATAATCACATTTTTGGCAGATCACAGGCCACGCTGTTATGTGAAATTACTGCAAAGTTATGACCATTCGGAGACTTTTAAAAAGTGACTAAGCCCAATTCAAAGTGGCTAATGACCTAAAGTAGCCAGATGAAAAAGGTTAGACTGATTTATCAAGTCGATGACTAAGTCAAACTTGTAACTATAATCTTGTGGCAGTTCACCTCTGCACAGAATGATACTATTGGTTTCACACACAACAGTGCCGAAAAAACATGACTCAGTTGTGTTTCTTAAATTAGTGTTTCTTCAGTTAATGTTTCTTAATCTAACAGGTTGACTACCAGAAAGTCACCTGCAGCCCGGAAAATTTTGATATTTGATACGGGGTCTTAGGTAAAACCTGAAGTGTTTGTCATAAACTATTGCTACGATAAGTTTTATATTGAGCTTTTTATTGGCCTTTCAATTCACGCGAGAACATCACGTGATAAGACAATAACCAAAATCCGTGGATACGTCATCGAAATCAAGAGATTCCAATCTACGGCGGCTTTTCGTTTTTGAGCTTTTAAGAGCTTGTAGTCACATTTCCACATATTTGGCACCTACAACACAACAGAGTAAGACATGGCGAATCTTTTGATACCAAATAAATGTAATGTGAATTTTGTTGCAAGTCAATCTTTAAGTTCATCAAACAGGTGAATATTGGTAGAAGCCCCCTAGCTTTGAGACAAAGCTATAGAAATGAAAAGGTATTGTTTTATAGGGCCAATTCAGTGCCTGCCACTTTCAAATGACTGCAAAGGCTGTTCCGTTAGATGACATCTTTGCCAATGCATTTGATTTCTAGAGTCACATTCATAGCCTGAAGAAAGTATTGACAGTCTTTGAAAAAGTAATTAAATCTCAAAACCATAAATCTGCCTTATTGTAGCATAGGATAAAGTATGCTAGTCTTGTCACTATCTAGACTTGCATGACCACAGGTCATAAAAATGAAGCCAGTTTACAAATAGCCCATGCCTGAGGTTGTTCATGAACTTGAAGCTGTAATGCTGTCACAAGGATTGTTATTATTATAGGCAATAGACACCGAACCTTGCTGAAACAACCTGAAACACAAGTGTCATATATGAATAGGTAATTTTAAGTGTAATCTGAAATGGCTTTTCTCCCCAAACTGTCATCATACCTATCCAAGCTTGGTCTTGAGCACATTTAGAGCAGAGGTTCTTGCCGGGATGAAAAAATAAAGAACAACAAGGTGGAAACTTGCTAGAAAGACAGTAAGAATCATACTCAACATTGACTTACCTTGACCTGTTTCAGGAGTATATGGTTAATGCTAATATCAGCAGGTTGTGAAAGATATTCTTTCTCATGTACAAAAAAATATGCGATGATTTTTTATGTTAGCAATGCTCAAAAAATATAATATTGCTATAACTTAAGGTAGTAAAGTATTTATGACTATACTTTTATGGCCTGTGGATTGAGCATGTATTTCGGGAATATTTAAACATTACTGCCTTTGAGTAAAAAGAATCATTTTGCGTGTGTTGAACATCAACATTGACAATCACTCCTGAAAATGTAAGAAACTGTCATTAGCTAAATGCATAGACACATTTGGTCAAATACTATAAAAGAATAAATGAATAGTTATCCTCTCTAGGCAGTCAGCGCAGCAGAGATCTAGTCCAGAACAGAATGTTTAGGTAATTCTATTCATTAACAAGGTGTTGTAAAACAGTCTTTTATGTGAACTCACCAAACTCAATGTATTGAAAGCATCAGTGTTGTTGTAGCTGGCTCAAATGTACATACCTATTTGCATTTAGTTCTGGCACCAGTAGCCTACAAGTATCAAGCGTACTATTTCAACTTACTCTAATGGACATGCTAATAGCAAAAAGTCTGCTTCATCATATAATTATTACTTCTTGACTGGAGACTGGCAGTGGTTTGGCTCACAAAACTCCTCACTGGTTTGATCCTTTAACTCTGGCAGTAGTGAACTTTTTAAAAGATTGAATGTTTGGTTGTGCACTTACTAAGTCATTTCCATAGCAAAACCCAGTTTGTTATGACCAGGTTATTAGCGAACTCAATTGCTATTACATCAAATCTTGCTACTCAAGAGCCCTTGCCTACTAAAACCTTCAAAAATAAATTTGGAAGCCTGAAGAAGTGCATCAGTACCCTTGACACACTCGTACACCTCCAGCACCCATGATAGACTGGACATTGAACGTTTACTGCCAGCTGGTGGCTATGAGAAAAAAGCTATGGACCGATTAATTATTCAACTACCAGTCACATTTTTGTTTCTGAATTAAGAGTTCCAAATGTCAAGAAGATCTGAGCAGAGCTATGATAGTCATGAGTAACAGAGTGACAGAATGTTTGTCATCATTTCTTGTACAACTAGATGTCAGGAATAATGATTCAGAGCTTGTAGCAAATAGTACATTGCCTTCATTCGCTTTGTGTGACTGCTCTAGTTGCGTCTTTAAAAAAATACTGGTGGCCACTATTTCAGTAGTTACCATATAACCCCTATTAGAACGCCACGGCGCTCTATTTTTCAACCCTTCTCCTATAGTGGCACTTTATTGGAAGAGATGTTCAAATAGAGAGTGGTGTTGTACATGTATTTTCTAAATAGCTCATCAGAATTTCGGGAAGATAAATTTAACCCTTTTACGGGCGAAGCGAATGTTGCCTATATTTTGCCCTCCCTTTTGGACAGCGTGACATTACCCTTTTGGATGCAAATCTGCTATAACTTAACTACAACTTGTCGAAGATCTCTAAATAGATTTGCATTTGGAAGCTGAGTGATAGCCTATCTGTACCAGTTGATATCTATTGCTTGCAATTCACCTGCAATGATCTTATAGCCTGCGCTGCAATTTGTTAGAGCTTTTTATTTTATTCTACATTTGAAGATATATTTTTATTTTATAACTGCAATGTAGCATAAAAGCTCATTGCACTCATTGATATGTTTGCAGGCAAGTTTGGCTTTTTATGTGTGAGAGAAGAGGGGTTATATAAGCGTTGATCCATTGTAAGCATAGTTTAGATGACCGCAATGATGCTATCCAATGATATAATATAAATCCACAGATTTATATGATATCATTCCATAGATTTATACGTAATCTATATATAAACCTCACTGTTTGTCTGTCTGTCGTCATCTGTTTGAATATCTGTGTCTATAGCTATTAAAATCTTAGAATTAAAAGCTCCCTGTGTGCTAAATTTCAACTCAATGATTGAAACGGTAAGTTTCAAAACCACGAAGTTTACTACTGAGCTATACAAGCCTTAGCAGAGCAATGCTCTTATCATATACTGTATACTGTTTTCTCGATTGCACACGCTAAATGCCGTATTAATTGAAACTCTATTAACTCTATAATTTATATAATATATGAACTTCTATTTCTGGTTTTTTCGTAAGGTCCAATTGCGATTAAGGCTAATGTTTTCACGCACACGGACAATTGTATTATCTCGAGTAGGAATAACCACTACATTCTCTCTCCGTTCAGTCAAACAAAGACAATCCGATATCTCTCTTTTACATTTGTACTAGTATCGAGAGATACCAGTACCTTCATATTCAAATTTTTGATGGATAGTGTCTGGTGGAACAGTAACCTTTATTTACACACTCTTCTATGCTGAAAATGTTATTATTAATTCAACACATTCAGGATTTTTATTTTGTTTTCTCAGTTCCTATTAATTGCATCATTATCAAATCCGTTTTTATTGTAATTGTAGCAAAACAGACTTGATTTAGCTATTACTTTCTAATGGTTTCACATTTACACTTAAACCCTTTTATAGCTGTTTTATTTTGTTTAATTTATTTGACCTACACAAAAAATTTTCTTCATGATATGAAGTTTGAAAGTTAAAGTCGTTTGACAAAGTTTAAAAACCTTTACAGTTGTTTCATTTTTTTTCCCTTAATTTATTTGAACTGTGCAAATCACTTTTTTCATGATATGAAGTTTGAAAGTTAGAATGGTAACTGTTGTTATATGTTAAACAAAAATAAATTTTCTTTGCAAAGACTTCTATCACCTAGACAACGCCAGGCATTCAGTAGTATAATAATAATAACAATAATAATCTATCAAATGCTACAAATTAAGGTGTATTCAAGAACAAGTGACATAAGCAAACCATATTTATAATACATGCAGAGACAAAAATTAACATTTTTGAAACAAAAATATTTGCATCGTTTGCTCAGCCCATTGCGTTCTGATCGTTGCTTTTGTTTGAACCCATTTTATTTACGTCTGGCCGTCCAATATCTTTGTAAAGGTTGTGTGCGACCTTCACTTTTCCTCCACTAGTACAAGACTCGGTGCATGAGTTCATACATTTCTGCTTAGTTCATAAGTTGTACAAAAATGATCAAGTAACAGGCCATGAACAGGCCCAGAACAGCTCTGCTCGTCTACACAAATGTTCGAGCTTATATAGCTAGTAAGCTCCGCCTCCGTTCCACTTGGCTGGACCCGGCGCAGCTCGGCTTGGTCTTGACTCAGCACGGCTCCGGCTTGGCTTTGGCTTGGCTAAACATAAGGGGACGACATCTACCACACACTCCCCTCCATTGGCAACTAAGGTCTCCATTTTATCTCCTGAGGGAGCACCAGTTGAGCCAGGACCTCATGCTGACTGGCTCCGTAGCGGAGGCGCTCCACCTCCTCCAGCAGTAGCTGGCGCTCCCGGCTCTCCAAGTTTCCTTGCCGTAAGACCGTCTGCATTGTCTCAGCAGCCCTCGTTCATTCCTGGGCGTCTTGTGCCAACAACCGGGCCCGGCTGCGCTGCGTCTGCAAGAGGGTCTGGCTAGCTGGAACCCGTCCCACTACCTCGGCCAGCCTGCGTGACCCGGCAAGATCCAAGGCCGTCCGGCTCCTCCTGGTCGAGGTCGGGCAGACCCGGACTGGGGGGGGCACAGCTGTATCCTGGCCTGCTGGACACCGCTTCGCAGGCTACAGTGCCTCCTTCCTCTAGTAGTGGGAGTGCAGGCAGCCATCGTCAGAGATCCTCGCCTGTTCTCCTGGCAGAGCTGCTCCCAGGAGTCCTGGTCGACCAGATACACTCCCAGCTCAACTACTCCCTGCTGGTGAGTAGCGTGGTGTAATAGCATTTGATCTCTCGACACGTGCTGCCAGTCACAGGGGTACACAAACAAGGCGTAGTGTTGTAAGACATGAAAGTGGATTCGCCGGGTGCTGGTCGTAAACTGGCAGATCCGGCAGCTCCCGTCCTTCACCTGTTCCTCCGCCCGTGAGACAGTCTGGGAAGACAGGTATTTGATAGTCCTCATTATCGTCTTCCTCCGTGGCCTGGTTTCCCCTGGCTCCGGCTCTCTCGTGGGCATGCTTTCTCTAACGGCAACAGCCGGAGGAGAAAAGGACAACTCCAGTGAGGGGAGGCTTTGCACACCTTTGCTCTATGCAGATGACACTAATCTATTTTTTGAATCCTCTAACATCAATGAGCACATAGATTGTTTAAATAAAGAAATTCTCGCTATTCAAAACTGGTGCACTTCTAACAAACTCACCTTAAGTGTTGATAAGACTAATTTCATGTTACTAAAAAACCCTCGAAATAAATTTCATCTAGCTAACACTCATCCCTTTTTTACTTTTAACAAACCAATTCGTCAGACAGATCACATTAAATTCTTAGGTATTTTTATTGATTCTAATCTCACTTGGAAAAAACACATCGAATATTTGCTAAAAAAACTGAGACCCTTATCAGGCTTACTTTACCGCACATCTGAATATTTACCCTTAAAACCTCTGCTTTTATTATACAATTCCATGGTTAATTCTAAACTTTCATATTGCATTGAGGCATGGGGCAATGCACCTCCCACCTATTTTACAAATTTAATAACACTTTAAAAACGCATGATAAGGACCATTCACAAAAAACCTCGCCTTACCCACACTAAACCTCTTTTCAAATCATCATCCATACTACATATCAGTTCACTATATCCATATCGCATAATTCTTTTAGCTCATCAAGAATTTCATTGTAATTCCATCCCTCGCACAATACATCAAACCCATTCTCGAATTCCTGTCTAAATCTCCCAGAATCTTCTTCCCGTGCATGCCATCGCAGGGTGGATTTCCAACAAGCCATTTTTTGGAATAAACTCCGTAAGTTTATTAAAGGCATAGAGAAAGTGGCCAGTTTCAAGAGAGAACTCAGGTTGTACCTATTAACATGTGAATAAAACCGATGACGACAAGCCCAGTGCCACGACTAGCTATGCTATTGCGTATTATGGGCTTCATCACTCCTCTAGCTTTTTTTCTTTTGCTCAACTAACTTTGTTGATGAAAATAAATCACAAATCTCCTTGACTCCAGAATGGCTGGGGCTTGCCCAAACCTTTCTGGGCAAGCATGATAAGGTTTCAGCCTTTTTTTCGCTCTGAATGGAAGACTAGCCCTGCCATTCCACCAAATATGTGTGGTTGCCCCAGGCCTTCAGGACCTAGTATGGTGCCACTAACTTCGCCTGCAGCTTGGGATTTTCTCCCCGTCTCCGGCGTTTATTCTTGAGCCATACCCAGTCGCCTGGAGTGTATAGCAGTGGTTTCTCTCTGTCCTCTTACTGCACCTCTATCTGGCTTTGCCGTAGTGCCTTGTGCACTGCCTGCAACCTCTGCTGCACCTCAAGGGCATGCTCGTGGGCAGGAAAAAACTCGGTCAGTGGGGGTGGCTTTCCAACTGGTCCGGCAACCTCGGCTCCCGTCCCTACATCAACATGTTGGCCGTCTCTCCACTTGCGGATTGGAGGGTGCCTTGGTATGCCCTCATCAGCTAGAGAATCAGCAGGTCCCATTCGTCTTGTCCCCGGGCCATGAGCAGTGCCCTCAAGGAGTCTTCGAGTCTTCGGTTGTTCTGCTCTACGAGTCCGTTTGCCTGTGAATGATATGGAGTCGTATGGGTTTTCTCCACATTCCAGAGTTGGTACAGTCCGGCCATCAGTTGGCTCTCGAACTGCACCCCCTGGTTTGTGTGGATCTGCTCAGGTAATTCCAGGTAGCAGAAGACCCGTTCATCCAGTGCGTTAGCGACCACCGAGGCCGTGGCGTCAGGCAGTGCCAGTGCATCCTGCCATTTGGTGAAGTGGTTGGTGAGAACCAGTACCCACCTGTTCCCCCTACGCGTACAGAAAATGGCCCCACCAGGTCCACAGCCACCTTCTGCCATGGTCTTTTTCGGCTACCTTTGTCCCTCCATGCTTTGCGGCCTGGCACACCTCACAACTCTTGATGAGCCGTCTGACTGTGGGCGTCAGTCAGGGCCAGTACCAAGTCAGCTGGAGGTGGCTTATCGTTCTTCCCACTCCAGAGTGAATCAGGGTGTGCGTTTGCCACACCATGGTCTCTCGCATGGTCGGGGGGCAGACGGCGCACCATCTGGTGTGGCCTTGCAAGACCACGCATGCGTCTAGCACGCCGTCCTGTCGTATGCGCAGAGAGCCTCGCATGTGATGCAGGATATACAGCTCTCTGCTTCCGACTTCCAGGTGTTCCGCTGGCACCTTTTCTCCTGTGGCATTGGCACGGTACATGATGGCCACTGGTCCTTGTCCGGTAGCTTGTGTCCTTGCCGGTTTGCCTTTTGGTCCTGCCACTCCTGGTGGGCTGATAGCCTCTCGGGGGAACCTCCAGCACCCAGGTTCAATCCTGCCACTGTTGGGGCAGGAGTCCCGTATGAGTTGCCGGCCCCCGAGGTATGCAACGTTGCCTAGGGTCGATCCCGTTCTGTCAAGGGTGAGAATCCCACCCAGGCAACTGACCGGTACCCACGGGGCTAATGGCCCTTGTTCCCTTGCCAACTTTTTCCGTCAGGGGCCTCCATTCCTCTGCTCAATGCTCGCGCATTGCCAGCAGTCCTCGCAGGTTTGCCTGCTCAACGTATCTGCGTTTTCGTGGCAAGTCCCTGACCGATGCTTCAGGACGTAGCGGAACTAAGCTAGGATCTTGAGCCATCGGGCTACCTGGTTCGAGGGTTTCCTCCCCCTGCATAGCCACCGGAGTGGAGCGTGGTCCATCTGTAGGAGGAACTCCTGGCCATACAAATACGGCCAAAAGTGCATAACTTCCTTTACCACCACAAGCAGCTCCTGTCGAGTGACGCAGTAATTGCGTTCTGAGGGGTCAGGATCTTGCTGTAGTAGGCAATGACCCTCTTACAACCCTTCTGTACTTGAGACAGTATGGCCCCGACTCCACACCCGCTGGCGTTTGTGTCCAGGATGTACTGCTTCCGGGTATCCAGGTAGCCCAAGATTGGGGCGGTACTGATACTATCTTTCAGCGTGTTGAAGGCGATCTGTTCCCCTTCCGTCCATTTCCAGGGCTCTCCATTTGCAGCCAGCCGGTGCGAGGGATGCGCTATAGTGGCAAACTCTGGGATATATTGTCGGTTGTAGCCGACCGTCCCGAGGAATCCTTGGAGTTCTTTCGCTCCACACGGGCTCGGTCATTTCGTGACTTCCTTCACCTTGTCGGGGTCTGTAGAGACTCCGTTCTCGCATACTATGTGTGCCAGGTAGCGGACCTGGGGTTGCAATAGTTCGCACTTGAATGGCTTTAATTTCAGTTCAGCCTTGTGGAGTCTCTGGAAGACCTCCTCCAGCCGACGCAGATGCATATCGATGTCCGGGGTGATGACTATAATGTCATCCAGATATAGTAGCAGCGTTCTCCAGTGGAGGACGTGTAGAATGCGTTCCATGAGTTTTTGGAAGGTGGCGGGAGCGGACGTCAGTCTGAAAGGCAACTCCTTCCGTTTCTGTAATCCGGACCGTGTCGAGAAGGCCGACTTTTCTTGTGCCGCTACATCCAGAGATACCTGCCAGTACCCGCTCACCAGGTTGAGCATGCTGAAATAGCGGCTGCCGAACAGGGCATCCAGGCTGTCGTCTATCCAGGGTGGAGAGGAGTCATCCTGCTCGGTGACGGCGTTTAGACACCGGTAGTCGATGCAGAAGCGCCACTTCCTGTCCTTCTTACGGACCAACACCACGGGGGAGCTCCAAGTTCCTTCAGATAGCTCGATAAGCTCCCACTTGAGCATATTTTGGACATACCTTTCGGCCTCGGCCTCCTTCTCCGGTCCGAGTCTGTGGGGGGATTGCTGCATTGGCCGGGTGCCCTCCTTCCGTGGAATGGAATGTTCTACCTCGGAGGTGCTTAATACATCATTGTCACCCGTACTAGACACGGTGGCAGATCGACTCAGCAAAGAGGCCAACTTCACCATTTGACCCGCCCCCTCACAGTTTGGATGGGCCGCCTGGAACAACTCTTCAAGGTGAGCCGACACTCCATTGATTGAAGTCGAACGGGCATCATACAGTTAGGGATCGTCCTCTTCGACTTGCGGGGTCTCTACTCCCGTGTAAGTGCCAATAGTGGCTTCGGACCGGAAAGTCAATGGCCGCCCCATAGCATTCATGCAGCGGGTGATGATCTGTTTCTTGGGTTCTGGCTGATTCAGGCTACTTGATACCGGAGGTTCGTCGGGAAATCCTTCAATAAGTCCCATGGGGCAGTAATTTCGCGTGGTGATGTTACAGTGTATTGCCATCTCTGTCCAGGTGGGAACCACTACCCGCATTATCACCTGTACTTTGCTCTGTAGCAGCCGCCCATGTCGATCCATGCAGAATAGCTGTCGGCCATCCACTCGGACCACCGGTTGCTCAAATTCGAGAGAGCATTGATGGGCCACGAAGAATGGCATTCCGAGTATGGCATCCTCGCTCAGACGGCTAACCACAAAAACTTCCTCTGTCTTTACATCCCTCATGCAGATGGTCAAACGGATTACCCAGTAGAAGGGGAGCTGTGTTCTGTCAGCCAATAGTCCGTGGCTGTCACTTTTCTCGAGTCGGTCCTGTACGGCTCCTGGCAATTGGTCAAAGACCTGCTTATTGATCAAGTTTGTGGTACATCCTGTGTCTAAAAGAAACTGGATGGGCCGCCCCTCTACTCTTCTTGGGAGGAAATAGCTGGTGGAGTGAGGTCGGCTGAGGGCTTGTGCCCTAGTGGTGTCTTCCAAGACATCTTCCGTGAGGCTTGGGAGACTTCCTTTCTGCGGTGGAGAGGGTCGGCCCCTCGGGCCGTCCCACATTTGGGGTAGACCCGCAGCTCCTGTGCTTGCCATCCCCAAAGCGGGGAAGGGGTCGGTTTTGCCGCTTTTAAAGCAGGCTTCCGACCATGCGGTTCAGTGGGAGTAGTTCTCAATGTCTGGGGTGGTGAAGATTTGGGGGTCATCCTCCTTCGTTTCGGGCTACGTCCCTGCCGTTCGCACGGAGGGGCGTAGGCGGTATCCGGGAGAGGGGGAATGTCCAGACTGACCTCACTCAAAGACTGATAGTAGTTTCATGTCTCCATGTGCCTTTCTTGTGCATGGACTTTCCTCGGCCTAGTCCTTGCTGGTTGAGACCAACCGTCGGCTGTCACCGAATCCCGTGTAGTCCTACTGTATTTCCGAGGTTGTTTGGCCTTGGCACAGCCAGTAGTTGGAGCTACTGCTGTGGTCGTTCTTGGTTTCCTGAAGCCTTTAGTGTAGTGAGAACAATTCTTCCGTACGTGCCTCGGTTTCCCACATCCCCAGCAAAGGGTAGCTGGCTGACTCCTCCTCTCGACTAGAGTGCGAATCTGCTCCTGGAGCAGCTCCACCTTGTCTGTGAGAGTTTGGACCAGCCGTGCTAGTCGTCCTATAACATCGGTTTCGGACAAGTTCACCTGGTCCGAGGCTCCTCCCTCCATGGTTCGTACCGAAGATCCGGTGGATCTATGCTCGCTTCCTTGGATTTGGAGGCAGTCGTTCCCGGCCCGTACAGCGTCAGCCTGCGTGGACGTAGAATGGCCAACAGATGTTGCTGCAAGGCAGAGTCCCTTAGTGAGCTGCAGAAGGCTTCCATAGCCATACTATTTTGGTGTCGATTTGGTAGGTCCCCGTACACAATGCGTACCAACCTCTCGACCTCCATAGCATGCTCCTGAAGTGTCGTCCTTTCCTCTCGCTTAAGGGCGTTAAGCTGGCTTAGCGCCTGCTTAGCGGATAGCCCGAATCTTGCCCAGAGAGCATTGAAAATGGCCTCCTGGTCCTCGGCCCGTCCGCAGTCCTCAGCCTGTTTGCCCAGTGCTTCCCGGAGGTGCGATAGGATTGCTCCTTCCGTCCACTAGTTGGCGTCGGGTACCTACGTAAAGCGAACAATGAAGTACTCTACATCTCCCTTTCCAGGGTACTGGGGAGTCCTGAAACGTGGTGCCGATTCCTGAACCCTTGGCATCAGTAGTACCTGTTCTAGTGCCTTGACTAGTTGGTCGGGTCCCGAATCAGCATTTCTTGCTCCCCTATTGGCCTCGTCTGGCTTTCAGTAGGTTTCTGCTCTCTTCCCAGAGCAGTGCCTCTACTGTGTCCGTGGCTGTCAGCTCCTTTCCGGATTTCTTCCTGTAGGAAGTTCTTCCAGTAGGAGCTCGCTGCCCTCTCAAGTAATTCCTGTTGGAGTCTTTAGTAGGTTTCTGCTCCTAGAGCAGTACATCCACTGAGTCCGATACTGCAGGGCTTTCCACAGCTCTCTCTGGGTTTCTTCCTGCAGGAAGTTCTTCCAGTAGAAGCACGCTGCCTCCTCAGGCAAGTCCTGTCGAAGCCTTTAGCAGGTTTTTGCTCCCAGAGCAGTACATCTACTAGATCCGATGCTGTGGGGCTTTCTACAGCTCTCTCTGGGTTTCTTCCTGTTGCCAGGAAGTTTCTCCAGTAGAAGCAGTGTCACCGTTTTTCAGGCAGCCCAGTTCATCTAGAGTCCAGTGATTTTGATGCGAGTCCTGTGGTGGAGTTCTTGGGATCGTTAGAAATCCTACTGCTGCCACCAGTGTAAAGGTTTTGTGCGACCTTCACTTTGCCTCCACTAGTACAAGACTCGGTGCATGAGTTTATACATATATTTCTGCTTAGTTCATAAGTTGTAAGTTGCTTTGTTCTTAAGTTGCCTTCGTTCTACTTGGCTAGACCCGGCACGGCTCGGTCTTGGCTCGGCACGGCTCGGCACGGCTCGGCACGGCTCGACACGGCTCTGGCTTGGCTTGGCTAAACGTAAGGGGATGCCATCCACCACACCTTCCATTTTGTCTTCTGACCTCAACTCTTTTATTGTAATTCTTGAATTGAAAGCAGATATACTTTTATTATACAAAAGCCATGAGCATGGTGAAGGGAAGCGAACATTACAAAGTATTATGGGAACGTACCGATGACAAGGTAAAGTAAGACAATTCTAAAGCAAAACATACAAAGCCATGTATAAGGAAAATTCAAAAACTATTATTGACAATATTTTTCTGCACAGCTGAACTTGTCAATATTAAGATCCAAACTATTTTTAGCTGAGCAAAACTTTTACGTATCTCTATTTAAAATACACTTTTTGTGCAAATAAAAAGAAACCACATGTATTCTTGCACATACATGCTAAACAGTTATTTTAGCCTCAAAATAGTAGTACAGACTCCATCGTGCATGTAATTGCTAAAAAAATTTCATATATTTCAAGACCATGTTAAATAAGGAACTACTATTAGCCTGATACAATTAGGAATTATTTCTATGGTGCTACTTTCAAAGTTTTAACGAAAAACCGCAAAGGTTTGGAATTAGAAAACAAACTTCGATATGAAAAGCATGCAAAAGAATTAATTATTAACGAAGTAGCCGAGTCATTATTATTACTACTTTGTGGACACTTTTCTACTGATCACTTCCTATAATGGGTTCGTAAAGATAAAAAAATGTCAGTGGTAGTCAAATAGATATGCCATTTAATCAAAAGGGGCGCTCCATTTCTCAACCCTTTTCCTATACTGAGGCTCAAATCAAGGTGGCGTTCAAATCAAGGCGGCGTTCAAATAGACGTTTTACTGTATACTCGATATAAATGCCCGGTCATATCTGCAGAAACCGGTAAAGCTTAGGTCATATATTCCAAACTAAAAGACGGCAAAAGAGTTTCAAAAACTGCCTCAACGATTATGAAACAATGCCATATCTGAACAAAGACATGGTAGTATCTGCTTTGGTAGTCACTAATTTTGCTTTCTGATCAAGTATCCTTCCTAGAATTCTTTTTACATTCATGCTTTTGGATTATTAACGTTAGTTTGCAGATGCACACTGTTGTTTGTGTGTCTGTATGACAACTCAATCTGCAGCACTTTGATCTCTTTCATGTGTTAATCATTCAGAGTTTTGATACCTTTGCTGTCGATGGCCCAAGTTTCAATAGCATAGAGAGTTGTGGTACCAACACAGCCTTTATACTTTTGACTTGTTGTTGACTTGCTAGTTTGAATTCTCAAACAATCTCTGCTCAAGTCTGTTGTAAGCTGACCACCTGCATTTTTACTCCATTCCCTTTCTCACATTAATCAGCCGTAAAAGCAAAGTTGCTGCCAAGGCACACAGACCCATCAACAAAGTAGTTCACCTTTGGTAACAATACTGAGTGGGTCCATGTGTTTTCCAGGTTTTGGTTGGCAGAGTACACAAGTTTTTTTAAACTTGGTTATGGTTTCTTAAAAATTCTCTTCTGTATGTGCCACTAAAGCATCATTATTAGCATATTAAAGCTCTTATATCTTTTCCTTGATGTCCGAGAATAAGGCCAGAGTTTTAGCAGATTGAATAGATCTTCTATATGGTAGCCCAGTGGGATCCCTTAATAAAATTCCTGTGTTATCATACATAGAATACCGGAGAGATAAATAGCAAACATCGTTAGAGCTATTATGCATCCTTGTTTCACACCTTTCTACGCCATGAAAGGGTCAGATTGTCAGCTCATACACTCTTCCCATCATGCATGAGCTACACTATTGTCACAAGATTGAAAGGGCTTTTGATCTTCCTTAGCGTATTCCCAAGAGATTTTCTGTCAACAGAGTCGAAAGCCTCAGTAAGGTCTGTGAATGTCTTACAGAGGTCCTTGAGTTGTTCCATCCATTTTTCCTAAGTTTGCTATTATCACATCCACAGAGTCCCACCCAGGTCTTAAGCTGCCTAGGTCTCAGAGACAGTTATTTTGCAACAGTAAAAAATTAAAAAAGAATTCCTGCCAATGTTTGCTCAGCTATCGAAAAGAAGAATGTCTGTAGTTACCGCAGATGGTTGTATCTCCTTTTTTAATTGTTACATTGGCTGCATCTTGCAAATCATTGGGCATTCTTTCAGTTGCCCATATAAATGTGAGTAAGCTGTGCAGGCTGCCGGAACTCCCATCTGCAACTGCTGCTTTTTCATACTGTAATAAATGACTTTTTTTTATCTTATTAAGGGATGGCTTATCTGTAAGCTGGTGATGTAAATACTGCTTCAGGACCTGTAGAACTGTGGGATCAAGAGTGAAAGTTTGGTTCAGAAAACCTAAAAGGCTTTTTCTCCAGCAGCCTATTATGTTGTCTTTGCCCTTATGAGCACAACATCCTTGCCTTTTATATGCCCAAGCCAGTGACCCCTTAAGACAATACAGTTTTGCTATTGTTATTTGTATTTTCAAGCCTCTGATTTTTTTACCTTTCCTGCCCATCATTTGTTCTGCATCTTCTACACTCATATCTGCAGATCTGCTCTCACACTATGGTATACTTCCTGCTTAATTCTGTTTCAATCATTGCTCAAAACTGCAAATTCATCCTGTTTTATATTTGTGAGTCTTTTACCCAATATTGAACGCACCTTTTAGCTTTCTTTAGTACTGCCTCACATGTTGCAGCGATAGATCTCTTAATACTTGTTCCATTGTTCGTGTTGAATCAATTTTCTTGTTCTCTATAGCATGAGATAGTTTCTGTTTGATCTTGGTTTGAAGTTATTTTGAAAATTAACATAGTACTGGGTTTGAGGAGTTCATTTGCTCTGTACCAAAATTGCAAAACTTAGCAATTTTTTAGCAGTTTGTGATTGGTATAGCAACTATCTGTTGAGCTCATCTGGTGATTTTCAAAACTGTTAAGTCTGCATCTGGTGAATATAGTACCCTCTAGGTGCCAATGTCCTGAGCAAGGATACCTTCAAGATTTTTTTGCCTGTTTTTTTCTGTTTCTTTGAACAAGATGTTTGTAATCATGTAATTAAGCTCTGCACATTTGGTACCATATATCCTCGCGTATAAGTATATCTCGCATATACATGTAAGCCAACCCTAAAAAACAGCCTTGAAATCAGGTAATTTATAAGAACTTGCATATAAGCCTACACTATAAATTATAATACGCCATATGTATCTATCAGGACAAAAGGTTGCAAAATGGAGTGGCTTCTGCATGCTTAGTACAACATTTCTGACTGGTGAGTAGTTGTAGAATTAGTGTATCGTGTCTCCGCTAATTCGAAAGGAAACAATTATATGTTTGTGTTGAACTAATACAAAACGTGTTTGCATCTCACATTGAGGTTAGTTTCACTTTTCAAAAGCATATTTTTATAGTTTTTGAAAAGCGAAACTAACCTATAAACTAGTATTTGTTCTTCGCGATGATCAGTAGCATTACTGCTTCGTAAGTTTCCCAAACTGTGAATCAAAGGCTTTCCGATGATTATCTATTGGGCAATAGTAGTAGTGACAGTGAGTATTTATTGGGCAATAGTAGTAGTGACAATGAGTATTTATTGGGCAATTAGTAGTAGTGACAGTGAGTATTTCTTGGGCAATAGTAGTAGTGACAGTGAGTATTTGTTGGGCAATAGTAGTAGTGACAGTGAGTATTTATTGGGCAATAGTAGTAGTGACAGTGAGTATTTGTTGGGCAATTAGTAGTAGTGACAGTGAGTATTTCTTGGGCAATAGTAGTAGTGACAGTGAGTATTTATTGGGCAATTAGTAGTAGTGACAGTGAGTATTTATTGGGCAATAGTAGTAGTGACAGTGAGTATTTATTGGGCAATGGTAGTAGTGACAGTGAGTATTTATTGGGCAATAGTAGTAGTGACAGTGAGTATTTATTGGGCAATTAGTAGTAGTGACAGTGAGTATTTCTTGGGCAATAGTAGTAGTGACAGTGAGTATTTGTTGGGCAATTAGTAGTAGTGACAGTGAGTATTTATCGGGCAACGGTAGTAGTGACAGTGAGTATTTATTGGGCAATGGTGGTAGTAACAGTGAGTATTTATTGGACAATAGTAGTAGTGACAGTGAGTATTTGTTGGGCAATTAGTAGTAGTGACAGTGAGTATTTATTGGGCAATGGTAGTAGTGACAGTGAGTATTTGTCGGGCAATTAGTAGTAGTGACAGTGAGTATTTATCGGGCAATGGTAGTAGTGACAGTGAGTATTTATTGGGCAATGGTAGTAGTGACAGTGAGTATTTATTGGACAATAGTAGTAGTGACAGTGAGTATTTGTTGGGCAATTAGTAGTAGTGACAGTGAGTACTTATTGGGCAATAGTAGTAGTGACAGTGAGTATTTATTGGGCAATTAGTAGTAGTGACAGTGAGTATTTCTTGGGTAATAGTAGTAGTGACAGTGAGTATTTGTTGGGCAATTAGTAGTAGTGACAGTGAGTATTTATTGGGCAACAGTAGTAGTGATAGTGAGTATTTATTGGGCCATAGCAGCAGTGATAGTGAGTATTTGTTGGGCAATTAGTAGTAGTGACAGTGAGTATTTATTGGGCAATAGTAGTAGTGACAGTGAGTATTTATTGGGCAATTGGTAGTAGTGACAGTGAGTATTTCTTGGGTAATAGTAGTAGTGACAGTGAGTATTTGTTGGGCAATTAGTAGTAGTGACAGTGAGTATTTATTGGGCAATAGTAGTAGTGATAGTGAGTATTTATTGGGCCATAGCAGTAGTGATAGTGAGTATTTGTTGGGCAATTAGTAGTAGTGACAGTGAGTATTTCTTGGGCAATAGTATTTGTGACAGTAAGTATTTATTGGGCAATTAGTAGTAGTGACAGTGAGTATTTGTTGGGCAATTAGTAGTAGTGACAGTGAGTATTTCTTGGGTAATAGTAGTAGTGACAGTGAGTATTTGTTGGGCAATTAGTAGTAGTGACAGTGAGTATTTATTGGGCAATAGTAGTAGTGATAGTGAGTAGTTATTGGGCCATAGCAGTAGTGATAGTGAGTATTTGTTGGGCAAATAGTAGTAGTGACAGTGAGTATTTATTGGGCAATAGTAGTAGTGACAGTGAGTATTTATTGGGCAATTAGTAGTAGTGACAGTGAGTATTTCTTGGGTAAGAGTAGTAGTGACAGTGAGTATTTGTTGGGCAATTAGTAGTAGTGACAGTGAGTATTTATTGGGCAATAGTAGTAGTGATAGTGAGTATTTATTGGGCCATAGCAGTAGTGATAGTGAGTATTTGTTGGGCAATTAGTAGTAGTGACAGTGAGTATTTCTTGGGCAATAGTATTTGTGACAGTAAGTATTTATTGGGCAATTAGTAGTACTAAGTGAGTATTTGTTGGGCAATTAGTAGTAGTGACAGTGAGTATTTATTGGGCAATGGTAGTAGTGACAGAGTATTTATTTGTAACAGTAATAATAATGCTGTAAGCTATAGTAATAGTAGTAACTCCTCTGACTCGGAACATGCTTAACTTGTTAACCGTGATAATACAAAGGTGACAAATAGTATGAAGAGGAAAAAAAGTTTCTTAACTCATTCTGCAACACATTTGTAGCCTTTTTATGGCATCAGATGATGTGCAATTTTATGCTAATTAATTTAGTTAAATATTATGACAACTTATATGCGCCAATCTCAAATATTTGGTTTACCGAATATTTGTCTCCATCAAAATTTATTTGGTAGCCAAAAAGTCAGTTAATGGTAGTGATAACCATTATTGTTGTTGTTTAACTGAATAACTCAACTTTATTAATAAAGTTGAGTTAATAAAAGTTCGAGTTGTAGTAGTTAAAATTAAGTTAGCATAATGCCATTTCATTTGCTTTCAAATTTTTTCGTTTTAGAATCGGCTTATATGCAGGATACGCAGTGTGAAGTTTTAGACAAAATGGCAGTCATATCACCGATGATATCCTTTTCGATGACTTCCATGTCTTGCTGTCAGTGACGACTAGCAGATTAATTCTCTCAGCTGAACAACTTTGTTACCATCTAGAATGATTGTGTTGTCAAGACTTGAGCAAAATAGCTTTTGGTTTTTTTGCTCAGCCAGCAGGGTGGCAGCGTAAGCATTGATTAGTGTAGCTTTTCTATTTGTTTAAATAATTAACTGCAGAATCATTAGACCATTCCAGCTGAAAAATGGTTTACGGTCTTTAAAAGTTCATTCTCAATAGCAAAACCCAATTCGTTCAACTGTTTGTCTTTAGTGTCCTTCCATTTTTAATCAAACCTATAGCCAACACAAAAACCGTTCCGCCGACGTTCAGTTAGAAGTGAGTAGAGCGGTAACTAAAAAGGGACTCTTTAATCATGATAGCCATCACCAAAACTTTCTCGTGTTCCTTTTTAAGAAATATATATAAGCAATTTTAAGAGCAATAAATAAGCTTTCATGCTTATGTGTTAGTTGGGAGCTGAGGCCATCAGGATTTGCTAACCTGTCCTCGTTGCTATCTTTTGATCCCCGCAAGACTTTGTTGATTGGTATGGTGCAAGCAGAAGCTGCCATGGATTTCAGTGGTTCCCATGTTGTACTTCAAAGAGCTCCTAAATTGGCTAGTCATATCTTGTTTCAGAGGCAAGCAAACCTCGACAATATGAGATGTTGCAGTGAATGGCCACTGAACTGATGTAGCTGATGTTATGCTGTTAGAAGTTCACATGCTCAGAGTAGGGTCCTGTTTTAGTTCCACGCAAACCCTCTCTCCTTTGAGAAGGATTTTGCTGGTTTAGTAGTCAATGATTCAACCCTGAGCACAGATAGTATGTATGTACTTGATTGCATGGTAGCTAGTTTCGTATGATTACAATCTGACATGATTATAATATAACTGCCCATAAAAGATTGTTCATGCATTGTGTGGCTCGTGTTCATTAGTAGTAAGTATATGATTACTTGAAGATTGGGGCAAAAAAACAGCTTTGCTGGGGGGCGTGAGATGCGTGAGGCATGGGGCAATTGCATGAGTCTCACGCCCAATGCGTGAGAGTTGGCAGGTATGGTAGTGACTGACTACATACTTGGAGGTTTTTATTAGGCGTTGCTATGCAAACAAACATTTATAAGAATTCTGCTCAAAAGTTTCTCTCTGACCATAAAAGGTTTAAGTTGAAGCGACACAACACGGAGCCTATGTTTGAGGCAAAGCAATAAGTTGTCCATATTCAGGTTTTGCTAGCATTTTTTTGAAAGAAAAATGTTTCTATACATCATTATAAAACAGGCTTCATGTTGATCATTATTGTCGTTCACACAATTCCCGTAGATATACAAATCTGTGTTGGATACATTATACTGTGTTTACAATTTCAAGATTACCAATAAATGATTTTTCCAGTTTTTTCCGGAGTTCATTGATATAATTAAATTCTTTTCACACTAGTCATCTTTTGCATCATGATTTTTCAACAATATTATATAGTACGCGTAATAAAAACTTACAAATAGAATAAATTAATGTAAATAGGACAAAATAATTTTAAAACGTGACTTTATAACTGAAAGAATATAATTAGAGATCAATTAAATGCAAGCTATTTTTAATAAAACAAAAATATTACGCTTCCAAAATATTTTTCAGTCTTTTTTGGTTCTGTATTGGTCTGTACCTTCACATTGGACAATTGTTCAAGCATTTCACAAAATACATGTAAGTAAGAAGATGCAATTAAAAATGTGGGTCTGCCTTTTTTCCAGTTAAAGGAAACGTTTTGTGAATCGCTGCACCCAACAGTTGGATATAAAGAAATCTATGGCTGGATTCGTAAAAAAACCTCCTACTTTGGTGGTTGCATTTGCTTTATTAATTTTACTGTCTCGTTACAATCAAGTCATATAAGATAAGAGTCTGTGAAGCACAAGTATCCTTTTCAACTGTAAGTAATATAGAAGTCGAAGTATAACATTAGTTAATAATAGATATAAATTTGATGTCGAAGATGCAGCGGTCATTAATAAAGGTCTTTAATATTCCTCTCTGGTGAGTTGATGATAGGTTGTCGAGAGATCAAGACAACCTAATATAATGTTAGGACACTCAGTCTACATATAACGAATAATCTGACAACTAATTTGCTTGCAATATTTTTAGGAATCGCAATCCTAGGATGCCAAATCATCTGACACTGAATTGACTAAATTTCGACACCAGTCTAGGTTGGGTGAAGCTGATTACTACTCATCTGCCTTTCATCTGCTGAAACTGGTTATGATATCTGACTAGGTTATGTAACCCTATTGTTCTAAGATGGTCAAAAATTGCTATCCTGTTTGGCCAACTCATCCTGGTCGCCGATTCGTACTTGATGATACCTTCCAAGGCAATTACTCATTTATAAAAAAGTATCAATAGTTACATAGATAGCCTATTTTAAAGCAAACGAATTATCAGATGCTAAGCATTTGACTCTGTATTGTCAAGGGGCAGGTTCCCTAACAGCCTCTTCAACATTTTTTTAAATATAACCAAACTAATCTTTTTTACCGTTTACTGTAACATAAACATCAATATGCCAAACCACTATTTTATCAAACATTGATAATTGCAGTACCATACTCCTTTATCATCTTTGGTTTAACTTTAAAATAATTTGAAGTTAATTTTGATTTTTCATAATATGGGTATTTATAATTTTATTCATTGTAAATATGAAATGCCCAATTTTTTAATGGTCTAAAATGAATTATTCTTCACACAAAAGTATGCTCAAAAGACTGATTAGAAGCTGCTTATCTTTGTCATATGTTTAGGAAAAGACAGCAGTAATTGGTGTCGAAACTTACGTGACATGTTTTACACTTCTGAAACAGGAATTATTTCACTGCATTTTCAATTCATGCATTGAATTCTAGGTTAGGTGATAGGAGTTTGATGATACATGGCTAAAATGTGTACATAATTTTAGAGTCATATCCAATTATATGTACATGCAAAATATATCTTTTTATTTGCGGGATTTAGAAAGCCTGCTAGTAAAATAAGGTTGAAATATCTAGAATTGTCTCTACAATAGAATTTGTCGATGCTTTCCGGTGGAAATGCACCAAAAATATTTTGGTCACTAAAGTATTTTGCTCAAATATCATGCAAGTCATTTTTGTTTCGTTGTCACAGCAAGCCAACAATGCAAGGCCATTTTATCTGTTTCATGTTTATGCTCGCACTGAACTTGAAACATCAGATAGAATAGCCTTGCATTGTCAGTCATTTTATCTAACGTTGCTGAATTGCATCACAATTGCGAAGCTATTTGCAAAACCTTGTGTGAACACAATTGTAATGTAAAGGAAATATTCTATTGAAAAATAACACAATTTAACAATAGGAATATCGCTAGAGGTTAGTATTGAAGTTAGCCGTAATTGGATACCACAGATAATTTCAGAGATAAATGCTATTCTCAAAATATTGTTTGCAGGAACCATGAATCCGTAACGCATTCCTGATTGAATCACTAGACCATAAAAATTAGAATCATTGATCATGATATACATGTGGGCTACATGAGGGTAAGGATAATTTGGGAAATAATAGTTGTTTGTTGTGCATGAGTGTGCTTAAAGCCTGAGCAATGCTTTCAGTGCCAGATACATGTACATTTGGGCCAAATGATCATTTAGTGCTTCCAGTAGGCTTTCCACTATAATGTTCACATAATTATAGCAGACTCCACAATTCTCATGTTGTAAACTTAAATGGGAAGAACGAACATGACATTGCTTATTCAACAGTATTGAGTAGAATTGAATTTAAGCCCTGAGACTAGGTTTGAATGGAAGATAGATGCTGTCAGAGTTGAAAGTGTTATGAAAAAATTCCGACATACGCTTTGTGTGACGATCTTAAATCTTATGAAAGTCTCACGTATTCTTAAAACAGAAACCAAAATTTGTTAAAATGTGAAAAAGCGAAGCTCAATCGTTGCTAGTGTTGTATGATGCGCTAATGAATCTACTTTTTGTAGGTCTACCAACAAAATCCATATGCTAAGCATCATTATGGCAACTCCTAAGAAATGTTGAAAGTCGCAAAAATTTTCAGTGCTTAAATACTCATTAAGGTTTGATGAATTGATATAATGCTAGATGGAAGCAAAACGTGTGGACACACGCAACGCTGTGTGGACATGCTTTACCACAAAACCAAATTCTTTTATCACCTAGGAGAGTGCAAGTGTAAAATATGTCATAAAACGTGACATGTACACTTGCAGAAGTGAAAACATCACACACCGCTAACTGGCTTACGAAAACGCATTCTTATGAAGGTCCTAAAAGCAGGCTTAATTTCATCACGATCATAGCATATCAATATTAATGATTCATAGCTGAATGTAATTCCTACTCATGTTGCAAGACAAGCGATGGCTGGAGGTTGGAAAAAATTGCATCATACGAGTTTTGAACTCACCTCTTTGTAGTCTGACACTAGCTTTGTAGCCTGACACAAATAGCTGCGCCAATCGACTATGATCTAGGTTTTTGAATAGTGTAATTGTGGAGGTAGTTATTGGTCTACTTTCATAGCACACCTGGCTATCTCTCATAGCACACTAGACTGCCAAGGATCTACTAAGTATAACATGTCATATACGGTTTAAACTAATTTATTTAGAAGTTTCACAACTTCAAAAGCTGAATGTTGAAATTACAAGCATAGCCCAAATTTTAAATCAGGTTGGAAAATTTGTATGCTTAAATGGTCATAAACAAATATTCGACCATTTACTACTTGCAATAATTTAATAGGCCTTCAGTAAGTCAGGCCAGTGTAATTCGCCAATGCAGTGGCAATAGACCAGATCAAAGATCATACCCAATTCAAATACGACTTTATTAGCAGCTAAAAGTAGTAATAGTTAAACTAGTTTGGCAACACAATTTATTTAAAGTAAAAAGCAGAATATTAATATCATGCAATGCTCTACTAAAGGTGATATGTTTAAGCCACTAGCAAAGAAGGGTGCAGCTTGACTAGGTGAGTATTATGAATGCTGCCCGGCTCCATTCATTGTGTTGGCATCCTCTTCGCATGATTCCTCACTAGCGCTCCTTACATCCTTGTCAACCTGTCGAGGAAATAAGCTCCTTTAATCAAACTGCTCAAAGTGAGAAGATAAAATACACTAACATTCAGTCGAACAATATGAAAACAAAATTGACTGACATTTGGTTTTATTGATTCCCCAAAAACCTAGTGACCATGTGTAGTATCTATTTGATCATTCTATCATCAAACCTTGCTGAAAAGAGCTACAGCAAAACCTCTCAAATAGGCTGCATACAACTGCCCTCGAATAAATGTTTTTTATACCTTGAAAGCTGCCTGCATTGCATTGCTTAGATGCGCCTGCAAAGTGAAACTTTTGCTTGTTATATTTATGGCCAATGCAAGTCCTTGATTATATGTTACATCTATGGTCAATATAATTTTTTGACAGCAAAATAAAGTCTCAACAGGGATAGACATTAAGGTGTGCGTTTAGTTCTTTACAGTTATGTTAGCTAAATAGCTCTCATAGATCCCATGAGTTCCTTAGTATCTCCTCCTAAACTACATATTGTGAGGGAAGAGCATCGCGAGCAGAGCCGGTGCCAGCGTGACGGTCAATTGACAGGCCGGGCCTCCCCCTCTCGCCCGGAGACTGGGTTGGCAATAAATATAGGAGTGACGTGGGTCACGTAGCCACAAAACGTTACGGTGGGAATCGAAACCGCAAGTGGGCGGAGCCAACAAATGGCGAAGATAAAAGGAAGGACGAATGGAAAAGCAGGCAGAGCAGCGCAGCTCCCTGCAAACAATAGACACTATATTCTCATACTGTTTATTATTTATGTATGCATGCTGGACCTTGTTGTATTAATACAAATATATTTATCATGTAAATATTTGTTGTATGCTCAGATAACAACTCGGTCTTCGTGATTTACTCGGCTTGTTGGTAACCGTGAAAGTGGCACCGTAAAATCCTCCACAATATTCTGATTGTAATGAATAGTTCAGCATACTGTTTGAGTGATTCATTTTGGTGACGAGTTTACTAACATCATTCACTAACATCAGGGCATTACAACAGCCTAACAAACAAGAATGAGCCTTGCATACCTTACTCATTGCACCTTGAGAACTGTGTTCGGTTGTTACACAATTCCTAATATGCTGATGTTTGCAGAGCTACTTCAACTTAAGGCTGGTTCACACTAGATCGCCGTTTGTCAGCGTTTTCCTTTCAAAGTTCATCGTCGATTAGGTGAAACGTGATCCGATGACATCGGCGAAGCAACGCGGACACGTCGAGAAAGTTTGCATCGCCGAACCATTTTGGCGATGGTAATTCGCGGAAAGCGTGATTTATTCAGATCTATTTATGATAGTCGTTGCAGGACTAGCGTTCAATTCTAGCACGCAAAAACAAAGGTTTCTTAGTGAAAATTTAAAAAGAGAAATGGGAACACTACGTCATGAAGTATTTCCTGATGCAAACGGGATAGGTTTGTGATAGTATAAACGTCGTTATCATCAATGATCACCTAAAGATTGTGGCATCAACGCCGAGATACGGCGACATAGTGTGAACCAGCCTCCAGAATTATGTAGCCCCGTAACAAGAGTAAACAATTCAAAGGGGTTATCCCTGTTTGAATACCTTTTAAAGTTTATGGCAGAATGGACAAGCGGGGGGAGGGCCTCGATCCATTTCTAGCGCACTTCTAATTTTTTCATGCAGATGTTTCAAATCTAATTTTCCAAATTTACTTTGAAAATCTTTTTGTCTCACCATATGAATAAGCTTCACGAAAGCCATGAAAATTACTGCCGGAATTCTTGCAGCGTCATCGTGATGTAAGCACAGTATGGCATGTACAAGTAAGCTTGTCAAAGGTTAAAAGCATGATCATTTCAACAGAAGCACATAATAATGTGAAGTGTATAGAAATTTTCAATGCATTAAAATTGCTGTAAAACGTTTTACATGAGTAGATATCATTTATGATGGACGATGTTACAGCACTTCTCTTCTTCGGTGTATCACTTTGTGTAATTTAACTTTCCTTGCCAATTTTCTCCTCACAAATAGTTTGAATTGAAGTCACTAACCGGGTTTAAACTGACTGAACTGTAGACAGCCTGAATCTTTCCAGTAGCGATTGTCATTAATCTGTTTAGTTGTCAACAGGAAATACTTTAACAGCTATGTTTGATTCCGATAGGAACGTTCAATACAACTGATTGTAATGCTGTGCTTCATGCAGACTGAATTGTGAACTTAAGTAGTTAAAAGAACACTGTAATAAATTAAGGTACTGGTTTGCCTTGCATCCACTGCTTACCAACAGCAAAATTAATATTCCTATAATATGTCAACTATTGTCAAATAAAAGTTAAGTTGTGTAATCTACCACGATATAATAAAATTATTATGCAGCAGGTTATGTTTCATAAAGTTTTACGAAAAGGCATGCACATATTATGATACTAGTAGACTAGGCTAAATATAGACTTCTTTACGACAATATTGATTTTTAAAAAGTATTTTCTTTACAAAAAAATTGCATTATACGCATTAAGAATGCAAACTTATCAAAGGAGTAATATTAGCAAAACCATCCCAATTTTCTTTATTCATAAATTTTGTTGTGTAACATTCATCGATGATTTGCGCTGATATTGATTAGAAAATAATCAATGCTTTATATATCCAAGACAAACTATATGCAGAATGAAGTAATCCATGGCTCGAGAATGTTGATTTTTTTAAAAGACCTTCAGATACATCCATACTACGACACTGCCAACGAAATAGGTACTACAATGCCAGCCTTATAGTTATCTCGCATGATCAAGCTTTACAATATGTAGTATTGCCATTATGCTGCATGCTTATAGAAAAACAGAGGACCAAGAATATGTACTGACCTTGCCATATTGAAGAGCTTTGATGAGAACAGTCATTATAGAACAGAACCAGAAAATATGAAGAATTAGCAGGACGATAAGGAGTCCGTTAAGAATTACAAGAAATGGACTTGAACCACTTTGTTCCCTCGAATCAAAAACTGCACTCCAAATAATTCTAAAAATAATAGAGTAAAAGGAACTGTTCAAAACTGCAATCACTCATAAATCAATACAGGTACGATATATTAACAAGTTATGGGTGTAGCCAACGCAGTAACAGCTTTTAGGTCATTTAGATCTGATCATGAATAATAACAACGGTACTAACAAAGCTACAATGATGACCGAGAAAAAGAGAAGGTCTAGACTGTCATAGGAGTAAAGATTCAACTCAAATGGATTACAAAAGTGGATTAAAAAAAGGATCAGAAGGCTGAGAAAATTGATAAACAACACAACTCATGTGAATCATCTAGGAAAAATGATTCTATTTATAAACACGCCAAGGTTCTGTCAAATATAAGCCAAGAATAACATTCTCCACATTTTACATGCCAACTGAAACATATTGTGACATGTGTATCAATAAATAAAACAAAAACAGGAATTTGTCATAGTAAATTTTTGCTGTTGTAATCGCAATGGCTTCAGTAAGTTGGTATCCGGTCAAAAATTGTTTGGGACAGGAATGCGTGTGGTGACCAAAACCATCTGTCGGCCATCAAAAATGATTCAGCAGTCAATAGCCGCAGCAGTCAATGTACGGTATTATAAATTATCATACATGGAACTACTACGACCACCGAAGCCTGCCTTAGATAGCATGCGGAATACACTGGACCGGTGCCATAAGATTTCAAGTTGTTCTCGTGTTGGCATTGTAAGGCGAAAATGTTTTATAGAGTTGTATAGAAACCCATAGTAAATATCTATTGCAAACACCCAATGATAAAAATTATCAAACTTTTATATACATAGTGTACATATTAAAAGTTAGAAACTAAATAATATGTTAACCTTAGTAACCAAAATTACATACAGTAACTTTAGTGTGTTTAGTAGTTATGATCTGTACTAAAATGTAACATTACAATGTACTATGTGCAGTAAGCCTACGTACCGTAGGCAGTCCCTATTTTCGAGGCAGACATATAACATAAACGTTGAAATTTATTAATAAATAAATTTAGTTTACTTAAGACATACTTGAAGCTAAGTTTTAGTATGTATTTTTAATCATTTTATTAAACTTCAACTTTTTCATTGCTGAAATTTTATCATGTTTCCAGTTGCATTTTCACAATAATGCATAACGTCAAAATGATCGAGCATCATATCTCTTCCATTTATTTTTTATTTTATCACCTATCTGTTTTTGGTTTTGTTCGCATAATAACTAATAATGAACAAAAAGCAATAGGGTATGGTAACAAGCGATATCTTAAGTCAAGGCCTATATAAATGTCGCATGCATCAGACTTCATTAGACTTCATTCAGAATTTACAGTTGTAAAATTTTGATTAATCTTCTTCCAAACATATTACTCGTTAAATTAAACACCGGCCGATACAGTACACCAATGGTAAACTTGTTTACTGGTAATATATACATCTTTTCACTGATATTTGTTACTGGTAATTATGTGAAGTAACTTTAAAATTTATATGGTTTATATTATTTATATAAATTTATATTATTAACTTGAGACGTACACGTAAGGGAAAATGGTGAGCCTAGTTACTGCCCAACTGATGGTAAAGATGCCAAACAGCGCATCACATAGAGTCCTCTTCTCCACATATCTCGCTAACTTGGCACTCTCCAGAAGGATGTCGCTGGCATCGTGAAGGCAGAGAATGAGCGCCCCGATTCTGGTGTAGTTGGCTGTGAAAGAGCCAGCCATCAGCGTAATGGTGGCTATGTGATGAACGAACTGCTCCCAAAAATCCTAGTGAACAGTTAGTATGATAAGCTTAATTCAGTCTAGATCCAATAGCGAGTATAATCGGTTGGAATAAGCTGGCTAAACAACACTAAACATTGTTATCATGCAACCCGATGAGTCAGCAGATATCAATCATTAACCAGCTCTGCGCTACAGCTTTGAGCACATCTTTAACATATCATTGGGGATAGGATGCAACAAAGCAACACGTTTTGCTATAACAAATCACTGAAAGATTTACTGAGTGAGGTTGCACTGAATGTACTTCACACCAGATACCTTCAAGAGGGAAGTGGTGGGACTTGAATGTAAACACGAATTCGGCTTATGGCATTGTATCTACTAAAGTAAAATACTGCTAATTATTCTACTCATTTCTAAATACATTCATAAGTAGGTGCTGATTTTTTAGTAATTTAACTTTTTTACATATCGTAAAACATTACATATTAAACACTCAGCTAATTATATACTAACAGTTTAAACACAAAGTAACATTCGCAAAGGAGAGTACTCAACAATCTAATGCTCTTGTAGGTGTCCCAAATATATTCGAAGAGCATCTCTATCATCAGCATTGGATAATATTGTTTGTTCAGCCATCTACTGAACCTCTATGTAATGTAAACAGTAAATTGCAGTTGTGACCTGAGTTATCTATCTAAAAAAGGAAGGATTATGACGACCTTCACCCATGCGCTGAACATGTTGTTGAGGAAAAGTCTAAATTAGTCATAGCCCCAGGCAGTCGTAAATAAATCTCAAATGAATATGCCTTCTCGATGACAATGTTTATCAACAGAGTTTGAACTGCATGCAATATGACCGAGGCTTCAACCCCATGAAACATGAATCAATGCTGATCAAATAACCATCTTGCTGTGTCATTCATTGTTAATATTCTCCTATGAGAAAAGTGCAAAATTTTGTACAGTAAACTACTACAACATTAAATTATAACTACACCAAAGATACCACAATAAAATATATACTTATACCAACACTAGTTGAATAAAAGAGTTGAACCAATTTTCAAAATATTACTGGTCACATTTAGTAGAAGTCATCAATTTTATGCCCAGCATAAAATATATAGCAAAGCTGCTACTGAAGAGCTAGTCAGCGAAAGCACTTGCATAAGGTCAATTAATCAGTGTTTACAAGTTTTAAAATGAAATAAGTCTTATCTGATATGATCTGAATTCAAACATAGATAAACATTTCTGAGTACGCCTAGATAAAGGGTAATGGCTTACAGCGAGTTAACAGTGTGGACATCAGAAAATGACACATCTAAATATGCAATGAAGTAGAGTCCGTGCAGGAAGCCTAACGATAACGTCTAGTTGATCTGCACCATTGGTTATTATTAGTTATTTTACTGAAACCACTGCACTTACCTTCCGTTTGACGTCTACAAACTGTGAGAAGAGAAGGCTTAGGTAGAATCCTAGCTCTATGATATAGTACCAGAAGACGGCGGGTTTAACATGCTGTAACATGTACAAGACTGATGATAGAGGTATACCATGTTACACACATTATCTAAAGTCTAACCTAACCTAGCTTTTTACTATTTTATATTTTTTGTTTAATTTATAATTTTCATCAGCCTCAAAAGTTAAAAATTACTTGGAGCATTGAGTCAAATATTTACCAAGCCTTTAAATTAGGTTGAAAAATTTGTATGTTTAGGTCATCATAAAAAAGCCTTGGAATTAGGACAGGATTTACTATTTGAACTAACTTCATGGGCTTTCAGTGAGTGAGGTGAGTGCAAATAGCTAACACAGCAATAAACAGAATATAGCTTCAATATGTAGCGGAGGAGCATGATTTGCAGTTGTGTGTAGCTGTTTACTCAACACGCAATACTAGCAGACTTGAAGGTTTACTTGCAACAAAATTCACATTACAGTTATTTGGGATCAAAAGGTTCACCATGTCTTACTCTGCTGAATTGCAGGCGCAAAATATGGGGAAATGTAAATACAAGCTCTCAACTCTTTCGCTACCGCATTAAAATCTGACCTAACGGTTATTCTTCCCAAATTAATTCAAACGGATTTTTCGAAAAACCAATATACCGCTGGTATTTAAGCAAGATCTCGAGAATCAAAACAGATATCGGTTTACTGTAAAAGGCAACTTACTCAAAAAAAAATTCTCTACAAGATTAATATAAAATTGTGTAGTGAATCCCATTCTTGCAAAAATTCTGACGCTTTATTTGTGTTGAACGAACACGGCATGTTTATTATTGCCATGACGATAACTAGCCGTGGTCTAGCTAATGTGTGGACTTAGTAATGAGAAGAAAAGTGAAGCACTATTGATAACCCGATACATCGGCTTATGGCCAGTACTTATATTACCGCGAAAGCCGATACATCGGCTTACGGTAGCAAAAGAGTTAAAAGCTAAAAAACGAACAGTTAATCGCAGCCAAAACGCTGTAGTTTGGAATCTCTTTATTTTTTTTTCGATGACGTACTCAAACAGTGTGGTTGTTGTTTTGACACGTGATGTTCTCACGTGAAATTAAAGGCCAATAAAAGGCTCAATATAAAACGTCTCATAGCACTAGTTTATGACAAAAACTTCGGGTTCCATCGGAAAGCCCGTATCAAATATATATGCGCGCTACTTTACAGTTTCGTTTCAGCCTGGTCTAATCATCTAGTCTTAATCTGATCATGTGACCCATACTTCCTGCCAAATGGTGTGAACAACTTCTGCAGCATTTTTCAACTTTCACAGGTGACCAACGGGCTCGTCATGTTTATCAGAGGATGATATGCACTCCTTCGAGCTAAGTTTAAAAAATAAAACGAATTTTTACAGTAGGATTTGAGATATCAGTGTTCAAAGTGACAGCATTACAATGATGAAAAAGATGCGTAAGGATAATAGACATGGTTTTATTGAATGCATGAAGTCCATTTGTGAAAATATTTCTACGAATGAGGTTGCATAAAAGTGTAAACAGAAGCCATCGTGTTCAACTACGTCCCATTTGAGCCATTCTGGAAAAGGATTCCAATCTACGGCGTTTTTGTGATGGCTGCGATTAACTGTTCGTTTTTGAGCTTTTAAAAGCTTGTAACCACATTTCCACATATTTTGCACCTACAACACAGCAGAGTAAGACATGGCAATCTTTTGATATCAAATAACGGTAATGTGAATTTTGTTGCAAGACAGCCTTTAAATGTATGACTAACCTGTCTAGGGTATCCACGAAAGCAATCTTTCACATCCCAAAACCATGATTCCTAAAACACCCAGATGTTAAGATAGTGAGTTAAATGTGAAAGCCGCTGGTACATGCATGAGTTTGAATAGATCTTTATGAGTACAAAGTAGATAATAATGAATCTACCTGACTAACGACGCAGAGACCATAAATGAAGATGGCTAAATAGTAAAAACATCTCCATCTAAAACACATAAACAACAGGAATCAGGGTGTACATCAGTGTAGTGAATTAGCACGGGCTGCAATATTCGAGGCATGTGAATTCAGGCTGCAAGATGTCCTTGAGCGAGCATTTTTTAAATGGCTGTGCACATCCTAGTGGTCAATAAGAGTATGTGATATGGGTTACAACCAAGTCTACTTGGTTCACGGCTGGTGATGATAAGGAATGCTACTGGGTGAATCAATTAAAAACAGCGAGAGTGAAGCCGGAATAGCGATATAGTATATGGAGGTGACAGCAAGCGTTGGTGCCGCACATGAAAAACAGAGTTCATTCTGTGAATAAAAGGAAAACCAAGACAATGGCAACAATGACAAGGGTTTGATTGATCCACAGGCTCAACTCACGCAGTCTCAGTGAATTTAGTCAACCTCGTGGACCTGTCTTGATTTCTTCTACGTCTGAGCCACCTCTGAATCTGTTTATCACTCAAATCTGTTTGTTTGGTTAAAGCCTGTAAGCAGTAGGTTAGTCTAATTCCTATTTTCAAACAGCGAGCAAATCAGTATAGACTCATACCAGTCAAACCACCTAGCCCTACCTCGATAGACTGTCGCTCTGGGTATTGGCTCTGTTTATAGAGATTTTCAAGAGCAGCGTTTGGCACAGCCGTTACTTTCTTGTCTGATAATCCGTAAGATCGACCTACTGGAGCAGCAACCAACCTAGTACGTAAAAACATAACCTTACTAAGGGTGTATTAGCAATCAAATATTCATGTGTGAATGGTGCAATAATAACCATATATACAACAGTGGACTTGTATAAACTGAATCATAAAACCAGTGACTACGAAAACAAGTGCACTCTTTATACCAACTCAATTAAAATGATATTTCTAGATAATCACATGTTTGCAGCAAAGCAAGTTTCAGTTGTTAGCTTGGCTGGTCATATACTTATAAAAGCATTTGTTAAGGCACATATACAAGCAACACAATTAATTACGCGCAAAACACACCCTAATCACACAGCATAATCACACAGCATAATCACACAGCATGATCACACAGCATCACACGCTCAGCAAATACTAATCTAGATTTTCAGCGGGTTTAAGCTTACTATATACAGTACAAGAAAGTGAAATGAGATGCGCTCACCTCACTTTCTTGCTTGAAAGAACATGAGACGAGGAGACGCAACACATGAGATGTGCTAATAGCTTTTAGCATTCGCATTTTTAAGCAATGCGCGTATTATTATAAAATTGAACAAAGTTCCTATCTTTAGCATGAATACAAAATACCTGTAATAATAATGCAAAACAGAAAATAAATATAATAATAATAATAATGCAAAACATGTCACTACAGATAATAAAGATTGTTAAAAATATGATTTTTAACAATCGATCAAAACATTTCATCGAAACTTTTTTTCTCATGTTTGATGTATTCAAGCTAGTCAAAATTTCTCAGACAATGATAAGTTGACGAGCGAGAATAGCAACAAAAGTGCCTCATATTTATGTTATGTATCTTGAGCTGACAAGCAGAGCTATAATCATTATAGAACGGTAGGTCTGTAGAAACAGCTTTAGTTTTAATTTTTCAAACTTAAACTTCAAACTTAAACTTAACAAAATAATTTCAAACCTACTACAGTTAAGTTTGTGTGCCAACTTGATTTATTCTCAGTCAATTAGTCACATGTAATTGTGTAGTTTGTTGAGCTTCTCATTGGTGAGATTAGCTATATTTAGCTCAATCATCAGCTCTCCATAGCTTATGCTAACAAATCTTTTCAAATGCATAATTATAGGAGTGAATTTTTATAGAAAACTAAAGAAGGCGTGTTTTTCATGTGTAGCCAGCCACTGAATCATTGGAGCACTAACCAATCAGATATGAACGGGCTCAATAAGATACAAGAGCTTTTTGAACGGTGTTAGTTTGTTAGTTATAGCCAACATTAGACTTCTTTATGCTTATTAATCATGTAATGCTTACTTCAAACAAAGAAGTTGTCAGGCTAGATGTTATTGAGCTGCACGCCACTAAACAACTTTGTATGACTTACTCATAGCTTGTTTCTATAAAAATTGTGCAGCAGAAGTAATTTGTAGTTGCAGAACAAATACATCTAGAGCGACAATAAGCTAGAGGAAAATCAATCCCTGATACACTGTACAGACTATACACAACACAAAAGCACCAACATTAAAATTGCCGTAGACCAGAGTGTTGCCGTAGACTAGAGCTGATGCAATGGGTTTTTTAAAGGCCAGTCTAGGAACTTTTCAGGGCGATTTCACAAATTATAAATATATTTCCAACTCAATATACAACTTGACACAAACCAATAACACTTCAAAGCCACTCTCTCTTGGTCCGTAGTCTAGCCTTGAATATACAAATATATCTTAGCGTTCTAAAGCTCTTGAAAATATCCTATTGGCATAATTCTCTATTACTCTATTCTTACCAGTACTGCAAACTGCCAAACATCGACATTTTGTCAATTGATGTGACTACCTACATATTCACCAATTACAATTAATATAATTCATATTGGTCTTCCAGATAAGTCTTCTGCATAGAGGTTATGAATGCATGGTACATTACGTTTCGAAGAGTTTTCGAATGATAAACAGTCCAGCAGCAGCAGGAAATATCAGCGTAAGCTCATAAGCCTGTGGTATATATGTATGGTCTCCAGGAATGTTTCTCAACTCATTCCAGGTTGTATTACCCGGTAGCCAAAACCGTTCCGTGAAAAACCAATCTTGAAAATTCATTAGTATATCCATTTTGACTCGAGAAGCGCTGCGTTATGCTCGAAACGCTTGGACTTCAACTAACCCAATCAAAAAGAGATGTATCGCCCTTGTCTATACTTGTTCAAATGTACTTATTCACAAAAACAATATGTAACAAATTTTAAAGATTTTAATATGAATTTGTATTGAAACTTCATATCTGGCAGCATTATATTGATTAAAAAGCTTAATAACTAGTAATGAACAATTACAAATACTGCGGCGAGTCGTCTAATTATCTGAACGGGTTGTTTGTGGCAAAAACGAGTTAATACGAAGTTCGCGTGGAAGCTACGCCTTTGGCTACCGATGTTTGGTATGTAGGTTGCCGCCACACCTTCAGATAAAGTAGTTTCATTGGACTACACGGCACCGTCATAAAGGTACTCTTTGAAATATATATTTTGAGCTTAGTCTAATCATATATTGACTTCTCTATGGAAAGGTAGTTTTATTGGTGGTAGGAACTGTGGATAATTCTAGAGACACGCTTGCGCGTTGCTAAGGCTGGTTTTGGACGATGCCTACAACCCTTCTGTTTTCTACCTACCGTAAATATAATATTATGCAGCTAGGCATAATTAGTCGATAATATTAAGTACTATTAATAGTAGCATGTTTACATTAATTTTATTTCAGCATTATCATGATGGAATTGTAAGCATTATTTGAGCGACCCCTACTTGGACAACTTTTTATAGCATATGGAACCAAGCAAATACAACAAAAACTGAGCGTGGGAAAAATAAATTGAAGAACGTACAACCGCAAGAGTTCGACTTCTGAATCGCTTTCATTCTGACACCAGATTTGCTAAAAGGTAAAAGCATCGAATCACTAAGACACTGTATCTGGCTTCTGTCTCATTGAAACCCACCTTGAGGCACAATTAAGGCACGCCCCTTACATCCCTAGGTGGTTTAGCGTGAAGAATCCTACGAGGTAATACGAGGTAATACCTAAAACAATAGATAACGGTGACGTAATGTCAATAGAGTGCGAAATAGAAATGTTTGTGATGAAAGATTGCTTATGTAAGTTCTGTTTCTTGGTCTACTAATTTTACTAAATGCCTCTCAACTGCAGCTCCGTTGTGAAACTCTCCTTTATTGTTCAAGCATACATAGCTCACTGACTCCAGCAACACAATGTTACTAGCATAACTCATCAACAGCAAAAACAGCTACAAAAACCACAGCATAAATGCTTTATAATAACATACCATAGCATACCTTGGGCAAGACTAACTAATGACGAAACATATCATGATTAATTCAACATATGATTGAATGTGAGTCAGCGCTAAAACTATTATAAATGAAATATCTAATGACAGACCTAATCCTACTACACCTATGATAGGTATTCCAGTTCACAATCTCTCCTGATCTCTAGATCATATAAATTTACCTGCAACGTCAGTAAAGAACAAAATCATTCAAGTATGGAGGTAACCTTCTGTCTCTCCCTATTGGTAAAGTATCGTTCTCACGTAAATCGTTGTCCCCATTACTCTCGCTATTGTCAGTATCATTGCAGGGCTCACCAACATCAAAATCACTGAGTTAGTCATCACTATTATCTACGCAGTATTCTACAGTTTCATTGGTCACCAGGCGGTCACAACTCCGTGATATTTGCGAACCAGCTTTGGCTGGTCTTACATCAGCTACGTGTCTATTTGTACCATCCACTTCAATTACGTACATCATCTGCTACTACTATGGTAACTTTAGCTTGTTTCCATACCATATCAGTTCGCATATTTCTTGGTTTCACATAAACCACATCGCCCGCCTGAGAAGGATTAGCTTTTGTATCTCGCAATTCTCCTGTTGACCCAATAGCCTTGGCCTTAGCATCATACTGATACACAATAGCTGCAGAAACTATGTTGTCAGAGTTGGGTGAGTTATTATAGCAATAGACCATGTCTTCCACCCGACCACCAGTTTGGGCCACCATTTGTTTAATTGTACGGTGGTTGCGCTCTATTATGCCGTTCCCCGAATGTTTGTATGCACAACAGAACACCTGTATTATTCCCCATTCCTTGACAAGTTGAGTCATCTCAGAGCTTCTGAAGCATGGCCCATTGTCACATAGCACCTCATCTGGAGCTCCTCGTTCCAAGAATATTCTATGCAACTCCTTGGCTACTGTGGCAACAGCTTCATTTGGCAGGCTTCTCCACATAGCAAAGGGACTTGATCCGCAGTGAATCAGGGTCAGGAAAGATCTTTTATTAACATACGCAATGTCCATTGCCACCCTCTCCTATACCTTGTCAGCTGACAGCCGTCTGTGATTCCATTTAACTGAGACGGGGTCCACTCGCCGACACTGATTGCAGGAATCTATCACCTGCTTCACGACCTTCTCATCCACATCTTGTCTACACACCCTCTTGGCCAAATACAGGGTCTTTTTGACTCCCAGATAATGCTTACCATGAAGCTTTGTCACTTCTCTAGTTTTACCATCTAATATCACTACAGCCAGGCACGCGCTGTTCAGCCACTTCTGTGGGACCCTGGTTAACATATCTGCCTTGTTAGATGTTGAAGGCACCAACTGAATAGTCATTTCGATGTAATACTCCATTACCAATTGGGAAATGATCCTGAGTCTTTTCTTGATCACCATCTCACTCAGGCCACCGACCTTAGGTCTTTTACTATCCACTATTATTGACCGTACCCAGTCATTTGCACTAGAAGAACCAGTTACAACTTTCAATTTAGCAATCCCTCAGCGCAGGGCAATATTCAGCTCTTTTATCACTGCTTCCAGCTCAGCGACATTGATATGTGACCCATCAACTTTCCTGAGTCATGTCGCATCATCTACGATATTTCCATCTACCTCCAAACAGCAACCAACTGCCAAACTGCTTGCATCACACTACACAACACCTTCTGAAACATTGCTTACACTCCAACGCCCAGTGACTGGATAATGCTGCGAGATTATGTTCATGACTTCTTATGCAGACGTTCTAACAAAAATTGGAATCTCTTCTTTCCATCCTATTTCATTAGTTTGTCGTTTCAAGTAACTGCAAGCAGGTCTCAGCCACCCTGCCATTGGGTAATGACCAATCAACTTCCCAAACACGGAGAATAACTCAGGTTTTGTTTGAATCTCTTGTAATATGGGAGCTACACCATCTCTGTACGACTTGTACTTGTTATCTGGGCCTTTGATTACTCTCAGGCCTAGCACACGTGAGTTGGTCAACGGACAGGCCCCCTTGTCTCCACGCCATACTTTGACAAGAGCCCTATGACTTCTTCAGCTGTAACGACATTTTCGTCTACCCAAATGTCATGTTAATAGTGATCAGTTCCCTCTGATATGCGGCTGTCTTGGGCAAGAACTTTTGCATCTTTGACATCACTTTAGGGGCAACACTCAAGCCAAAACCCATTCATTTCATAACATTTATTTGTTCTTTGAACTTCACACATTGAGACCTCTGTGATTGTTTTGACACTTGTACTTGTAGGTATGCTCTCCTCAAGTCCAAAATTGAAGCCTGATTGCCTCTTTTATGCCATGCCCATAGTTTTTCTTGGCACACTGCCACATCAATTCTAGGGATACTCTTTATAAAAGTGTTGATCTGTCGATAATCCATTACTGGTCTGACCTTTTTTGGCTTGTTTGGTTGCCGTGCAGCCATTAGTGGCATAACACTATCTGCTTTGCCATGAACATAAGGATTAAACTTTTCAAGCCATCCATCGCTTACCCGTTGACTTACTTCATCATCAAAGATCTCTCTACAATTGTTGGGCACTGCGTATTCACTGCACTGATTTGCCAGTGTAGGTTGACCATTTTCCCATTTCCAATTCATCGTCTACTTTGCACCATCAAACACAGCTGTGAAGTCACTTTCATCAATCTTCAATTGATCTGGATCATTTTTCGTCACTGCACCTGCTGCACAGTGCTGTCCTCCAAACTGCACATCATTATTACTTCCAACATATACTCCTCTCAGCATTGTTATATTGTCCATTCCAATAATCATCTGGGCATCGCACACAAGCTGTGGGGCTACCCGGCATCTGGCTGTTACATTTGTATTATTCACCAACAAATTTACTAATGCTTCACCACAGCATCTTGTACTTTCACCATTCAGCATTTTTACTACCGTTTGAGGTCCACGTTTTGGCAAGCCCAACTCTTGACAAAGCCGACTTATAAGGATAGATTGTTGACATCCAGTGTCCACTAGAGTTTTTATCATGCAATCTTGTAATTTGATGGTGATAAATGGCAGCACCTGACTGATTGCAGACCTGGCAGTACCTACTGATGTTGTGGAGGAACATCCGGTGTTGACGCTCCCCCATGACCATTTCCCTGTTGTGCAGTCTCTTTGCTAACTGCACAGTGCTTTGCCAGATGGCCTGGCTCACCACATGTGTAACATAGCTGGGGCTTTCTTATCTTTTGCTTAGGGGTGGCATTATCAGGACAGTCACCAGCAAAATGGTTTGAGCCTCCATAAGTAAAACAACCTCGTTTGTGTTTCATCATTGCACCTGCTGCACATGCCATCTCAGATGCTTTGGTGCTCAGTATCATTCTTGCTCACGCTACAAGTTCACTCAAGCCTAACTTTTTTACTGATGCCATGAATTTTAGCTGAATGGAAATAGATATATAGATTATTGATAAATATTATAGATAGATAGATATTTCCATGAAAGCACATTTCATGATTGGTTGCGCATCATTTTGCCCCACTAACGCCACTAACCTTCTGATATCAGCCAGATAAACATCAACAGGCTCGCCCTCTTGCAGCACACTTTTCTGCAGTTGCTTATAAGCTGCATAACAGCTAACTCCAAAAGCCATCAGCAATGCAGATTTTAGTTTACTAGAAATTCCACTGTCATACAGCCCACGACCAAAGTGATATTGGAAAAAAGAAAGGGTACTGATGGTTGAGAAATGCAATATTAGCAGTCAAATAGGATAACTGCAATGGTAGCTGTAATGTACTGGGTGTTATTATATACAACAAATAGTAATAATGAAAGGAAAAGATTATATGTTTATATCTCTCCTCCTGCAAAAAAAGAAATGCGATATTGGCCAATATTAGAAGTAAAATGCATTGATATTATTAGAATAACCAATATTATTTATATAGTAATAATAAAAAACCAATGCACAATTTTGTTTACATTTCAAAACGGCATAGCTAACAATATCACGAAGTTGTGATATTTATATAGATTTTTAGAAAATCTGTACTACGTAGTCATTGTCCTGTAGTCATCCAAACTTATAATTAATTATTATTAGATTATTGCAATAATCTCATTAGAACCGTTAGAAAAAATATCATCGTCATGCCGTTACTTACACTGCGTTAGATTTTTAGAAAGTCTGTACTACGTAGTCATTGTTCTGTAGTCATCCAAATTTATAGTTAATTATTGTAATAATCTCATAAGAAACGTTAAAAAATATCATCGTCATTTGCTTGCCTTTACTTATACTGCGTTGGACATCAGTTAGAATGGGAAAGTATTCAAATGTGTCGGCAAATGAAAATGAAAAAATTGAAATCGGCAAAAATGAAACGATTTCTGTACTCCTATGTTAATGGCCAAAACCTTCGGCAATTCGACAATGCTATAGACTGGTAAAAAGTGCACGTTATTTTTTCGTGAAATGCGCAAGGCATCTTCATACTTCTTCGTTCTATTATCTGTCCCTTGGTGTTTTAATTTCCGGTCTTAACTTTTATTAAACCAAGCTTTTCAAGTGTTTTGTGGCAATTTTCGTTGAAATTAATCTGTCTATTTGTGTATAATCCGATTAGATGGGTAAGTTTTAAGATAATACCGACGGTTTACAAAGACTTGGTAACATATTTAAATAGGTTTAAATGTGTTTTGTATCGTTATTATACTTTAACGACTTTACATAACGATGCTTAAATTTGTTGATGAAATTTCTTGACGAGGGTTCGTCTCATTGTTGATGAATAATTTTCGTAAGTTGTGTGCACATGCATTTATCATAAAAACTCCCACACCTCGCTCCGCTCGTTTGGTCGTGGGATCATTCCTCTTTTTCACTGTCCGGCAGTTGTTTACACACTGCGAAGGCCAGTCTAGAGAAGAAACAGAGGCAGAAATGTTTGAAGATCCGTAATCTTTTGTAATTTTTCAACCAGTTCTAGCTTATCCAACCACTCACTGAATTCCCCACTGGAGCTGTCTTCATACTTAGTGATTATATCTGACATCTTTACTGATGCCATTGCAAGGCCGAAATAGATTGTAAGTTCCGTTTCTTGGTCTACTAATTTTACTAAATGCCTCTCAACTGCAGCTCTGTTGTCATACTCTCCTTTATTGTTCAAGCATACATAGCTCACTAACTCCAGCAACACATTGTTACTAACATAACTCATCAACAGCAAAAAGCAGCTACGAAGACCACAGCATAAATGCTTTATAATTACATACCATAGCATACCTTGGGCAAGACTAACTAATGACGAAACATATCATGATTAATTCAACATATGATTGAATGTGAGTCAGTGCTAAAACTATTATAAATGAAATATCTAACGACAGACCTAATCCTACTACACATATGATAGGTATTCCAGTTCACAGCTTATAGCAGTAAATCAATTGCTACGAATAAAATAAATACAGCTTTCAATTTACAGTGAAAAAAATTGTCGCAGTAGACATGCTACCACGTGCTGTAGCCTGTTGTTATTGCAGATGACACGTTGCTCTCGGGAACACAATTTTTTTTATTGATGACTTACTTGGATGCCTACATGTAAACGTTCTAACCTTCTGCTTATTTTTGGTTGGTAGCACAAGCCTTTTAATACTTATAGAGTTGGAAAAATATAAAGCCTACAGGTATCTGCATGTATTTCAAGAGTGCCTGTACATGCATGCCTGTATGCATAACTCAAAACAAATTGTGACTGCTGCAACACATGCACTAGGATTACATTGGATCTAGTGTCCACCATTGATCCAAATCATTTCAGTCTATTAAAACGATTTTTTCTGCACTCTGTAACCATTTATTAGTGATGTCACAATACAAACATATGTTTTAAAAAGTGACTAGAAAAGCTAAATTACACAGGAAAGCTTATGAGAATGCCTTCAGTGATCAGCTTTAAAAAATGCCAAAAAAAACAATGCGGAACCTGTTTGTGGACCACAAACAGCAAATATAAGTTAGCATATGCCAACCAAGAACTCTAGGCATCCTTCAGTACCAAAGCAGTTCAGTAGGAATATATATATATATATATATATATATATATGTATATATACATGTATATATATAGAATGTATATTGTTCTTTGAGGGAGAACAAAGCATCAAAGCCTATGCAGCCTCCATGGCCACTTCAGATAAGTTGCTAGCTGAATTTCAATCGGCTGCTCTGACAATGGAGCTTCGCCCTGATGATGAGGAAATTGACTGGCACATGAAACCTCTTCATGGTGCTTACCACCGACAAGTATCTAAGGTTGGCGATCTTCAACAAACATATATGTGGCTAAACAAAGGAAACCTAATGGCCAATACAGAGTCGCTACTCATAGTAGCCCAGGAGCAAGTGCTCCCAGCAAGGCAACTCCAAACAAAAATCTATCACACTAGAGACGATCCTAGATGCAGACTGTGCAAAGATGCGCCTGAGACCATCCAACACGTCATCAGTAGATGCAAGCAGCTAGCAGGAAACGCATACACTGAGTGGCATAATCATGTCACAGGTGTTGTGTATAGAAGTCTAAGTGATGAATATGGCCTTAATACACCACAACACTGGTGGGAAGCTCCTGGTAAGGTCAATGAAAATGACCGCGCTAAGATTCTCTGGGACTTCTACATCCGGACTGACAAGCATGTCCTAGCAAACCAACCAAATATAGTGGTGGTGGACAAGAAGAACAAGAGAGCTACTATAATAGATATAGCAGTACCCAATGACTACAATATAGCCAGCAAAGAAAAAGAGAAGGTAGAGAAATATCTCCCTCTTGGAGAAGAGATTGAAAAATGCTGGGATGTAAGAACAACTGTAATTCCAGTAGTCATTGTGGCACTGGGCGCAATAACATCGGCGCATAGGATGTGGCTTGCCCAGATACCAACAGCAATCAACTCAGGTGAGTTGCAGCAAAGTGCGCTATTGGGAACAGCTAAGATCTTGAGGCGAGTGCTCAAACTCCCAGGTCTCTGGTAGGAGACCCGAGTTAGAGCAGAAAGTACCACCCATACGGGTTAACCGGGGTGAGGAAACAATTTATATATATATATATATATGTATATATATATATATAGGCGGAGTAGAATGAAAATTAACAAATAGCTGTAAGTCATCTGACCAGCCTACTGTACTGGTGAAAATATCAACCATTTGACGGTAACTTCAAGTCTTTTTACAGGCCTTTGGAAAAAGGTCAAATCAAATCATGCTCAAAGATGAACATCAGTTATCTTCCTAAAAATGTCTGGTAGAGTCAGACAGCCTTATGTGCTTTTTGACTGACATACTATGGCGGCAGGTCTTTTACTTATTCAAATTATGAAAAAAACTACCAAAACCATGGAAACACGCCACTGTTATTTCCATATGCAAAGGAGGTGATTCCTAATTGTTTAACAACTATAATAAGCCAATATAACTTACATGTGTTCTATGCAGATTTATGGAACATATTGTACTATCTCAATGAGACTTTATACAAACATCTCTACCATAGACAACATGGTTTCAGGAATGGCCTTTGTTGTCAAAATTAACTTTGTGCCACTTCCAATGACCCACTGAAATCTGCTGATGATAGGCATACCACACATGTCATAATCATGAGCTTTAAGAAGGCTTTGACAAAGTGCTGCATCTCCAACTGTCTACTACAGAGTGTTCCTGGCATTGATTGATACTTCTAAAATGGTTTCACAACTTTCTTTTTAGTGGACAACATACAGTAGTACTAAATAAACCATGCTTACAAAATTACAATACATGTATGTTGTCTGAGATGCTGCAGGGTTGTGTATTAAGGTCAACTCTATTTTTGTACTCTGTTAATTCCAAATAACTTACTATGCAATGTAAGTATCTAAGTTGATGATACACTCATTTACCAACCTGTCAACAATTTGGACCAAACTGAAAAATTTAGGAGAATATTAATACTGTGCACAGCTGGGCTAAGGCATGAAATATGCCATTTAACAAGAAGAAGTGCCAGGTAATATACTTTGGAAAAGCATCTACCGAAACAGACTACAGTCTTAGAGGCCCCAACCTTGGTCTGACAACTGTGCAGAATATTCAGGTTCGCTGATGCAGTCAAGTCTGAAGTTTGGTCAACAAGGAGGGTACCAAGTCACATAGAATACTTGGTAAATGAAGGGCCTAAAGAAGCTAAACCGCTTACATACGCAAGCCTCTGTAGATCTACCACGGAATAATTATGCTGATGTTGTTTAGTACCCTCAAAACAAAATCACTGCACATGAAGTTGAGATGATTTAAAGCAGCACTATATGGTTCATCAGCTAGAGAAGTCATTGATGTAGTCAACCTTGACAAAAGGAGAAATAGTTACTGGCTTTTACTACTTATCAATATTTGTCAAGGTGAGAACCGGCACCACACCCTCTCTAAAACATGTGAAGAAATAATTCGAGATGAACAACAGCCAACAATGAGCTACAGAGCAGGAGCTAGAGGAAAACCAAACTCCGTAGAAACAAAAAAGACGTATATGATCAAAGGTTGATGCCTTGTACTATCTGTAATATGAGAATGACACCAAACAGTGTATGAAAACCTTGAACAGCAACACGCTTTTACACATGCACTATTTGTCATGAAACAGTTTTAACATGCTAGATGCCTCGCTAGGACTTGATAGAAGTTCCTTGGAAATTCCATCTTGTGTGAGGTAGCTGAGATATAATTATTTCATGACTTCTAGAGCTGTTCATAACATTTTTGATTTGGACACAGGTTCAATATTAGTCTTAAGACATAATCAAGCCTGACAAGTTTTAGTTTGAAAAAAAAAAGGTTTTGGCTTTAACTATTAAAACCTTAGTTTAGAGTAATTCATTTTTGTAAACAATTCTTTAATACTGGGCTTTTAATTTTTTACACAGTATGACTATCATTACAGGCAGGTGTGCTATATAACATCATTAGCTTGTTGGATACAATTTATTTATCTCCAGCAAACATTCTAATTTACTTTTGTACAAGCATCTGTCAATTGACATGCTTGTTTTTTGTCTCTCGTTATAACTTGTTCATAAATAAAAGCTGTTAGTATTACTTTACCTCTCATAGTTTTTTAGTAGAAACCTACATACCCTAGGACACTTATATTTCACTAGTATTTAGTTTCGTGAGTAGCATACAGAGTAAAATTTTGATGCAACTTAATTTCGCAGCTCTGATGAGTGCGAAAATATAGTGATGTGAAAATAAATGCAGTAGAACAAACATACCGGTAATTAGATTCCTCAGGTTCGGCTCACACGTAAGAAAAAAAATTTCAATTTTGGACTAGTTTGTAATTGTAAACCGCAGGTAGAATTGTGTGGTCGAGATCGATAATGCAATTTGCTCGCTTGCTGCCATTTGTTTCTTGGACTATTGACGAACAAAGCTATTTAATTCCGCGTTTTCGCTCGTTCATTATGATAGTTTAGTTTCGCTCATGAAATTTTCGCGAGAGGATGACTCCGCGAAAGTTAGATGAGGCGAATACATAAGTGTCCTAGGGTATATCACCTTATGGTTCTCTATACAATATGCTATTGGATACCTGTTAGGGTTGATAGGTTTTGATCCTTTTATACTTTAACATTTTAACTTCTTGACTATCATCAATAAATCAGTCCAACAATAAACCCACATTGTCTTAGCCAGATAGCATTTTTCTGGATATTTAATCGTTTGAAGACTAGTTAAGTGTAAACTTGTAACTTATAACTCACCCTTTAGATTCTCAAATGCAAATTGCAATTGAATGTCAGTTGTTAGTTCAAAGTTGCAAGAACTTCTTTGGTTTTTATTTCAACATGTCCGATATAATTATAAAATGTGGAGATTTTTAAGCGAGGAAAATTTGTAGGCCTATTGCAAATTTTCAAAAGTTCTTTGGGAAGCATGGTTTATTAGTTATCATAAATATAAGTCAGTTCAGTGTAAGAGATTTTAGAAGTACGTTATGTTAAGCATGTTCCATCAAAAGCTGTTTGGTCGCATCTCTGCTTGTTTGATCACCATTATACAAAATGATTGAGGTAGCTTATGAATTTGTTGCAAATGTTTCTGGCTCAACCATCTAACCTCATGGTAATGTAAAAGCATTTGTTTATAAGCATATTTACGCATGAGAAAATACATAAGGTTACCAAGACGCTGTTGTTGACTTGAGTATGTGAAACTCTTGCGCAATAACTTCTGTTTTGTATTCTGAAATCAAAATTACTGTCAAATGCCTGAAGTATCTTTGTTATATCCTGGTTTTTATTAACTGGTCAGAGTTTCCAACTTTTTATCCTCACGTACCTCAGCTCTAGTTTCTATGGTTGCAATTCTCTGTAACTTAATGAGTGAATTATAAATTCTATTAAGAAAGAAAAAAGGATTGTCTAAAAGGATTTACATCAGGATAAAAAATGATTTATATCACTGACATTGGTTTAAAATTTGTTTGCCAATAAATATTTTGAGCATTTCTTTTTTTTAGAATAATACAGTATGAATGGGTGCAATTTTACGCAAAGTGCCCCCATATAGTGTGAATAGATTTTATGTAGAAAGTGTTGCATGCCCATTACTCAATATGCGTGTAACAGTTTTGTTTGTTATAATGGTGGCAATGTTTTGAAATTTATTGAGCAAAGTTTTACGTTATGTTTGAGCATGAAATTTAAACCTTTATATCATGTAAAAGTAATAGAGCCAGCTGTCCTGAAGTGACAAAATCAACTACAATTCTTTAATGATCTTAAAAATCTGAAAATGTATAAAAGTATTTTACAAAAATATGTCATTTGGGTTGAATTAATTTGTACATTGCAAACAGTACCGGCAGCATACTGTACTAGCAGCATATTGTACTTGCAGCATATTGTACTGGCAGAAAACGGTATTGACAGCACACTATACTAGCAGCAAACTGTATTGACAGCACACTGTACTGACAATGGCTGCTTCATTAAAAGGAATTGACGTGGAGTTGAAGAACTACCTGTACAGAAATAGATTACCAGACATATATGAGGTAAGATTTTAGATTAGCAACTCGGCGACAATATGTTTCTATTCGTTGTATTCCAACCTTTTATCTGTAAGTGTTCTCGTAGAAATTGTACTGCCATAAGCCATAGAATCTATACTGAGTCTGTGTAATTAATCCTCATTGTAATCATAAGACATAGGTATCGTAAGACACGCTTTATTTGTTGTGTATTTGGATTTCAGTCTATTGGTATGCCTTTTTGCACTGATATGTGGTGAAGTAATTGGAGTTTTGTTCAGCAAGAAAATGTAGAAAAACAGATTTAATAACTTTCAATAAAAATGGACACATTTCTCTCTATTTTCCCTAGTTTTCATTCACCAACTGAGTATCATAGAGCTTTCATAAAGTCATTCCCAGTGTTGGCATTTTAGGCTCTTCTGACAGGACTTGCTATTCATTGCCCGGAGGACCCATTTCAGTACATGATAGAATGTCTTTCTTGTGTTGAGCATTTCGGATATGGCATACTACAATGGTAAGTGGTAGCATTTTGTTGTGTTTGCTTTTCAAGATCTGTTCAATGTTATGGAACTACCTTAATTCACCATCAAACACTCTGTACCGTCTACTTTACAGGGACGCTTTCGTCGTCGACTTTCTCAAACCGAGTCACAAGTCGGCCATAGTCGAGAGTGCTCTTGCCCATCTTTTCAATTTTGATGACTCTCAGGTAGGGTCCCTTCATCTGGTTTCTGATCACATGACTGCCTGTTTACAAGATTAACTTCTTTCATCATGTACCTTATTCTTTTCTTCAGTAACTTCATGGCATTTATTTTGTTGTTTGTAGCCTACTCCAGAGATGATTATGCAAGCGTACAGTCACTACAACCGTGGGATGAAGAAGCTGGGCTTCGAGTTAGTATATTCTATCTTTTATATGTACAAATCTCAGTTTGTCGTTGGATGGGTGTCTGTCCAGCTATAGCGAATAAAATCTAGCAATGAAACATTCGAATTGCAAAAGATTCGATCTTGGAACCTCTCATTCCCAAAGCGGCAAGCTAACCTATTAAGCTACACGAGATGCAAGGGATTCATTGGGTGATACAAGTCATTATCTGGGTTAAAATACGCACAGCGATTCTGCATTACGCACAACGTCACTTAAGCTTGCTCTCACAGTTCTTATTAGTAAGTTTAGCAATACGGATACTAGCTTACTCAAATTAGCAATTGGCAACTACATTACTTGCCACTGTTTATAAGTTGTGTTTAATACCTGTGCAATGCCGGACATTCGGCTAGTGTGCTTATAAAACTCTTATCTTGTAATCTCGCTTGAAATTGTCGCGCTGAAGAAAATATATGGCCGGTAATTAAACTGCTTCATAAAAGATTGTGTTGTATGAGTTATGAAGTCATAGCATTCAGCTTGATAGACCAACATTCTACCATCTGTGTTAATCAGTTATAATCTTTACTATAGTGAGCACGGTGTTTTGTGACATCACAAAATTCTCACACGAGGGAAGAGTTATAAGAGCAGACTCACTACGATTTGTTTAATTTGAAAAAGTAGGCAACTCCAAGCAATTTTGGGCTCAATTGGCAATCTTAGAACTTAGGTTTTCTATCTAAATGTGTCACGATCTGATTGATTTGAAACTCAAAAATTCACTTTTGTACAATTGTTACTCTCATTCAACCTTTCATGCATCGTTGTCATTTGTCGTGAAAGCAGTTGAGCAACTTACATCGAAGATGAAACAATCTCGAGCAATGCCGGCCATACTGCAAGCACCACATAGTTGTTGAGTTAAACTGTTTAGTATTTAGTGATTTTGCTGTATTGCCTCCCCCGTGGCATATGAGACAACAACTGTGCATCTCACCTCTGTAAGTGGTCTATTTAGTGCGTGGATGAGGTACCATCTATACAAGCGAAGGAAGAGAATGGAGAACGAGAGGAAACTCATCAAGGCTGCTACCTATTATGCTCATCGTAAGATGCGGCTGGCACTACATCAGTGGATTGAGTGGAAGAACTTTCGACTGGGCCGGCAGTGCAGTGAGTTGTGTTCTCTTGTGTAATTTTAGACTACTTGCACTTACAGGTTTTAAAGGTGATAGGTATCATAAAGTAAGAATTCTCATTTTTTGTCGCAGGCATTTTTGATGCCATGAAACTGAGTTTGAAACAATGAGTTTGATGAAACGTATTGTTGAGTTGTTCTTCTCTCATCGTTCTTCTGCCACTTTCTAGTTTCTAATACTACTTCTGTGTGTGCATTTTGGTTATTAAATTAGAACAAAGGAGTTGTTCATTTTTACCAGAATATATTGCTAAATTTAGAGCTTTGAAGTATGTAAATCCATGTAATGGATTTATATTGTTTCACTTTTTATAAAATAGCTTATTAATTGTCTTGTCGTTATTTGAAATTATAGCTGTTGAGACCGTATCTATCGTACATTTGATAAGATCCATTGTGAAGCAGAAGACTCATCATCGTGGCATTCGTGGCTGAGTCTGTCATTAATGTCTCATGATAAACAGGAAAATCTGGTTTTGATGTCTTTTTTGTAATACTTACTCATATTTAGTAATCCATATATTTGAGTAACACAAGGCATCAGTCAAGATTTATGGAGCATGCATAACAATTTAATGTGTTGGAGATCCAACATCTCAACATTATATTCTATTCTCTTCAATAAATAAGGTTTTAAATATTGAAGCTTCTTATCATGTTAAAGTAACAGAGCCTGAAAAGATGAACATGTATTGAGTTAAGTAAAACCCTTGAATGGAATACGTAAAGATATGGAGGAAGTTTAAAGTTGTTTGTCTAAGTAAGTTTGCAGGAAGTATACCGCCTCCTATATCTAGGGAGACCTTGTATTCTACAATTTGTTACAATTCTACAATTGGTTCTACAATTTACTCTTTTTTTGCTATTGTTTTAAAAAAAAGATTAGACTAGATGTGTATAGCTGCTTTACCGAATGCCTAGCTTTTTTATTAGAGGGCTTCCGAGGAGAGCAGTGACTAAGTGTGAATACATTTTGTTCAATCTTTTGCTTCAGGAATTTCTCAAATATGAACAATATTTCATATTAAGAGTGATGTCTGGTCTCACCTTTACTCGCTTTATTGCAGTGGCTCACAATATTATCGAAAATGTCTTCCACAAGTCAGTCACGTATGTGATATTCGGAGCCTGGCTACAAGTAACGCTGGATGCTAGGCGCACCCGAGAATATTTTGAGGTGAGCATCATTGCCAGTCTTACTTCAGCGCTACTGAATGTTGCAAAACATTTCCTTTTCAACTTCAGGTTGTGGCCACAGATGTACATCCATACATTAGTATGTGGCCACAGATGTGTAATAGTACATATCTAATAGTGGTGATAGCGTTACGATTACCGTGTATGTTTACAAATATTCACTCTATTAACGAGCTGTTACTGTCTGTGATTGTTCAGGCTATCATAACTCGGAGCGCAGGAGGACCGGTATGAGTATATATTAGCTTGTTATCCTATCACTGCTAGTCGGTGGAAGGCACGCTCTCAGCAGCACACTAACTTGAGACACTCATTCCTGTTGACACACATACTGACACTTCTCTTGTCTGAATTTCTTCTGCCTTCCTCCAGTTACAACCAACTCTCATATCTTCTGTACTTCATCTCTTTGTCACATGTCTGCATCACTTAGCTTTTGTCTTCTCTTTCTTCTTTGATCTCTTTTAGAGAATCACTGTTCTTACTATATCCCAGTTCTCTCTTCCTTCCACATAATTATTAGTCTCAATGCGTCTGCATTGTTCTAACCTGTAGTAAAACAGCGTCTCTCTATTATATTTTGGTCTTCTGATTCCATGTATACTCTAAGTGCTGATTGTTTTATGTTTTAATCGCACGAGTGTCACTTTGTCATGCTCAGACATATCCATAGACTCATCTTGTTCTATTCCCTCTCTCATAGCACGTTCTCGCACTACATACTGTTGTCTGTGCAATCCGCATTATTGTAAATGTTGTTTAGCCATGTTTGTGGTTTCGCTTGTATAACAACTGTAATTCATTGCAAGCTTGTGTTATACTTTTTTTCATAGATAAGGGCTTTGTTTTTTATAGATAAGGGCTTTGTTTTTTATAGAGAATTGCTCAACCACACAAACATGAATTATATGCACCTTGGCTTGGGGGCATTATATGTTACGCTAATCTATCCCATTTCTATCGAAGCTGCATATCATCAGCTCATCTTAGACTTGCATCGGTTAAATAGTACTAGCCTGTGAAACACTCAAACATCTAAACATTGCTAAGTTAACTACTGAGCTTCTAAGAAAGTCTAATATAAACTGTGCAAAGCCTTAGTACCAGAGGCGCACTCTGAATCAGATTATCACAGCTCTAGAAATGTTGTTGTTTTTGCTGAAAAATTGTATATGAATATTTTTTACCATCTTGACCATGACACTAGAAACATACAAAAAATATTGCTCATCTCAAGCACTGAACTGTAAGCACTAAAGTACTGAATTTGTATAAGCTGATTAGATTGGCATCAAGAATAGCCCAGTTAATCCTAGCCGGGGCATTGCTCTCTTGGGGGTGGGGGAGAAAGAGAGCCATGCCCAGGCTAAGTTAATCCTATGTCATGTTGACAAATACACAGCTCGGTTTAATTAACCTCGCTGCTCTAAGGTCATTCATAACAGCTGCTGATGAGTGACACGAGATGTTGAATGGTGTTCTTCTCGTTGATTAGTTATTTCTTAGTACATCAAAAGCTATTGCATTATGTATAGTTGAGTGTAATGAGTGTATGATAACAAACCTTGTTTTCATACACTCATTCATATATTGTAACACGCTGGAACACAACCCATTTTGACAATTGTGCATCTTTGCAGCAAAAGGATAACCATTGCTCATAATCAGTTGCAACAGTTTTACTCCCAACAAGTAATTGATTAGAGTGTGACTTGACTCTCAACAAGTAATTGATTAGAGTGTGACTTCACTCTCAACAAGTAATTGATTAGAGTGTGACTTCACTCTCAACAAGTAATTAATTAGAGTGTGACTTGACTCTCAACAAGTGATTGATTAGAGTGTGACTTGACTCTCAACAAGTAATTGATTAGAGTGTGACTTCACTCTCAACAAGTAATTGATTAGAGTGTGACTTTACTCTCAACAAGTAATTGATTAGAGTGTGACTTTACTCTCAACAAGTAATTGATTAGAGTGTGACTTTACTCTCAACAAGTAATTGATTAGAGTGTGACTTGACTCTCAACAAGTAATTGATTAGAGTGTGACTTGACTCTCAACAAGTGATTGATTAGAGTGTGACTTGACTTTCAACAAGTGATTGATTAGAGTGTGACTTGACTTTCAACAAGTAATTGATTAGAGTGCGACTTGACTCTCAACAAGTGATTGATTAGAGTGTGACTTGACTCTCAACAAGTAATTGATTAGAGTGTGACTTCACTCTCAATAAGTAATTGATTAGAGTGTGACTTGACTCTCAACAAGTGATTGATTAGAGTGTGACTTGACTCTCAACAAGTAATTGATTAGAGTGTGACTTTACTCTCAACAAGTAATTGATTAGAGTGCGACTTGACTCTCAACAAGTAGTTGATTAGAGTGCGACTTGACTCTCAACAAGTAATTCATTAGAGTGCGACTTGACTCTCAACAAGTAATTGATTAGAGTGTGACTTGACTCTCAACAAGTAATTGATTAGAGTGTGACTTGACTCTCAACAAGTAATTGATTAGAGTGTGACTTGACTTTCAACAAGTAATTGATTAGAGTGTGACTTTACTCTCAACAAGTAATTGATTAGAGTGTGACTTGACTCTCAACAAGTAATTGATTAGAGTGTGACTTGACTCTCAACAAGTAATTGATTAGAGTGTGACTTGACTTTCAACAAGTAATTGATTAGAGTGCGACTTGACTCTCAACAAGTAATTGATTAAAGTGTGGCTTGACTCTCAACAAGTAATTGATTAGAGTGCGACTTGGCTCTCAACAAGTAATTGATTAGAGTGTGACTTGACTCTCAACAAGTAATTGATTAGTGTGTGACTTTACTCTCAACAAGTAATTGATTAGAGTGCAACTTGACTCTCAACAAGTAGTTGATTAGAGTGCGACTTGACTCTCAACAAGTAGTTGATTAGAGTGCGACTTGACTCTCAACAAGTAATTGATTAGAGTGTACCCTTTCAAGTCAAGACTTGAGATATTTGTTATTCGCTTCCGTTAGTAACTACATAGGTATGTTTTGTATTCTTGCCAATGTTAAATGTACATCACTTGATCTCAATTTTAGTATTCAGAAAAGCTGCAAGTTTTTGAGTTTCAAAATATTATGTTTCAAATTTTCTCTGCAATTTGCACTTTTAATAGAGGGAGCAGGAATAATGTTAGTACTTTGTATGCACCTGTATGGTGGTTCTGCTACCAGCTTAATCGAACATCACGTTATTGTTCCACTCTTAGTCAGTGAATGCAGCAAATAGCTGTGTCAGTTCTGTGTAGTTAATTGTGGCATTCCAGCTGTTGTATCAGTCTTTCCTACATATTTTATTCTTGTAGAAATTAGGTCGTGGTGAAATTGCGGAGGAAGATGAACCTTTTGGTAAGGGTACCGGTGAAGCAAGAGATGATATTGCTGGTATGGACAGAGAAGATGCTGTTTTGGTGAGTCCATTTGCTCTCTTGCCGAGATAGAATGCAAAGGTTTTGATAAATAGTTGGAGGGAAAAAGAGAAGAGTTTAGTGGAGAAAGAATGGGAGAGGCTGAGGCAAACGGAAAGGGAAAGAGAAAAATAGAGGGAGGGAGAAAAAAGAGAGAGTAGGTATGGGGAAAAGGAGAGAGTTCATGAGAAAAGAATATGGAAAACATATGGAAGGCAGGCTATGACTATCAACATCTTGTTCATTTTAGCTTCCTTTTCTAGATATTCCGTCATCTCAACTTGGTGGATCTCTCGAGGTGCGCCTGTGTTTGTCGTGCCTGGAAAGAAATCACAGAAGTTCCAAATCTCTGGAGACGGGTAACTTTCACTTGATTTTTTTCTTTATTATTGATAACAACCCCTGTTAGTGATGCACATCTATACCAAAAAACACAGTATGTTACACACATCTTCTTGTAATGTCATATCATATATTTTGTAGATCAATTTCTCAGAAGTTCGAAACAGGTAATGATACATTATGATGTTATTATGTGTATACTGACTCAAATAGAGTGTAGCTTAGTTTCACATGTTGCACTTTCCATAAAATTAATAATTATAGTTTTGCAGCGTCAGATGTTTATGGCTTGTTTTGTTAACATTTCAGTTTTATGTGTATTTTTGTTGCTAGGCAATACAACACTATGAATAGTCTGATGTAATGATAGAGTACTCAACTGACACGCGAATGTATCTACATAGAAAAATAAGTTTTCCCAAACCTGCTCAACAATTTTTTTTCTATTGCTGGCTTCACTAATGTATGTCTAAGGTTATATATTTCTAATTGCATCTGCAATCAGCTGGGCAATGACAATGTTTAATTTACTTTTTTTATTTTGAACTGTCATGTTGTATCCCATCATAGTAAAACTGATTTTTAATCTGTTCTTTTGCACGCTAACTAGTAAACACATTGTCTAATCCTTGACTCTTCGTCTCTGTTGGCTTAGCACAGCTTCAATTGCCATATACTGTATTTTACTTCATCAAAATACAATAATAACACAAAACATGTCACTGCAAAGAAATAAAAGTATGGTTTTTAGCAATCAACAAAAACATTTCACTTTAATTCTATGCAAAAATCAACTGTGTTGGTTAGCTTCTCTTCCTTGTGAAATGTTTGAATATTATAAAAATGAGACGCACGGTCCTATGGACCAAAGGCTATGAAGTGAAAGGCTTATGTTGTTTTATCATTTTCTGTAGGCTGCTACATGGGTATGTCTCTCTATCTATCTTGTAGGCTAGCCTTGTCCTTAAGCTTTCTAACAAGAATTTTGAAGAAAACATTTTAGGTGTTTATTTGTAACACTTTTAGTAGCTTTTCAGCTCCCTACTCGTAGTTTAGACGAGATACCAAACTCTCTATGTCTAAGACAGTTTAGCCATTCTCTTTAGGCCAGCTAGTTGGCTATAGCATAGATCTCGAAGCATTTCAAAGTTATCGATATATTTTGTTCATTATCTTGTTTTTTTTCTTATTGTTTCGTTAGAACCATAGGCTTTTTTAGCTTTCCATTATTTTTTTAGTGATATCTAATCTCTCAATCACTCTTCCCTCTCTCTTTTCTGTATTCTGTCTTCATTTTCTGTTAGCCTGATTCAAGAAACTTCCATTGTGAAATGTTCTAGTCACCATGCTTTCTTCTGTTTTCGTAATGTTCATTCATATTCTGCCTCTTCCAGTTTCCTCTTTGTACTACTGTATCCCATCATCTGTCTTCTTTTGACATGTATAGTCACCTCTGCATCTCACTTATTGTCGCTGTCTTAAAAATCTATATACTTCATCTGTATCCTCATATTTTGTTCTAAAAAATCTTGGTTTAATTGTTCTTAATTTTTTTCACATAATTGAAATTGCTGTATGGTGTGCCGTTTGTCAATTTAGCTTTTAAAGTTCCCACAATTTTGCAAAAAAATTCAATGAAAAATTAATGAGCTCTCAACAATACAATTACACATACTAGTATTTTTATTAAATATATCTATTATTTCTACTTTGGCTAAATATATACAAGCCGCTCTATCCGCATGACTTCATCAGTTTTTGAGTGAATTAGAACATTAGAGCCAGCTTAACATCTGTGGACTGATAACTTTCATAACTAATTCTTTTTGGCCATATCTAATTGCTATACTTTTACGTCGCTAAAATTTATGTTTCAGCGTGACAGATAAGATCGCTTGCAAGCTGCTCATGAAAAGTCGCTCCTACGTGACTTTTCTAAACTTGAGGAGAGTTGACAGTGTTGGCTGGGACACATTCAAGGTGGTCAGTGAATGTCGGAATTTACAGGATCTCAATGTATCCGAATGCATTGCTTTCAATGTAGGCATTCAAATCTGGTTTGTTATACTCTGGTTTTCATTGCTAGCAACTAGTATGGTAGTAGAGTAACTAACAGAAGCACTAGCAACTAGTATGATAGTAGAGTAACTAACAGAAGCGCTAGTAACTAGTATGATAGTAGAGTAACCAACAGAAGTACCAGTAACTGGTATGGTAGTAGAGTAACTAACAGAAGTACTAATAACATGTATGGTAGTAGAGTAACTAACAGAAGCACTAGCAACTAGTATGATAGTAGAGTAACTAACAGAAGCACTAGTAACTAGTATGATAGTAGAGTAACTAACAGAAGTACCAGTAACTGGTATGGTGGTAGAGTAACTAGTTGTAGCAACTTTCAAATACCTAGTAGTGCTAGTTAATAGACAGACGTTTTACTGGGGAGTGGGTGACAATAGGGTGCTAATCTAATTTTTCATATTATACAAAGTTTTTCTGAAGTGATTTAGCTCATGATTACAAGTTTTTGGCTAGTGTGGTTTGTTATCACATTTACCAATGTCCCTAACAAATAGCTATTAGATAAGACAACTCCTAAACCTCAGAGCTGGTTATTGAAAGGACAATCGACTGCATATATGATGGGGGAAGTATAGATTATCCATCTGCTCGTATTGCTGTAGCTTTAATAGTTTTGGAAACCGGATCAAGTTTATTGGTGACAGCTTCTAATGTATATCTCTATTTATTTTCTCAAGGATGACTTAATGAAGCTGATAAGTGAGGGTTGTAGGAGTCTTCTCTACCTCAACATCTCCTACACCAATGTTACAGATGGTGCTTGCAGACTCATTGCCAAGTGAGTACCGCTGTAGTTTACTTGACAGAACTGCATCATATCCTGTCACAGCTTAGTATTTTTCATTTCATACCTTTATCAGGTCTAATAAATTTGTGTTGTTTGCATGATGACTCCTTAGATGGCAGCCTTGTACAATGTGTATACTGTATGCATATGTATAATGTATATATAGGGGGTCCTCGACTTACATCATAGATCTGTTCTTAAACTATAATGTAAGTCGAATTTCAGTGTAAGTCGAAACACCATATATAAAGTACTTTAAAAACCCTGTACTGCAAAGTATTGTACATTACTTTGATGAAATGCATCAGATGACATGATAAAATATTAATTAAAGGATAAAACTCCTTACCACATGAAGAAAAACTGGTCAATGTTCGTTGCGGTTTCACTGTTTTTGGAGCGCTTAATAATGTCTAATTTCATTTGCATTGTGATGGCCTTTCTTTTGTTTGATGCACTACCATCAGAAGCATCTGATTTACATTTTGGAGCCATAACGAAGGGCAAAAAGTTAACAGAAACAATCAAACACATGAGAGAACGGCGAGACACAACCAATATGGCGTACCACTGAAACAAAGTGATGCTATCTTCCTCATCTAGCACCGCCTCACAGCGAATTCGTCCGCTGCAATAAAAATTCTACAATTCTACAGCGATAAAAACTGTCCCCGTAGCCATTGGGCAAATAACTGTTCGAGTTAATGATGTTGAAGTCGAGTTATCTAATGCAATTTATCATTGCTTGGGAACGGACCAAACAAATCCGTTCGAGTTAACAATGTGTTCGAGATAACATTTTACATTTTATCCGAGGGCGAGTTATCCGTACTGTACTTGGCCGCCGAAAATTCCTAAAAAGTTGGGGCGCCCCAGGGAATACGGGTCCGGTGAGAGCAAGCTTTAGTGATGTTGCGTAATGCATAGTGGTATGCGTATTTCAACCCTGATAACAACCCATATCACCCAACTAATCAATTGCATCTCGTGTAGCTTATTTGGTTAGGTAATGGCCTGGTGATCGGGAGGTTCCGAGATCAAATCCTCTGCGATTTGGATTTGTTGTCGCTAGATACTAATCGCTATAGCTGGACAGACGACAAATGACAAACTTTGAGATTTATATATACATGTCTAGATATTGTATATATGTACATGTATATATGTGTTTGTAACAAGCAGCTATTAGCTAATATATGTTTACACTGTTCAGTAAACTGCTCAATTTACACTGATAAACTCATTTTAGGGGCCTCACCAACTTATCCTTCCTCAGCCTTTCTTACTGCCATAAGGTCACCAACAGAGGCCTCGAGTACTTAGGCAGTGGCAAAGGTGCCAAGCGATTTGTTTATATTGATCTTTCTGGATGTCACCAGGTAATTTTGATGAAGTTATTTTAGCCGTGCAGACCTTAGTAGCTTCCTTGCCACAAATTGTCAAGACCTTCCAGGAAGTGATAGCTAGATCAACATGCATAGCCACATGTATAATGTTTATGGGTGTAGTTGTATGTATGTAGGACACTGTAAAAGGACAAGGTGTTGGGTGCATCAGTTGTCTGTTCATTGAGTTTGACCTTGAGACCTTACAAGTGATTATACCTCTTGAAGCAGGTTTTGATGGATTGTGTGTTTCCTTATATCAGGTCATTGGTCAAAGATCTGCTAATGTCATATGATTGACTGATTGCATATTGAATATTGATGTGAATTAGCAGTTTAATTTTATATGGATGTCATATGACTAGAAATTCCACTGTCATACAGCCCACGACCAAAGTGATATTGGAAAAAAGAAAGGGTGCTGATGGTTGAGAAATGCAATATTAGCAGTCAAATAGGATAACTGCAATGGTAGCTGTAATGTACTGGGTGTGGGTGTTATTATATACAACAAACAACAATAATGAAAGGAAAAGATTATATGTTTATATCTCTCCCCCTACATGAGGAGAAATGCAATATTGGCCAATATTAGAAGTAAAATGCACTGATATTATTAGAATAACCAATATTATTTATATAGTAATAATAAAAACCAATGCACAATTTTGTTTACATTTCAAAACGGCATAGCTAACAATATCACGAAGTTGTGATATTTATATAGATTTTTAGAAAATCTGTACTACGTAGTCATTGTCCTGTAGTCATCCAAACTTATAATTAATTATTGCAATTATCTCATTAGAACCGTTAGAAAAAATATCATCGTCATGCCTTTACTTACACTGCGTTAGATTTTTAGAAAGTCTGTACTACGTAGTCATTGTTCTGTAGTCATCCAAACTTATATATAATTATTGTAATAATATCATAAGAAACGTTAAAAAATATCATCGTCATTTGTTTTACTTATACTGCGTTGGACATCAGTTAGAATGGGAAAGTATTCAAATGTGTCGGCAAATGAAAATGAAAAAATTGAAATCGGCAAAAATGAAACGATTTCTGTACTCCTATGTTAATTGCCAAAACCTTCGGCAATTCGACAATGCTATAGACTGGTGAAAAGTGCACGTTACCTTTTCGTGAAATGCGCAAGACTTGATCGTTCTATTATCTGTCCCTCGGCGTTTCGATTCGGTCTTAACTTTTATTAAACCAAGCTTTTCAAGTGTTTTGTGGCGATTTTCGTTGAAATTAATCTGTTTATTTGTGTATAATCCGATTAGATGGGTAAGTTTTAAGATAATACCAACGGTTTACAAAGACTTGGTAACATATTTAAATAGGTTTAAATGTGTTTTGTATCGTTATTATACTTTAACGACTTTACATAACGATGCTTAAATTTGTTGATGAAATTTTTTGATGAGGGTTCGTATCATTGTTGATGAATAATTTTCGTAAGTTGTGTGCACATGTGTTTATCATAAAAACTCCCACCCTTCGCTCCGTTCGTTTGGTCGTGGGATTAGCTGAATACGTGTAAATACTATATCATTGGTTGATAACAAATATGTTCGTAATACGATTGGCTGAATGCCAGCCCATGTGATATGATTGGTTGGATGCGACGCGTGCAATGTTATTGGCAGCATGTTTGTTGATGTGATATGATTGGTTGAATCATAGCTTCTTCTCAGAAGATTGTGCAGGTGTACTTTAATATTGCAGCTCACTGCATTGGGTATCAAGTCACTCACCGTCGGTTGCACCGGCCTCAAACACCTCATATTCAATGATTTCCCAACGCTGGATGATAACGCAGTCCTGGTAGGTCGCTGAAGAAGACATTGTAAAATTGTCTGCATAATATATTCTTTGGTTCCTACATTTGGTTTTTAATAGTATATGCTAATTAATGCAACATTAATAGAGTATACTGTCGGGTCAGGTACACTGTGTTATACACAGCTATAGCATACCCTACGTTTATTCATCTGTAGAGCACACTGTGTTTTACACTCTTACTAGGGTACACTGCATATTATACTATTCTAGGGTACACTGTGTATTATACATGTACTATTCTAGGGTACACTGTGTATTATACATGTACTATTCTAGGGTACACTGTGTATTATACATGTAATATTCTAGGGTACACTGTGTATTATACAAGTACTATTCTAGGGTACACTGTGTATTATACAAGTACTATTCTAGGGTACACTGTGTTTATTAGTTTTTATTTTACATTTATGCATATAATTCTCAGTGTCTGTTCGTCTGTCCAGTTACATCGATAAAGTTTTAGAATAAGAAATGCCCTTCAAAACTGGATTTGAATCCTGCACCTCCAGTTCTGGAGGCGGTAAGCTTACCCATTAAGCCACATGAGCTTCTTGCAATAACATGGATTAATCATGGTCATAGTCATTACATCGGTTAAAATAGTCACACTTGAAGCACTTGGGAAATGCCTATTGGTTATTACGAGCACTGTTGGTTATTATGCGTAATGTGACAATTATTATTATTATTATTAATGACTATTGTTATAGTAAAGATTTAGACTACGCCCTTACTAGCTTACCAGGTAAGCTACTCAAATTTATTGGGTAATTATTGTATTACCGTGCAATGCTGGGCATTCAGCTAGTTTGGACATAAATCAAGTACTACTGTAATAGTTGGTTGTGCTTGATAATAGCTAATCAGTTGACATAGAACATCAGCTGATATAACAGTGATGTTGGTGTATATCCAAATCTATGAAGCATACGAGTACATTTAAAAACTCATTGAATATATTATTAGGAAGTAACAAGACACACCAAAGTTCAGGACGTTTCCTTCCTCGGCACTCAGTTCCTGACAGATGATGCATTCAAAAGTCTCGCCACTATCAAATCTCTGCAGAGGATCCGGGTAGAGGCTAACCAACTCATATCTGATACAGCCATGAAGCTGATAGGCAAGTTGTCAAGCAATCTCACCCATGTCTACCTATCAGACTGCCAGAGGATCACTGACCATTCACTGAAGGCTCTAAGTGCTTGCAGAAACCTTGCCGTGCTCAATGTTACTGACTGTGTAAGGTGCGTGTCCAGGTTGCCAAAAGCTAACTTGAACCATTGCTTGTTACTAGCTAGTAGTTTTGAGTATGTCTTGAGTATAACTCAACCAACAGGTGAAGGTACTAATAGTAGAGCAGCAGCCTACCATAAAGTGCGCAAAAAAAGTGATTAATTTTATATTAGGATGGACAATATGCTGAAATAATGTTCTAGACCAGAATTTTATGCTGATTCTGAATATCTAGTTTCTACACTTCTAAACTAGCCACCAGACTAATTATAAAGTATTACGTGATACAATAAATTAATAATATAATTTTTATAATTTACAAGTTCGACCAGTACAGAGCGGGACTGTGATACATCAAACTAGATCCAAATTTGTAGCTGATTTCAAATATCATATTATGAGATTTCAAAAACGCATGGATTTGAATTTATATTACATAATATTATTATGTAAGTTATATGCATAACTTGAAGTATGTATTAAATATAATTGTAAATACCACTCAATTCCATGTGTTTTTGGACCAAAATTTGGAGCTTGTTCCGAGGATGTAATTGACAATTCTCTCAACTGGCCACAACATTTTCATAATGTATTATTTAATACATGAATTTAATGATATAATTTCAAATTTCGCCAGTTTATCATTTGGGGAAAGCAAAGAGGTTGCAATACATCAATCAAGATCAGAATTTGTAGTATATTTCAGATTTAATATTTATATCTTTCCAAGTTGCATAGAGTTTAACATATACACGATATTATATAATATAATGGATTACATAATTTGTCTGTCGGTCTGATGTAGCACCATGACTGTGTGTTATCTCCTACACATCTACAAGAAGGAAAAATGAATCAAAAACTGTCACAGCTGTTTAAAGATTGGACCAAGATGTAGAATTTTTTTTTCTGTCTGGTATCAGGGAAAGGGATCATGAGTGTAAATATTCTGCAAACTTTCAAAGAAATAACCTGATACTTGATGTATAGTATAATAACCTACCTTCACCAGCATCCTCATCAAAATCTGTATTCTCTTCTTCAACACCAGTTTTGTTTCCACAGTCCTTGCACTGACACATACCTTTACATTTGAGTCTAGCCTTCTGGCACTGGCATTTATTGGATGAACATCCTGTCTTGCATCGACAAAACATGTCTTTCATCACACCAGAAGGCGCTGGGTCTGTGTCATCCATGTGATTTTGAGATTTCCATTATACAAAGTCCAGCCATGATTAGTGGGTAAGGGAGGATCAATTGTTGGCTGCACAGCTCTACGCCATATGGCTGCTTGGTAACCAGCTCTCATTACATGCAGCCTCAATTCATCTTGGGTTGGATGAAGGTTAGCTTGGGAAATCCTTGAGGGAGAGCAATAAACCAAATATCTTGCTTCATTGACCTTTTCAGCTGTGTCAATATTATAAAGTCTGCATATGAGTTTCTCTATAGAGTACTGAGGATCATCACCTACCTCAAAGCCCAAAGAGCTTAATACGTTGATGAACTCAGGGTTCTGATTGAGCAAATTCAGAAAGGATTTCTTTCCCTTTGAATGAAATGCGCTGATACTATCACAACCGCTGAGTGCATGTAGACCCAGAAGTGCCTGGCAGTAGGGCGGTGTTAGAATACCTGATACATTTCCAATGTGTATGCATCGCATTTGTTCTTTCTTCCCACAGAAGTAGTACAATTGATCTGATGGAAGCTCATGTACCAAAGATATACAAATCGTAAACACATCTGTATCTTGACACTTTATCATCACCGTACAGTTCATCCTTTTTCTTCCATGATGGACATTATATGTGCTATCATTCTTGTGTCAGCTTCCTCATTATCTGATGATAGACTCACTATATTTTTATTACTGGTTTTCCTATCCATTTGAAAACTGATCTTGTTGCACTTGGAAGAAAATGCTATGTATACATCAAGATCCTGTTTGATCTGTGCACTGCTCCACTCCTTACTCAAGAATGGCATAAAGTATTTCCGGTATGTTTCATTGTATTTATCTGATTCTCTGAAAGCATCAATATAAAAAGCAATGAAAAACTTTTACCAATGATCACAAAAAGCCCAGAGTAATCAGTCTATTTGGCAAGGTAATGTGCCATTGCTAGATAGCTCTATTCTAAGATAATATAAGATATACAGTATATGTTCAAGTTAGATTGATTGCAGACAAACAAAATGGCTTACCTTTGTACGGCTGGCTGTGTTGTCCTAGTGTCTTGGCGGGTGAATTCTCTGAAACATACTCTGTGGTATCTCGCTTCCATAGCTACCAAGCCAGGGTCCTGACCAATTAAATCCAATACCTTTTGTCCATCTGGCCGTCTTCTGGCGGAGTCAATCAGCAATCCTATAAAAAAGTGAATGCCAAAAATTTATGTCGATTGGTTACTTTGGAAGTAATAGAGGGCTGAGTAGGTCGTCATAATTATGCAGCTTATATGTAACAAGACTTGATTCATCACCTGCTGTCAAGGTTTGTGCTTTGACTAGCGTATCTCTTACAGTTTTCTTTCCCAATTTCTTCAACCATTTATCTTTCTTCTGACATATGATGCACAACTGAGATAAAAGAGTATCAGTTCCTCTAACAGTGCCAAATGACCTTGTTCTTTTTGTGGTTGTCTAGAATAAACCCATGACACAAATAATCAGTCATTGTAACAGTGCATGACTATAACATGGACGGAAGTCACCAACATACCTGCCAACTCTCACGCATTGGGCGTGAGACTCACGCAATCACCCCAAAGAAAAAATGAAAATGCGTGAGATTTATGCCCCAATTTCCACAATTTTACACATACTATCATTGATACATCAATTGCTCCAAAACCAAATCTCACGCATTGCCCCACTCTTGGGTTGGCAGGCCTGGTCACCAAACACCATGTAGATTTTCAAATAAGTTTTAACAAATGGGGCACAAATGACATTGCTTTGCTCTTACTAAACTTGTAAAACAATATGAATATAGAGATTTATTAATGGTAAATATATAATTTATGTGTATCACAAATTCACAATGGCAATAAAAACAATGAGGAGCAACATTATTCAGTGCCCAGTGGTGAAATGGATGGACACCACAGTACCCACCTCTTCAGAGCTGACAGTATCCTCTGCTGATTTTCTCTTCGTATGTCTGGCCTCAGCTCTTTCCAATAGTAACTTATTGCAGTATTTTTTGTAGCATGCATAGTGACAGACAAGGTTTGCGTTTGACTCATGTTCAAGAATGTTTGCTGCAATTACTATGTTAAGTTCATCATCCAACTCAGTCCACTTCTGTGTGTACCCCTGAGCAGTTTTTCACTGCTGTGCTGTGACTCTAACCAAGGTTTCCCCACAATTTTTCAAACAATGGAAGACACTCTCCTTATCATCCATGCTTTTTTAACTCTTAAATGTGGAACCTTGACTCGTAGCAGTAATTTCAAACAGAAAAATACCGATTTTCCGAAATTTTAGGAGTTGTCCTCCCTCAAAATAAAATCGCATTAGAACTTCTAAGTGTGACCAGTTATAGGTTTAGAAACTATATCATTGAACTCAGCATAAAATTCTGGCCAAGAATCTAGTCTTACTTTATTCTCCATGTTTATATAAATAAGAGTGAAAGATAGCTCTGGGCTGCTTCTCCACTATAACTACTGGGCATTTCCGTCCCACATTACCGTATATAGCCATGTATACGTCAATAGGTATATTTAAGATAAAATTACATTATTATTGATATTACTCATGCATAAGTTGACTCCATTATTCCAGAATATTCTGGAATGAAAACATAACTTTCAAATTTTGGATTTTTTTTATTCAGTTTGATAAATACAGTTCTTCGACATGTTTTGAATGAGGTTTGAGCTTATTCGCTTACAAAAGTATTAGTGCAATGTCTGCACACGCGAGTCAAACATTGTCTGTTCTCAACCATGTGTTTGCTACTCATTGGTTAGTAAACAAACAAAAAGCAGATATTTATAGAGCAAGGTTTATTCAAAATTTATAGTTGTAAATTTGCTTAACGTTTTTACAAATTCAAGTTGCTTGACAACTTGCTAATCAGCTTCATGGCTATATTGGATAGGAGTTGGTTAGCCTCCACCCATATCCTCTGCAGAGACTTGATACTGGCGAGAATTTTGAATGCACCATCTGTCAGGAGCTGAGTGCCAAGGAAGCGCTCGCCCTTAACTTGTTAAATTTAAAACTGGCCGGTTGCAGTATAATACAACAATGGTGGCTGCTTTTTTATGATTGAAATATTCGCGTAAGCCTGTTCACACACAGGTAATATATACCAGAGTTTCACTGATATTTGATACTAATAATTCTGTGAAGTAACTTAACATTTATATGATGACCAGCCGGGTGCCTGCATTGTGCGGGTGTTAAAAAACAGTTTATAAACAGTGGCAAGTAATGCAGTTACCTGCCACTTGCCATTAGCCTGGCACATTGCCAATAGTCTGGCACATTGCCAATGGATAATTTGAGTAAGCTGGTATACGTATTGCTAAACTTACTAATTAGAACCATGAGAGCAAGCTTTAGTGATGTTGGCGCATAACGCAGAGTCGCCGTAGGTATTTTAACCCAGATAATGACTTGTATCATCCAATGAATCCATTGCATCTTGTGTAGCTTAATAGGTTAGCTTGTCACCTTGTAAACGGGAGGTTCCCAGATCAAATCTGTTGTGATACGGGTGTTTCATCGCTAGATTTTAATTGCTAAAATAGCTGGACAGACACCGAACAACAACAGGCGATATGAAAAACTTTGAGATTCATATAGATAGAGGATAGATTACACTAACTTGAACTATATACTAGTCGCTATAGCTGGACAGACCGGATGACAACCTTTGAGATCTATATATATACATATAGATCTATAGATCTATATGTATATATATAGATCTATACATATAGATCTATAGATCTATATGTATAGATCTATAGATCTATACATATAGATCTATAGATCTATATGTATAGATCTATAGATCTATACATATAGATCTATAGATCTATACATATATATACATATAGATCTATAGATCTATATGTATATATAGATATAGATCTATATATATACATATAGATCTATATCTATATATATACATATAGATCTATAGATCTATATGTATATATATAGATATAGATCTATGTATATAGAAGCACCATTATTATGAGAGTTTGGTAAGGCTTCATACCGCAATGTGTAATATTGCATGTATAATAACAGAGTTTTCTTTTCATACTCACATTTTATTTGACTTGACAGCAACATGTCCATAAAAATTACTCTTGTATAAGTCAACCCTAAAAATTTTACCTTACAATCATCTCCCAAAAACTCAGCTTATTCATGACTATATATGGTCTATTATTTCTGGAACTGTTGCAGAATTAATTTTAGACTTACTTTTATCTAGGATTACTGACACCGGTGTAAGGCATCTCATGGAAGGCCCGTCTGGTCCCAAAATCCGGGAGCTTAATCTAACTAACTGCATTCGGGTAGGAGACATAGCTCTAGTCAACATACACAAGAGGTAACTTTCAATATCTATCAGAGCTTCACTTAATGTCTTGAAAAGTGAACTAGTCTATTTGTATTGATATAAAGTTATTAGACATTTTATTAGTAGTTTTAGTATCATCAAATAGAACAAATACTTATTAGGTAATATTTTGATCTAAAACATTTATAAATGATATAGTTATTTTTATATATATACATGTAGTTACAATGCCAGCATCACCAAATTGAACAAAATGCATTTTAGATAATATTTTGATTAAACACAGTGACAAGTTATGTATCGCCTTTTTATATATATCGTTATAGTTCAGTATTTCCAGCGTTGCAATGAACATGTCGTGCCCTGATTTGAACAGTAAATCTGTGAGCTCAAGGATAACAAGCTTTTTTTTTTAGGGACAATTTAATACACCACTTGGTTTATCTCAGTAGAGTGTACTTCATTGATGTCTCTAGGTATTTCTCAATTACCGCCTCGCTGCCATAAACATAGAATTTGGTGCAGTAATGAGTTACCCAACAATAATAGTTACGCATGCTACAATTTGATGACGAAATCATATAATAATCGAGTAGTAGTTTGAAATGGATCTGCTATGAATTTTTATGAAGCTAAATATTCAGGCGCTCAGAGAAAGAAACAATAGCTAAAAGCATTTGCTAGACCCTTTAGTGACAATGCCAGTGCCAAACCAACTGTGTATACACTTGCAAGGCCAGATGGGTTTGTATTGCTGATTAGCTGGGCAAGTCTGAACTGCCTTTCCCTTCAACTCCAGGCTTCTTTTACCCTTGCAGAGCCTCTTTGAGTAGTTAAAATCTAGTCTTCTCATTGGCTGTCCTGTCCTAGCATTGTCATTGATTAAAAACTGAATCCTGGTCGACTTTCACTTCTATGAGAATTAAAATACAAAACAGCAAATACAATTTATATAAAAAATGTTGCTATTGTGGTATTACAGTACTGGTTTTGTGCTACCAAGCTATTGTGGTGCTACAATGCTAATATTTACCTGAAGTTATTGTGGTGCTACAATGCTACTGTTGTACTATCAATCTCTTGTGGTGCTACAATGCTACTGTTGTACTACCACACTATTGTGGTACTACAATAGTGTTTTCCTAACACGCGGGACATTAGGAAAACAAAAGAATGTGAAAGAACAGAAAGAAAAAAAAGAATGTGAAAGAACATAGCCAATTTTTTAACAACGATGCCAGAGCTTATTGATGATTATTTAAAATTTTATGATTAGATATTCACTTATACGAGGTTACCTATTTGTCATTTGTTTGTGAATGTTTTCTAACTGCTACATTATTCAAGCATGTGCCAGATCAATGAGACATGAGACTACGAATCAATCGTTATAAGGGCTCATTGCTTCTACACACTTGATTGCTAGTTGAGGATGGCTTGTAGGTCACAAAATCTTGCGTACCTCAGCTTGTGTTTCTGTGAACACATAAGTGAGGCAGGGATCGAGTTACTGGGTCAAACTCATAGTCTGATCTCTTTGGACATTTCTGGCTGCGCGTGTGGAGATCAAGGTCTTTCTGCACTTGGAAATAACACAAGGTTTCGAGACGTTACCTTGGCTGACTGTAACAAAGTTACGGATCTCGGGCTACAGAAGTTTGCTCAACAATGCAAAGACATAAACAGATTGAGTTTGGCACACTGTAGGGTAAGAAATGCCTTACCTATGTTTTATGTATGTACGTACGTATATATGTAGAACGTTTTATTGGCATTGGTAATCATAAAAAATGATGTTTTTCATTACATACCAAAAAAGAACAAACAGATAAATTTTTATCATCTTAAAATATTCTCATTCATGTTGACACATAGTATGTAAAGCTAATAGTACATTGTAGAACCTCACAGATGGAGCCATAAAGAACCTTGCATTCTGTTGTCGTCTGCTGAATGTACTGGACCTGGCTGGTTGTAAGCTGGTGAGTTGCTTTATACATCAGCATAATGCTTATGATATGGTAGTTTCTCTAATCTCTATCTTGTGTTATTTATTATTCAAATCTGTCAAGGCTGGTGTATACTTCATAAAAAGTAACATTTACCGTACAACCTTTATTTGAATGCCATGGCGCTCTATTTTCTAAATCTTCCTTTAGAGTGGCGCTTTATTGGAGGTGACGTTCAAATAGAGGCCGCCGTTGTATTTTTCAAATACCTCGTCAAAATGTTGCAAAGAAAAACATTTTTCTCTCTTCTTCGGGCGGTGTGACATTAGCCGTTTTGGACGCAAGAAACTAACTTCCAACTTGTCGTAGATATCTAAATAAATATTCACGAGGAAGCTGATACATGTCTCTACCGGTTGATCTCTATTGCTTGCAAATAACCTGCGATGATCTCATAGCCTTATATTGTTAAAGCTTTCGAGTTTTTTATTCTCTTTTAAATTTGAAGGCATATTTTTATTTTGTTAGTATAGTTAAGAAGGTTGGATGAAATATTATTGCGCTCATCGATCAGTTTGCAGCCAAAACTGACTTTTTATGTGCAACAGAACAGGAGTTACGAGCAGAGTGTCGATCCGTTGTAAGCTGAGTTCAGATTACCACAATCATGGTAGCAAATAATATGCTATGAATCTGCAAATTTATAAGTTTGATAATAATAATCTATCAAATGCTACAAATATATATTCAAGAACAATTGACGAGTCATAATTATAATACATGCAAAAACAAAAATTATAATTGAAACAAAAATATTTGCATTGTATGCCACTCGGCAGGTTGCATTCTGATTGTTGTTTTCGTATGAAGCCATGTCATCATCTTCTAGCTGTTCAATCTCTTCCAAAGTGTTTGCTGACCTTCACTCTTTTTCTGTGCTGCTGAACTAGTTGATATTAGCGTCTAAACAGTTTTTTTACCGGAGCAAAACTTTTATGCGTTGCTATTTGAAAAACTTTTCGCAAAAATAATGATAAACTTTTAGCCAGATGCGTGCTTAGCACAAGTCGTTGAAAGCATTGTAATTGCTAAAACATTTTTTATATACGTCGAAATATTAAGACCGCGTTAAACAAGGAACTACTATTAGTCTGATACAGTTACTAATTATTTCTATGGTATTGCAATCAAAGTTTTTAACGAAACAACCTAAAGACTTGGAGTTGCAAACCAGACTTCGATACAAACAGAAACAACGAACGAATTAATTGTTATTGATGTAATCGAGTCATTATCAGCACATTTGTGTGGACACTTTTCTACTGATCACTTGCTATTATGGGCTTGCGAAAGATTAAAAATGTCAAAAAGTTGTGGTCAAATAGAAGTGTCGGGCAAATAGAAGTGGTGGTCAAATAGAAGTGCCATTCAAATAAAGGTGACGTTCAAATAGGGTAATATTTAAAAAAGATAACTATTTGTGAGATTATAGCCTATGAGTTGTAGTCGGTTTGAAAAATGTGTAGCTGTGTTGGCGATTATATGTAATCAGTAGTACCACGGACATAAGAAAATAGTTTTGTATAATTTTTATAACATTTGTATAACATTTTATAACATTTGTATAACATTCCGCAACCGAGTTAGGAACTGTGGGCTAGAAACTGACAAATAGTTTTTTTAAAATCTTATTTTCAAATAGAGGTTTTACAGTATGCTCTTGTAATGTAATTTCATTGCAACATCTTCAGCTTTTCGTACTAGACAAATATAGTTCTTTACTGGTTCAGTCTTAAAATAGAACTGCTGCTCACCGATGCCACATTGCTGCCTTTGATAGACAACCATGGTTCTGCACAGTGTTGCGATATAGAAACACATTGTGGTCATTCATGAAATCCGTTTTCTAAAGTCAAACTTGTTTTCGCTTTTCTTTAAATTATGTTTTAACGGCACATTATGAAAAGCATTTCATCTGCCAAATAAAGTTTAAGAAACATGGCTAGTCATACCGTTTCTTTTGCACAGTTGACAGATCAGAGTGTACAGTATTTGTCTGGTGTCTGCCACTATCTGCGGGAGCTTAATATGAGCGGATGCATACTGCTGACGTAAGTGAAAGTTATCTTGTCTAGTTTTTATGTTATCTCATTGTGTGGTGGGCAAATAGTTTAAACTGTTCAGCCAGTATCTGACATGTCAATGCTCAGTTATGAGTAGCTTGGATATGCTTCAATGTCTTATGTGAATATAGGATACGTCTAGTTTGTCTCTATTTTTATGTTCTTTGTCTTTTCTCTTTATTGATGCAAAGTCTAAACTATTCAGGTAAAATGACAAGAGAAACTCACTGGAGAGCTAGATATAAAACTGTGAAAAATTTGCAATGACAGATCTTTGGCTAGGGGCTCAGCTATGATATTGCATTGCTAGTGAATGCGTGCAAGAGGTTTTAACTTTTGCTCATAAGTGACAGTTTATGATCACTTGTTTAATGCATCAAATGTCACACATACATCTCTTGCTTCAGCACCTACTGAGTCCATCCTTTAGCGTTGTTTTTGTAAATAAAAACATTTTGATAGTTTAAAATATTTTGTAATTTTAAAAGTTACGAAACCATACCTAAAGCTGTTGTCCGTTTACATAAAGCTCAACGCATGAATATTAATTTACAGCATTATGAAATGAATCAATGTTTTACATTCATGTATAATAGTATGGCTAGATACCTCTGCTCTTTTCAAAGCTATTGCGGTTGTTAAGGAACTTATATAACATGAGCTCTTTTGGGTTCAGTTGTTCAAGGTGACTGCTGGCCATCCTTGACACTGGTACAGCCGGATATCCCATGATATCTCTCATCATCGCTTTCATATTCTGTATCTGCAGTGACAAGGCCATGAGGTACCTTCGAAAAGGTTGCAAAAACCTGAGGAGCGTATCAGTGCTTTACTGTAAAGCTATCAGCAAGTAAGTCGCTTAAATACAGTACTGTATAGATATCAGCTAGGGTATTAGTACTGTGCTGTAAGGTTACTAGCTAATATGCCAGTGTTGTACCGCATAGATATCAGTAAATGTGTCAGCACTGTACAGCAATGGTGTCAATAAGCATATGAAGTCGACTTCTTCTCCAAGTCCAACATAAAAAAGTGTAATTAGGCTTTACCCGCACTACTGTTTGAATTTGGTCTCTATTTTCTCTATTCCTAGTACATGTACTATTATTAATTGTACTGAATTTTTCCTAATTAATAGACTATCAGCTTCTCAAGGTTAAGCTAGTTTTAACACTTGCTACACAAACTAAGAATACCTGTATAGCTAGCTTGCAGAAACATCACATGTCTCAACACAAGTTTGCGTTTAATTCAACTAATCAGATTGTTTTGTGTTTTTGTGATATGCGATTGTCAATCATGACTTCCTGCATTGTTTGCAGACGTTCTGTGCAGAAGATGCTGGTGTCCGTACCAAGAGTTGAGTGGACAGATGATGAAGTTCCTGCTCATTTCAACTACTGACTTGTACCCAGTACCTGATACACTTAATTTATCTTTTTATGGATCTTTTTGTGCATTAAAGAAGCCATCCATGTCTTGTTTCACTACATTTATATATTTCCTAAAATCTGTTTATAAACCTATATAGAGTAAAACACAATAAATGCTGCTCCATAATACAAAAAAGTTGTAAGTAAAACATACAAATACTGACAACAAATGACGGTTAATAAAAATATACTGAAGCATAGCCTTTTGACCTTCTTTATAAGCAGGTTTTGATAAATACAAGCTCAACTGTACCAAGCATGTGCACAGAGGCTAGGACTTGCGGACAAAAGTCCTGTAGAAATAAGGATGACAGACTAGTATTTCACATGACTAGATCAATAGTTGATAAACAGAGAAATTTGGTTCCAGTTTTGAAAAATGAATGTACAATAGTTAAAGTAGCTTCAATAGATTCAACGACATGACCACAACATTGAGGTGACAGCTAGAACATAACGTGGCCTTTAATGACTTCTAGTAAATCATGGGATGAAGGTGCTGCCATGACTCCATCGTTGCAGTAGACTGAGAGAACATCTTTCGGTAAGATTGAGAGGTCCTCACTAACTAGAGCATCTGCCCCTAATTCAACACTGGCATTAGAGGTTAGCTTAGCATTGGGTGCAGGTGTCAGCTCAGTGCTGACTGCGGAATCAAGTTGATGAATACTACTGGCAAGTTTACTATCGGCAGTGACATCCCTTCCTCCAGTTATCTCTGGTGAATGCAACTTTTTGTGCTCCGATAATAGCCAGCTTGAAGAGAAGGTCTCGGTACATAGTTGACAAGCGTGGTCCAAAGTGGTCAGGTTCCTACATAACAGAGTTATATGTGATGATACAGTTGTAGGATATGATGGCTTAAAAGATAGCTCAATACCGACACAGTATATTTGCAATATCAGCGTATCTGCAACGTCAGCATATCTGCAACGTCAGCATATCTGCAATGTCAGCATATCTACAACGTCAGAATATCTGCAACGTCAGAATATCTGCAACGTCAGAATATCTGCAACATCAGCATATCTGCAACGTCAGAATATCTGCAACGTCAGAATATCTGCAACATCAGAATATCTGCAACATCATCAAAACTGAAATATACGCATATAGGCAACATCAGCATAATTATAACATCAGCGCCTCTGCAACATCAGCGCCTCTGCGACATCAGCATATCTGCGATATCAGCATATCTACAACATCGGCATATCTACAAGATCAGCATATCATATTATAGAAGCTCGTATGAGTATCAATTTACTTTATAAAATAAGGGTTATCCATGTAGATCGATTTAGTCCATAATTATGAGAAAGAAGTCGGTACCATAAAGGGGTGGTCACACGAGGACCGAAAGGAACTAAACGACACAAAACGACGTCGCTGTCAGTTGTAAACTGTTCGGTCGAAGACATTTCTGGCTGACACGAACCATTTTGGTCCTGCTCGAAATTTCGTGGCCGAACCCTTGCTCTTATTGGCTAGTTAAAATTCTAGCGAGCCCCCATCACATTCCTCCTTACATGCGTGTGAGCAAAGTTAAAAAAGAAATGGGACGATCTTTTTATTTCGTTAAATAAACAACATGAAGCAATTTACGACAAGGCTCACCCGGACTTGTGATTGTGTTGCATAAATGTAAGATGTTGCACTTGAGTTTTGCATAAATGTAAGAGAATTATTGTGGTTTTCTTTCGTGTAGAATAGAAGTAATGTGTCATACTCATCCTGATGAAGAATCATTGACTGATTTATTTATGTAAAACCACAGTACTATGATAACGCCTGTTTTTGTTTGTTATGTACTCAGCATAAAAAAACATTCAAGTGTTAACAAAAAATATAATTTTGTTGATGGGAAGGGTTGGCAAAATCTTTGAGCAACTGAACGATCTTCTGATAAATCTGCTGCGTAATTATAATTATTAATTATTCCTCAAAGTTTTTTTTTTACAATAGAAATATTTAGCCCGAAGACATAAAAACTACCAATGAAACAGTGTCCTGTCTTCATGCGTATGGTATCTAGGAAGCGAAGTGATTTCGGATGCCGTGTGACATGTGGCTTAGCCGAACCGAAGTAAAACAACCTCCAAATCTAAGTCGGTTCGGCCATCGTGTGACCACAGCTTAAGGCTACAGCCTAACCTTGAGGCCTAAACAAAGACCTTGACTAGAAAAATTTACCGTTGGTGCTGCTTCATATGGTTTTTGAGACCCTGCTGTCGACGAAAGGATCTCCCACATTCAGCGCAGAGAAACGCTTTTTCACCATTATGAGTGAGTGTATGAAGCCTGAGCTCCTCTAAAACAACATGTATAGCATAAGCCAAAATTCTATTAGGTGAAAGGTTCCATCTTTAAGGTTCACCATAAGATCATGGCAAGGTTGATGAGAAGGTATTGCTGAATAAGTACAAGGCAGTCTCTTACCGAGACTGTAAAAAGAAGATGAACATTGACTGCACTTGTGGTTCCTCCGCTTCTCATGGTGTCGTTTCCAGTGATTGTGGAGTCCTACCTTCTGCGTGAAAAATTTAGCACAAGGCTCACATTCATAACGGCTTTGTTCTTTGTCTTTATGAGTATCTCGGTGACCCATCCAAGAGCCTAGCTGAGAGAATCTCATGCCACAGACGTCACAGCTAAAGAATGTCAGAAAATAAAATGTAGATAAATGTGAGAAGCTGATTGAACCAGTAAATACAAAGTACAGTATAATTAATTTGTAGTACAGTCTCTACTTACAAACTTAATTCGCCGTGAGGGTTGTTTTATAAGTATACAATTTTGTAAGTAGAAACCAATTTTACCATTTAATTGCCCTAATCTGTTCGCAGCCCCAACACAACTTGGATATAACATTTGTATAAATTATAAATACATGTAGTGGTTAAAACTGTAACAAATGCATTTTAGAATTATATTACCGCGTAATAAATCAAGAAAGTACACGTGAAAAAATAGAAAGCAGAAAAATAACGAATAAAAACTTTAAACGGTATGTTTACCTTTAACCGTCTACACAAGGCAAAGCTAAGACCACGGGAAGTGGGAAAACGGCGGTCAAAAGAGGAGGGCATTGTATTGCTGTCTTGGTTTTGTTTGGTATAAGTGCTTTTAAGAATGTGATTAAACAGATTTTTTTACATCGGCACGAACAGAAAAACCATGTCATCATACAAGAAACACAGAACTTGATTTGCTAAAAACAAGAGTAGTCCTACTCTGTATCAATATATGATAACTCCAAATTACAGAACAAACAAAACAATTATTCATCACTCTCGCTAGCTATGAAACCCACAAGAAGCAAGCCAGAAAAAACATGAAAAAACAAATGGGCAAAATCTGAAAAGCATGACGTATCAAAAAATAATTTGTTTAAGGTGAAGCAAAATTTTTACCAAAAGAGGTTTTGTGACTTGAAAATTCTCTAAGTAGAGGTTCCACTGTATGAGAAATAGCACGTTTCCGTAAAAGTTTAATAAAAATGCAGTCAATGGAGCAGAGTATGAGCAAAAACACGCTTGTTTGGATGACATCTAAACACCCTTGTCCTGATGACATCTAAACACGCTTGTCCGGATGACATCCAAACACGCTTGTCCGAATGACATCTAAACACGCTTGTCCAGATGACATCTAAACAAGCTTGTCTGGATGACATCTAAACACCCTTGTCCGGATGACATCTAAACACCCTTGTCCGGATGACATCTAAACACCCTTGTCCGAATGACATCTAAACACGCTTGTCCGGATGACATCCAAACACGCTTGTCCGAATGACATCTAAACACGCTTGTCCAGATGACATCTAAACACGCTTGACGTGATGCCATCTAAACGCGTTTGTCCGGATGACATCTAAACACGCTTGTCTGGATGACATCTAAACAAGCTTGTCTGGATGACATCTAAACACCCTTGTCCGGATGACATCTAAACACCCTTGTCCGAATGACATCTAAACACGCTTGTCCGGATGAAATCTAAACAAGCTTGTCTGGATGACATCTAAACACCCTTGTCCGGATGACATCTAAACACCCTTGTCCGAATGACATCTAAACACGCTTGTCCGGATGAAATCTAAACAAGCTTGTCTGGATGACATCTAAACACCCTTGTCCGGATGACATCTAAACACCCTTGTCCGAATGACATCTAAACACGCTTGTCCGGATGAAATCTAAACACGCTTGTCCGGATCACATCTAAACATGCTTGTCCGGATGACATCTAAACACGCTTGTCCTGATGACATCTAAACACGCTTGTCCCGATGACGTCTAAACGCGTTTGTCCAGATGACGTCTAAACGCGTTTGTCCTGATGATGTCTAAACGCTTGTCTGGATGACATCTAAACAAGCTTGTCCGGATGACATCTAAACACGCTTGTCCAGATGACGTCTAAACGCGTTTGTCCTGATGACGTCTAAACGCTTGTCTGGATGACATCTAAACAAGCTTGTCCGGATGACATCTAAACACGCTTGTCCAGATGACATCTAAACAAGCTTGTCTGGATGACATCTAAACACGCTTGTCCGGATGACATCTAAACACGATTGTCCTGATGACATCTAAACACGCTTGTCCCGATGACGTCTAAACGCATTTGTCCAGATGACGTCTAAACGCGTTTGTCCTGATGACGTCTAAACGCTTGTCTGGATGACATCTAAACAAGCTTGTCCGGATGACATCTAAACACGCTTGTCCAGATGACATCTAAACAAGCTTGTCTGGATGACATCTAAACACGCTTGTCCGGATGACATCTAAACACGCTTGTCCTGATGACATCTAAACACGCTTGTCCCGATGACGTCTAAACGCATTTGTCCAGATGACGTCTAAACGCGTTTGTCCTGATGACGTCTAAACGCTTGTCTGGATGACATCTAAACAAGCTTGTCCGGATGACATCTAAACACGCTTGTCCAGATGACGTCTAAACGCGTTTGTCCTGATGACGTCTAAACGCTTGTCTGGATGACATCTAAACAAGCTTGTCCGGATGACATCTAAACACGCTTGTCCGGATGACATCTAAACAAGCTTGTCCAGATGACATCTAAACAAGCTTGTTCGGATGACATCTAAACACGCTTGTTCGGATGACATCTAAACACGCTCGTTCGGATGACATCTAAACACGCTTGTCCGGATGACATCTAAACACGCTTGCCCGAATGACATCTAAACACGCTTGTCTGGATGACATCTAAACACGCTTGTCCGAATGACATCTAAACACGCTTATCCAGATGACATCTAAACACGCTTGACGTGATGCCATCTAAACGCATTTGTCCGGATGACATCTAAACACGCTTGTCTGGATGACATCTAAACACCCTTGTCCGGATGACATCTAATCACCCTTGTCCGAATGACATCTAAACACGCTTGTCCGGATGAAATCTAAACAAGCTTGTCTGGATGACATCTAAACACCCTTGTCCGGATGACATCTAAACGCGCTTGTCCAGATGACATCTAAACACCCTTGTCCGGATGACATCTAAACACGCGTGTCCGAATGACATCTAAACACGCCTGTTTAGATGTCATCTAAACACTCTTTCTGAAGTAGATTTAATTTTGTTACTTAGCTCATCAACTAATCAGCTAGTGATAGCGCCTAAATATTTTATCATGAAAATATGTGAAGGTAACTTCCTACCATACAATGTCTTAAATCTACCTCAAAACACTATGGAAAGCTAGACATTGACATACAATAAAGACCAACTGTGTTTTGTGTAGATACAGATCAGTAGCTAGCATATCTACGATATTAGAAAGCTTATCTTAATAAAATTACTAACCTGTAAGGTCTTTCTCCGGTGTGAATACGTCTGTGGACTTCAACGCTGCGCTTTTCTGTGAAGCTCTTTTCACAAATGTCACATTGATACGGCTTCAGTCCTGCATGAATCCTCTTGTGTCTCAACAAGTTAGACTTGAGAGAGAATTTTTTAGAGCAGATATCACAGTGATATGGTTGGAGCCCTGCATGCATCTGCATATGAGCATGCAAGGCTCCTTTACTACTTAGAGTAGCACCACATTGGCTACATGTTACAGCTTTCTTATTAACTTCTTGAATTTTTTGGTTGGCATCAAATGTTTTGTGCCTCGAGTCCAGGTGACGAAGCAAGGCAGCGTAGTAGGAAAACTTGAGTTCACACTGATCACACTGAAACCTCTCATCTCCTTTAAAGTCTTTTACCACCAGGCAGCCAACCTCTAGAAAAAAACCAATACAATGAATCATCATTGAAATGGAGGACAGAAAATAAACCACCACGAAAGCAATTGACAAATGTATAAAAGTATTTATACATTATGTATAAAGAAGATGTAACTGAGTAGATCCCAAAGCTGTAAAGAAAAACAATAGGAAGTTAGCCGCTAGGACAAAGACACACCCTGCAGACATTCAACCATAATACAAAGAATAAAGTATTATTGAACTAACCATCTGCTTTAGGTAATTTATCCTGTCTTCGGTGACCTCTATCTTCCCTTTTCTCCAGATTAATATTATAAAGTTCACTCGATCGTCTTGGCCTTGTTGTTTTACGTCTGCTTCTTTTCACGCTGTTACATTAATATGATGTGTTAACAGATCCAAAGTTTCTTTCAAAAGTCACACAAAAATCATTTATCCAAAGGTAACTACCATAAAACCTCTAATTGAACGCCATGGCGCTCTATTTTTCAAACCTTTCTTTATAGTGGCGGTCAAATTCGGCTCATTAGAATTTTGGGAAGATAAATTTAGTCCTTTTACGGGGGAAGCGAATGTAGCCTATATTTTGCCCTCATTTTCCGGTAAAGCGATATTATTTAAACCTTTTGGATGCAATAAATCTGCTAACTTAACGCCAACTTATAAAATATCTCTCAATAAATATGCATTGAGAAACCAAGAAATATCTTTACCAGTTGATATTTATTGCTTGCAATTAATATGCGATGATATTATAGCCTGTGTCTTGCTTCGCAATTTATTAAAGCATTAAATTGTTATTTCACTCCAAATTTGAAGACATATTTTCATTTTATATCTATATTTACAAATGTTGCGTAAAAGTTCATTGCACTCATTTATGCTTGCTACAGTTTGCAGCCAAAACTAGCTTTTTATGTGCAATAAAAGAGGAGTTACGAGTATTGATCAATTGTATGATCAGATGACCGAAATGATGCTATCAAATAATACGGTATAAATCTGTAAATTTATAAGTTATAAAATGATAATCTATCAAATGCTGAAAATATATATTCATGAACAAGTGATAGCAACGAACCATTGTTACACGTTGCAGAAACAAAAGTTAACATTTTTAAAACAAAAATATTTGCATCATCTGCTTGGATTGCTGAGTTCTGATTGTTACTTTCGATGGAACAAACATCATCTGGCTGTTCAATACCTTCCACAATGTCTCTTGACCTCAACTCTTCTTTTGCATTACTGAACTAGTCGATATTAGCCTCAAAACCATTTTTTAGCAGAGCAAAACTTTTACGCGTTGCATTCAGCACAAATGCAACACGTAAAGGTTTTGCTCGCTAAACGTACCCTTTGACTAAATGTAAACCGCTTTTTATATTGATGTGCTTTGAAGTATCAAAACTGTGTTAAACAAGGAACTACTATTAGCCTAACACAGTTATTAATTACTTCTATGGTTTTGCTTTCTAAGTTTTAATGAGAAAATGTGAAAATTTTTGGAGTTGGACCATGAGAGAATTGATCGTTATTAATGTAAATGATTCATTATTAATACAATTTTGTGGACACTTTGCTACTGATCACTTTATATTATAGGCTCATAAAAATCAAAGATTGTCAAAGTGGCGGTCAAATAGAGTGTGGCGCTCTATTTTTCAACCCTTCTTTTATAGTGGCAGTCAAATAGAGGTGGCGTTCAATTAAAGGTGACGTTCAATTAGAGGTACCGTGCAATTATGTTTTACGGTACTTTGTTTAATATTCAAATAAATGTTTCACATACCCATTCATGTTTAGAGATTCGTTAGCGTTATTGTTTGGATCCGAACTTGAATCATCATCTGCTGAGTACCGTCTATCACAGCTACAACTAACTACAAAAGTTACACAAGATGATCTAGTAACATATGAGTGTAGTCTAGTTGTAGTACATAGAAGATAGCATCTCACACTGCACATTACAAGCTTGTTAATGTGTTAAGAGAAACTGCCTTTGCAAAACTAACCATCTCCATCCTGTTCCAAAGTCAATGGTTTTAAGCAAACCTGACAGGTATCTTCTGCCTTGCACTGACCCGTCTCTGCAACAAGACAACAATTATCTGCAATTATTAATATCACTAGTTTGATGAAAAGACAAAATTATCTTACCATTGCAATGAACAAGGATAGGTTTCAAACGTACTCTAGGTGATAACAAACTGACCTGAACAGCTGCTGCTGAAAACATCTACTAAATTTTGCAGGTGACTCAGTGCTTCCCTATAGTCTTCAGCTGGCAAGTTTCGGAATGCAACTGTTAAAGCTTCGACCTAAAAATCATTAGACATGCTGTATTTCCATGCTTATCAACAAGCGTTTGGTAAAATAATCATGTTAAAGTGTTCTGTTGCATTTTCACACATCTGCAATGGTTATGGTTATTCTTCTAGCTTATGTTATAGTCTCCGCAAAACCCTGTCTTTACTTGTAAAATTCTTTCGGCCAAATCAGAAAAAAAGTGATATATACGAAGAGCTGGAAGTAAGCGTTATGTATGGCTGTACAGTTAAACACTGGTAAAAAGTATTTCTGACTGAACATATCAAGTTACCCAATGAAGCTTTTATTAGAATTGTTATAGACCCCCAACCTCTAGCCCACATAAGGTTTAATCATTTGGCTGATGGTCTTGACCTTCATTGATGCTTTTCAACACTCTTATTTAAAACGAACAGGGTACACATTCGCTACATTGATTAAATGATTAGTGAATAGAAAACCACATAGAAACACAGCATAACTCGCATATGAGCTTCAAAAAGTTCTTATTTATTTTTAATGGTGACCAGACTGGGCGTTGAAACTTCGATAATTTTGTAAATGAAGTGATTTTTAAACAAAAATACATCATGTATTTATTGAATTTCAACTACTACGCCTGAGAAAAGAGTGATTTCTATGTTAAATACGTTATATTAGTACTTTTCAACGATACGACAAAATGCTATCTAGTTGTGTAATAGTTAATAAAGCAACAACGTGTATACAGGTGTTATATATGAGCAATCTTTATTGCGTTAATCAGTGGTGTTCAGTTTACCTGTTTCAAAAAATCAAGCATAAATGGTGAACGCTCACATGGGTCCGTCATATTGTAAAAAGTTCAATGAACTTATAAAGTTTGAGTTTGTTCTTCAGAGATAGCACCGCAGATACGACCAAGCTACAGTATCGATCTTCCATTCCAGTTAGCGGTACTAAATCAATACAGTCGGGCCTTCATTCTAACCACGAACCTACAAGTGGAACGTCATTATAGCCGTCGACCCGTTTAATTTGCAGAACCTAAGCAGCAATTACACTCGCTGCACAGTATGCTGGTAATAGGTAAAGCACTGTGTCTGCACATCTAACTCTCGTGGATCTCTTCATACCGTATAATTTTTCTGGAGAAAATTTTCAAAGACATATTTCGTCAATATTGTGATGTCAGGATAACTCCACATTTGCATCCCTTGATACGCTCCAGTATTATATACAGTATGTAGTCCGAAGCATAACTACAAACAGGTAGTTTTCAATTTGTATAAATTGAGTGAATAATTATTGTAGAACCGTGCAAATTTTCGCTAGCCGTATTTTGGACAGCATGGTTATTGAAATACTTGCTCTATAGTAACAGTACACTTGTAATTAGCCCCAGAGGCCTTGATAAATTGCCTCAGAAGTAAAAATTTGGTTAAGACTTAGGTTCACCTAGATTCCAGCATTAGGCTGAGTTATGTTTCAGTCTAGATTTAAGTCTTAAGTCTAACGGTTTTGGGTAAGAAACTGTTATGAAAGAGGCGAGTCACGACATATATTGATGTTGGTTCACCATGGGCAGCAGCCCGTGTGATTATGGCAGTATCTTTTCTGTCAGTAGTAAGCTCATCATAAACAGAAGCTAGCACATTATGTTTACTTTCATGTGATAAAATCTTCATCAGTAAAGCTACTCTCTGATTTCTTCTGGATTCAAGCGATTGTGAACCTAGCTTTTCACGATATGATTGTTTTGTGATTTCATCAGCTCTGTTCTTGACTATTTTTTATAACACGTAATTGAGATAGTTTATACCTCAGTTAACTTATCATGCTGCATGCTTGACTTATATAGGATTCCAAACTACGGCATTTTCGTGATGGCTGCGATTAACTATTCGTTTTTTTAGCTTTTAAGAGCTTGCAATCACATTTTCACATAATTTGCACCTACAACACAGCAGAGTAAGACATGGCGAGTCTTTTGATACAAAATAATTGTAATGTGATTTTTCTTGCAAGTCAACCTTTAAGAATCAGAGCAGCGGCTTGAAATCCTTAGCTGCAAGTAGTATTTCATAAAAATTGTTCACTTTGAGTTGTCTGTGATATGCGAACCACTGCACCACAATCATAAAATGTAATATGCTGTTGCACAAGCACATGTGAAAACAAACAACCCTAAAACAGAGACTTCCTCTATGATTTATATTATAAATTGTTTAGTTGTTCAAATCTCGTGTAAAAAATACGCAGCCGATTTAGGATGTAAATGTGAGATTTTTCTTAGCTGTAGCACAAAAAGTTCAGTTAGTCTATTACCATTGCTATCTCATAGAGTTATCAAACTATAATCAGTCTATGAGTTTTTATTTGGCAGCGTGTTGATAATTCCTTGTCTGCACTCCAGCCATGTGTTTTTCTACTAGAATAATGGCTGATATTTTTTGTGTTATTTGGTAGGACCAGGTGTCTCAAGTAACTTCAAAAGAAATTTATATAACGCTCAGCTACGATTGTATTATATTTTGTTAAAACCCTCATATTTAATAGTAATTATTTTTAATTAATACACATATTAATAAAATGTTTGTTCACACCAGATTTACTAGGCTACTGTTAGTTACCTGTTTACTGCTAGATTATATTGTTGGTACCACTTTGGTGCATCTGTCGGCAGCGGATAAAGATTTGATATAACAAAAACTCATTCTTATAGGGTAAAGCCGTTTTTGGCAGGATTGTGACGCGCGGGACATTTGAACGCTTCCTCGCATACCTCTCAGCTCAGATGCGAAATTCTGGTGTCATTCATACTGTTTTAGAAAGCACTTGACATCAACTACTACTGAATGAGATTTCATCCTTGTCATGAAATGTGTTAACAAATTATGAATCATTGAAGCTGGTGTGACGCGCGGGACCATAATTTGACATGAAAAACTACTCTTTGATCAATTGGAAAAATCTTCTGAATTTTTGAACTCATAGCATTATTATTTGACAAGCGCAAAGCTCTTTTGTCCTTCTGCTAGGAATACATACCATTTTGTTTCCAGGCCCAAGTTTAATGACTCTGTGAGGTTTGAAAGAAGACAGCCACCTGTGACGCGCGGGACTGTGACGCGCGGGACAAAAATAACATCATGAAAAATTAAACATTTTTCTATGTTTTGTTGTTGTTAGACCACAAATTGCCATGAGTTGTAATTGTAACAGTGAATATATTTGTATTAAACCCACTAGTAATTAATATTATTATATATTGCATTTATTTTATTTAAACATAAAACATATATAACCTAAAGATTGTCAGACTTTCATGCAGTAAACCATTTTTTTTAAATCAGCATGATTCATTTTCCATTTTACACAGTTCTTTTCAGTAGCTGGTGGAGCGTAGTAGGCATTTCCAAAGAACAGACACTAGCCTGCCGCAGTCCCAGTAGAGCTGAATCCGCATTTTCGCAGTATTTGCAAGCACAGACAATTTGACCATACATGTCTAGAAACTGGCTTGCAATTTACTGGGCGCAACTCTTTTTAAATTTACTAAGGCCAACCTTAATATCTGGATATTCCTCCTTGAAAATCTCAAAGATGTCACTTAACGTGTAGTTCAGTGTTTCCGAAGTTTTCATCGCTTACCAGTCTTGTCTTTTACACTGATGGTATCCTTCTGGCTTGGCATTTCTCGACTGATCTTACTGTCCCGGTAGAAAGAAGTTATCTTCTCCACTGTTGATTCAAGTAGCTTGTTCCGTGGCTGAAAATTCATTCGCGCTTTTGGTTTAGGCAGACAAACTGCCTGAAGGGCAATATCCTGTTTGGTCGGGCTCATCATGGACAGCTATTTACCAATCAAAAGAGCTTTTCTCCATGGAAAGTGTGGCAATGCTGTCTGTAGCTTTTTTCTCGCTCCTCATTCAGACAGTCTGCTTAAAAATATGGAAGAGGTGCTTGTTCCTGGTGTTGAATTAGCTTCTGCCTCTTAGCGCGATATTTGGCCTTTCTCTCTTTCCTTGGCACGCTTTGCTTCTAAATCTGATGGAGCCATACGAAATCTCTTTCTCTCCCTGTGCTATCTACACCTATATAATCATAAAACTGTACACTAATATTCATTACAGATTAAACCATATTATGTACATATCATATACATGTATATGGCATGAAACCTGTTGAATGTTTACTCAAATTCGTGATTCACCTTACATCATCAAACCACAAGTAGTGTGATTGATAAAAAATGTTGTACGTACTTGTGTATACTTGCTCAGAAATGTATAATAGGCATTAAATATATTTTACCTTTCATTCTCTAGTTTCCTGAATGCTTTAAATCCATGTTGTGCTATGAAAATTTCTCTACTCTTACGCTTACGATCCATCGAATTAGGCATCTTGCAAGCAAATGACATCTAACATAACGCCAAGTATGGCATGACGCTGAGCGTTATGTTGAGTGTGGTGTTATTCTGTCAGCCTTGCCTGACAGGGAGGATGGCATGTTTAGTATGGTGTCATTTTGGCAGTATTACCATACCGAGAGGAAGTGTAGCATGATTTTAACAGCAGTTTGGCAGTCATTGGAACACATGCCAGTTTGAAAGTGTGAAAAAAGCAAACGTACTCTCTCTGAAAAATTCTTAGTGTTTATGAGGGAAACCTACTTTCTCTACTGACTGAAAATTAAATGCATGAGTGGAAAGTAATTTTTGTAACCATACTTTACAAATACACATTTGGTTCAAGGATTACCTCGTGATTTGCATGCTAGGTATGTGTGTGTGTATCAAAAGAGTAATCTTGACAAGCTACATATTTTGAGTTACAAAACTTCATAAAATAATTCTAATTCATTATTTTTCTCAAAGAAACTGGCTTTTAAGACTTGGAATATCCAGCATTACTTTCAAATACCAGAGTATCAAAGAGAACTCCCAAACAAAGGCAGGCATCACCATATTATTAAAAATGTCCCGCGCGTCACAAATACTTCCATGTACCTATAAAACTATAACTTGCAGTATCTTCAGCAAATTGGCGCGTTTGGCTAAGCTATAGCAGCCCAAAATCGAATTATAGATGAGAATTTTTTATCTCAGATAGCTTTGAAAGAACAGGCTGCAACTAAATGCACTTAAATTGTGACGCGCGGGACAAACTAATTTTTGCTTGCCTAAATGGTAAGGAAAAATTTGCATTTGCTAGGAAAAAACACCTGGGCTATAAAATCCACTATAGTATTGATTATAAAATGGAAGAAAAATTTATTTCAGAATGAATTGCAAAGTTTGAGAAGAGATGATCAATTGTCCCGCGCGTCACACACCATACCAGAAAAACCTACTTGCATGCCCAATATCTTCATAAGAGAAGATTTCATTATGAAAACTTTTGTGTTTCCACATGTCTGAACATGTTTGCTTGCCAATTAACTAAAAATTATGGTTGCTAAAGGCAGAAAAAAAATTGCCTTTGTGTGTGACACCATGCTTGGCCTTGCCCTATATACAAAGAAACACATTTGGACTGTTATCATCTGTAAGCCTAATTGTTGTCTGATAACCCAATTTGTCTCTAAATCTGTTGTCCATAATTATCTTGCGGGCATCTCTTAGATCCTTAGTTTGTCACTGAACAGCTACTGCTTGTATTGGATCAAGCTGTCTACTTGCACATGCAGTAATGTAGATATGTCATGAATCTTAACATCGTTTTGTTCAATTTGTTTAATTTTGTTGAGGTAACGTTCTTTTTCAAAGCTTTGAGTGCCAAGGAGAGCAACATCTATCTTTAAGCTATATTAGGATATAGTGTAGTGTGTGACTCATATGTCTGTTTTTTAAAAACTTGTATATAGGTTTGTGGAAATTTTGTGGGTGATCTTCTATTGCTGATGTTAGTGAATGTGTGGCTGTTCAGCTATACTTATGAATCTCTAGTGCACTCAATACAAAGAGAAACCACAGAAGTAGAAGCCATACTACAGATATATGTGATGGGTCGGTCCAATCGAAAGAAGCAGAAAGAACATCGCAAAGGATTAGGGCAAAAAACAACGGAGGTGTGTGAATACGCTATAGATTAACTGTTTTCATACATTGTAGTTTCAAGTCAGATAATCAGCGTATTTATAGGTAGCGGGTAATAAAACATTTTCAACAATCAAATCGTATCATAATACGTTACAACAGAGATAGTTTCATGTATAATTATACTAGGTGTTAGTAGCCAAAACTTGCTATTAGTATATGTATGTCTTTGGATTGCCTTTGTCTCAAACAAATGTTACCCTTGTTGCTAGAGTTGACGGTAAACAAATAAGCAAGCTATTGTAGAATTTCCACTCCACAACAAGACAGCTAAATTGTTCTAGCTGTTTTCATGTATGGTAATGGTTTGCGAAGTAGCGGAAACATTGCTTGCAACTTATATTCTGGAGGCTTTCTTCTTTAATAACTCCTTCTAGTGTTGACTTGATTTGTTTTTACTTACGCATGATCTGTAAGAAGAAGTGAGATACAACTGAATGTTATTACGTCATGTAAAATACTATTAATTATATGTTTTATAGAGGAAGCCTAAAGCGTATAAGGACACAATCAGGGAAAATGCTCTCTTTGTCGACTACTATAAGGTATTCTCTCTTTTAAATCATTGTGTTTTCTGTAGTAATCGCATTCCTATCTCTCACGTCTGACTACATACATGTGTCATTTTACAAGTATGCTAGTCCATCATCCATCGGTTGAGCCTTTTTGCCTGGCAATTTTGTTCATTTTTCCTCCAGAAACAACAAATAGTAGATGATGAAGACTGGGAAGAGTTTATGCAGTGTATAAGGGAGCCTCTGCCAGCAGCGTTCAGAGTCACTGGCTCCAAGAGGTACGTGTTATATATCCATAGCTCCTCTTCACACCATCTTATATAGGTAAGATGTCTGCTATGTTATATTGGTTGTAGTCAGGCCGAGCAGCTACTCCATCTGATAAAGCACACCTTTTTTAAGCAGCTCAATACATCATCAGAATCTCAACCTGATGCCAGTCTTGATTCATCGGTGCATGGAGAAGTTTCAGCAGATACCCCACCAATAGAGTCTCTGGAGATAAAAGAAAATGGTAAATTACTCGATTTTAATCAATTTCACCAAGAAAAAACATTTCAAGTGGTCGTCCTTTTCACGATGTTGTCCTTTTTCAATGTCCCGTATTTTTCATTTTGGGGTTGTTAGTTGAGCTATTGTACCACTTAACAAATTTGTGATTTGACAACATCCGTTCCAATGTTTTATTTTTTTAGACACTTATTTACTACCTTTCCACATAATTAGTAGAGACTTGCATCTTGTAGGCAGCAACACTCATACCGCAGCCCCTGTCACTGTTGATGATGGGACTACGGATGACACGAGTAAAGAATCTCCTCTCGTGAAACCACCACGCTGTCTTTCCTGGTATCCGGATGGACTAGCCTGGCAGCTTGAGTATTCCAGAGTTTCCATTCGACAAAATCAGACACTAAAGAAGCTCCATAGTTTCCTCGTGTCAGAGAGTGAAAGTGTAGGTATTTTGGTTTAAAAGCTATTACTCAAGGTATTTGAGAAGTTAATAAATTTGCTTCTTAGACAGACGCTTTCATCAACCAATCATTTTTCATAAAGAGTAGATTATAGTAATGTCTCGCAGAAATCTTGCTGATGCTATTAGCTTGGTAGGGAGTTCATTTCTTGTTTATTAATGGTGTGATCACTGACATTATATACCGTAACACCTTTATTTGAATGTCACCTTTATTTGAATGCCATCTGTAATAGAATGCAACTATAGGATAATTTAATAGAGGTTTTATGGTAGTTTCTACTGGCTGTATGTCTGGTTGGAAGGACTACTATCATGCATTGGATGATTACTAAGTTTCCATACAGCGATAGCATAGCTACACACCCTCACCCCTATATTGCGCTGCAATCTCATCATGGAAACAGTCGTGTCACTCTCATTCTGTCATGGTTCAGTGTCACTGTTTGGAAGCGAAACACCTGTGCGATGCATCACCTTTGTGCCATAGAAACAGCCTTAACGACCAACGGCATCGCACTCGTGCATGCACATGGGGCTTGCTTTCCTGCTGCTTCATAGGTGTCGCGCAACAATCACTCTTTTATAGCACCCTAGGGAAACATGATCTGCTTGTCAGCGTAGCGCTTTGGCGCTGGCACACCCAGGTGTCACTTCACTGTCACTGTATGGAAACTTAGTAATTCTGCATAAATTAATTTATAGCTTAATGTGTTAGCTGGTGGGTAATTACTATAAATATGAGCATGAAGTTCTTTTGTATCCGCACTATTGTATACAGGTTTATCGAAGTTAACTCTGAACTTTATACTATAATACTAGTAATCTAGTATACTAGTACTCATGGTATAAACTTGTCTAGTTGTCGGTATGGTTGTTAGGGCAACATAAGTCGTCAAGAGGCTGTCAGTATGATTCCTCCATTACTTATGGACATCAAGTCTCATCATAAGATCCTTGACATGTGTGCTGCGCCTGGCTCCAAGACTGCTCAAATGATAGAATACCTGCACGCTGACAGCGATGACCCGATGCCTGATGGGTTTGTCATCGGCAATGATGTGGATAATAAACGATGCTATCTAATGGTGCATCAGGTCAAAAGGTTGCAAAGTCCCAACTTCATGATAGTCAACCACGATGCTACGAGGCTGCCAAGTATGACATTTGCTGACCCGGTAAGCTCCGCAGTATCTACTATATAAATGGCAAACAATCTGTCTGTATATTTGTGTATGTGCGTGTTTGTCCACCTTATAAAGTAGTCTTTCCTTTTTCAATTTGGTCGTATGAAGGGAACTGAATTAATATGAGCACCGTACGTTTCTGACTATTAGCCGCTACTTTTTCTGATGGTTTGAGCCATGCAGCTTATATAAGGGTGCAGCTATTCTGTGTTTTTTTCTTTCACCGCTAGGGCGCATTAACCAAAATCTCCGGTTAGTGCGCCTCTATACATAACCTATTCATCATTTTCCGTTTTCACACAAAAATGACGTAATAATTACAACTCTGAACTTTTTTAGCTCTATGACACGTGATGCTTTTCTGTCCTCGCCGTATTAGGGCTAATTTGTTTTCGGCAAACGATATTGACAATAGACTCCCTCGATATTAGAATTTGGCGACTAAACTCTATTTACTCTATGAAACACGATGCTTTTTTTGCGTTTTTGTGAACCTCTATTTCCGGCATTTCTCAAGGTTCAATTGCTAAATCGTCGTAACCGTTAATACTTTTCACGCGGACAATTGTATTATCTCGATGATGATGAGGATGATGAACTCTTATTGATTAAAAATAATACATAAACAAAAACAGAAAAATGCCCCTTTTTGCGGGCCAAGATGGAAGGTTAATATTTGAGAGGGTGTAAATACAATCTACAGTGTTGTACAGATTTTTACAGTGTTATAATTTAATATTGTAACGATAATATATACATAATACTTGAAAATAAAGATTGTATGAGTATCAGTATTATCTCGAGTAGGAATAGCCTCTAAAATCTAGATTCTCTCACCCTGGATCAGACGAAGACACTACAATATCTCAGTTTTACACATCGTCGTACCAGTATCGTCGTATTCAGAGTTTTGATGGATAGCTGTTGGTGGAACAGTAACTTTTTTATACACACACTTCTATGCAAGAATTGTTATTATTAATTCAGCACATTCAGAATTTTTATTTTGTTTTCTCAGTTTGCATTAATTGTATCATTACCGCATCATCTTTTATGGCAATTGTAGCAAAACCGACTTAATTTAGCTATTACTTGCTAACTATTTCCCTTTTACGTCTAAACCCTTTTATAATCGTTTTATTTTTTTAATTTATTTGACTTGCACGAAACATTTTTCTCATGATATGAAGTTTAAAAGTTGTTTGACAAATTTTGAAAACCTTTACAGTTGTTTTTAGATAGAATGGCAAATGTTGTTATATGTTAAATACAAATCAATTTTCTGTCAACAGACCTTTTTATTATCTGGGCAACGCCGGGTTGTACAGTAACCGACTTAATTTAGCTATTACTTGCTAATTATTTCACATTTATATCTAATCACTTTTACAATTGTTTTATTTTTTTTAAATTTATTTGACCGGCACAAAACATTTTTCTCATGATACCAAGTTTGAAAGTTACAGCTGTTTGACAAAATTTAAAAAACTTTGGTTTTTATTTTCTCTCAAATTATTTCAATTACACAAAACACTTTTCTCATGATATGTAGTTTGAAAATTAGAATGGCAAATGTTGTTATATATGTTAAATACAAATAAATTTGCTGTGCAAAGGCTTCTTTATTACCCTGGCAATGCCCAGGTACAAATACAGCTTATGGTGTAAAATAGCAAGTACAAGCTTAGCAAGTGCAGTTTATGGTGTAAATTGTTGAAAAAATACTTTACCGAAGTTGTTTTCTCGCCTTGAAATGGATTAAAGTTTGCATAATTTTATTTTAATGGGAAAAATTGTTTCGGATCTCGAACGACTCAGTTTTTGAACAACCTTCTGAAACGGATTATGTTCGAGAACTGAGGTTCCACTGTACGTTATTAAAAGATATAGGTCGCTGAAAGTTACGTAATTTTAAATTTACATTGGTTTAAAAACCTTTACAGCTGTTTTATTTATTTTTAAATCAGTTGTCCTGCACAAAACCTTTTCATTATGATATGAAGTTTGAAAGTTATAGTTGTTTGAAAACCTTTACAGTTGTTTTATTTCCTCTCTCAATTTATTTCAACTACACAAAACACTTCTCTCATGATATGTAGCTTGAAAGTTAGAATGGCAAATGTTGTTATATATATAACAACATTTGCCATATGTTAAATACAAATCAATTTTCTGTCCAAAGACTTTTTCTATTACCCGGGCAACGCCGGGTAGCACAGCTAGTCTCTCTATAGAAGTATCGTACATATTTAACAGTGGTCACATAGATATTTGATTACTTGTCGTGTTTATTATGTGTAGGTGACCAGTAAGGAACAACCCTTGCTTTTTGACCGCATACTTTGTGATGTGCCTTGTTCCGGAGATGGGACCCTGAGGAAGAATCCAGAAGTCTGGAGAACATGGGGACCTGGCCATGCCATTAACCTGCACAGTGTACAGAATCGTGTGCTCACTCGGGGACTTGAATTGCTCACTGTAGGTGGTCGACTTGTTTACTCGACATGTTCATTCAATCCTATTGAAAATGAGGCTGTCATAGCTCACATGATCAACAAATGTGAAGGTAGGTTTGTAGGATAGTGGCCAATTGTGAAACAATCCTTGGTCAAATTTGAGAGTTATGTCATCAGAATTGTGATGAGAAGGGAATTTTTAAACTGTTGGTTGTTTTTACACTAGCTATGTGGCTGCTGAGCCTCAGTTACTCGGAACGATTTTGCCTTCACTAAATATTGTACATTCTGCAGAAAACAGAGATTGGCCAACCACAATATTTTAGTAGTGTGTGATGTGATTAGATTGATCAATCTGTTTCCTTGTTGTATCACTACAATCTTCTCCAGCTTCCCATAAGACTGATAATTCAGCGCAAAGGCACTCTATTTTTCAACCCTTGTCTCATAGTGACAGTCAAATAGAGGGGACGTTCAATTAGAGGTGATGTTCAATTAGAGGTGACGTTTAATAAGAGGTTTTGCGGTATACATACTTCGTGATAGCATTTGTGAAAAGAAACTAATCGGTTAGTCTTTAAGATTTTATTGAAACCAAACAGTGTTTATTTGAGTGGTTTTCAACCCTAAATTACAGAAAGACACTACTCCCTCCACTTTTTTGTGTGTGACTTTCAGTCTTATATGCTTTTTTGTGTGTGATTTTCACATTCTTATTACATGTATACAGAAGCTGTGTGCATTGAGTTCTATTGCATTGCACTTTAAACCATAACTGCCACGAACAACTTTTATTGTATTTACTAGGTAAATCAGACACGCTGATTCCGATTTTGTAATCAAAATAAAGATTAGGCCACTAACTTTCAGAGTAATGAAGGATTTTTTATAGCGTTTTAATACCGGTCTCGAAAACAACACGATTGGCATAACAAGCTCCGCCCATAAATACGTGACTTAACCTAGCTTTTTAGGAACAGAAGTTACGTAGGTATGTTTAGACCGATTTAGAATAATAGAGATGGGTGTTTTAAAATCCATTAATATCTAAATTCAGCCTTGAAAATAATATCAGTCTTTTCTGAAAGGTAGATAAGCTATTTAGCATTGCATATTTAAAAAGCGCGATAGTAACGCTAGCTTGTGATAAAACCGCGCTTTTTGAGCTCATTTTTCTCGGCGTCCAGCCCATTTAAACGTCATGTAACAAGCTGCGAGCAATTTTAAATAGTTTATATCCCTTTCATAAAAAACTGAAATTATTTTACAGGCTGGATTTAGATAATAATGGGTTTTAAGACACCCATCTCTATTATTCTAAATCGGACTAAACATTCCGAACTTCCGTTTCTGAAAAAGCTAGGTTTCATCACATATTTATGGGCGGAGCTTGTATTGTCGATTGTGTTGTTTTCGAAACGGATATTGAAACGCTTTAATAAAGCCTAAATGACTTTGAAGGTTAGTGGACTAATCTTTATTTTGAGTACAAAATCGGAATCAGCGTGTCTGATTTACTTGGTAAATACGATAAAAGTTGTTCGTGACAGTTATGGTTTAAGGATTTCTGTCATTATCAAGGACCGTGATGACTAAAGAGGCAAGCAGCTGTTTTTATTTGTTAGGCTCTCCTCAGGGTTTCAATGAGCATTTTCGCACATGATGACTAGAGGCTGTCATCCAGTACACAACAGGTTTTATGAGCTTTTACACGAGGATAAGTCCAAAATAGTAGGAATTTTGTCATAACATGTTATTACAATAAGATAGAACTTTACATATTTTTTCACTTTTCAGCAACGTTCCCTTTTTTCTATACACTTGTTCCACCTTTCTACAAGGCTATCGATTTGTGCAGAATGAAACTCTGGCGGCTGGGTTCTAAACCATATATGCACAGTTTCAATAGTGGCTGCATCAGTCACGAAGTGCTTGCCCCTCGTATGATTCTTTCATCGTCCATAAAAATGAAAATTTTTTGGTACCAGATCTGGACTATAATGAGGGTGTACTAATGCCTCACAGCCCAGTTTCTCAATTTTTGCCATTGTATGGCCAGCGGTATGTGGATGAGCATTGTCCTTGTAGAACATGACACCACTTCTTGGCTCATCAGTGATGTCTTCTCATCCTTTCTTAAATTCATCAACCCACCTATAGCAGCTTGTTTGTGACATACAACTTGTCCCATATTGATCTTTCATTCTACTCTGTATGACACTTGTTTTTTCATTGTCAGATGTTATCAATCTTTAAACAGCTTCCCTGTATGTGTGAGCATGTTTTTAGCTTTGCGGTCATTTTGAATATAAGTAATTTCAAAAAGTTGAATGTCTAAAATGTTGAAATTTTGATTATGTGTTGACAACTCCTATTTATAAAAGTTTTGGAAATATTAAATGGCAAGATAAAATAGAACAAAATTGTGACAAAATTCCCACTCTTTATTGACTGGCCCTCATATATCCATATAAGCATGCTACAGGACTGAAGCAAAGGTTTTATCTGTGACTCTCCAATCAACTTTCTTCACAATAGTTTTCTTGCTTGTTGCTACGAGTTACGGTTTACAAATATAAATAATGAAATGCCATCCAATTTAGATTTAAAGATGATTGGAGTACAACTTCTGTCATTAGAACAGCATGCGGTGACATATTACCCACATAATATCTTTGCTGTGGAGTCATTTAAAGAATGTCTGTTATGCTTTCCATGTTAATTCAAGGTTTGTGTCTATATGTCCAGGTTCAATACAGCTGGTGGACTGCTCGAAAGAACTTCCAGAGCTGCGAAGAGCAGTTGGTTTAAAAACATGGCGTGTATTGACGAAAAACGGAGACTGGTTTGCAAGCTTTGAAAACGTACCCGATAACAAACGGAGCTGGGTGAGACCATCCATGTTTCCCGCATCCAATATGGATGACATTCACATAGATAGATGGTAAGTTAACTGTCATTTAGCTGTAGTGCAATGGTTTGGCCTGTTGCGGGTGTTATGGCTGCCGCCCCTGTTTTTAGCCTGCGCATTGTGCCACATCACCAGAACACAGGAGGCTTCTTTGTCGCTGTGTTAGAGAAGATAAAGTCACTACCCTGGCAAAAGGTTGCCCCAGATACTGACAAGTTCGAGCCCGTGGTAAGTTTGACACATAACCCTACGCATATAAAATTTCTGAGTAAGTTATGGTTTGCAGCTTTAAACCGTATGTTTCCTATATTCACTCTTCATCTCCAAATTCTTTTATTCACCATGTTCCCATGACAGGGATTAAATGCAGATTTGGAGTTGTGTGCACATTGAATTACCGTGCAATACGAGTTGCAATGGACATTCGCATGATGAGGTTTAACGCAGACATTTTGTTAGAAAAAGTAAGGGTTTCTACACCAGAGGTCATAGTGGCCCATTTGGAGCAGCTCAGCTTAAAATAAGAAAGAATGAAATGTTTAAAATGGAATAGCTTGCACGGCATTTGCTTGCACATCATCCGCAAGTGTTATTTCCACCTTTCGCAAACATGAAACATTCGATAAAGGTTTGCGAGTAATAAAACTCGCTTGACACGCAGGTTTTTGCTGTTTCAATATTCTTCGTTTTTTCGTGACGTAATATTATTGTTGTCAGCCATCTTTATAGACAATTTTATTGTTAAAAACACGAAGCTTTTGCAATAAATGTTTGAATACGATGCTTTTGTTTGCAATTTCTTTATTATAGTATCAAAACAACACCAAAAAGTACTATTAAATAAAAGAAAAAAGATCGTTTTCTACAAGCATGGCGGCTTTTTCGGGAACAAGCGCATGTGCAAACGGCTTGATGACATAAAAAAATGACGGTTTGTGGATAACTTGCAGATTGAAGCAAACTTACAGATTAACCTTGTCATGGAGATATACATGTAGTTACTGTCCACCTACGTTCTTTTAGCCAACTGACAGCAGCTGTTTCTTCGACTGATATAATCTCTTGTTACAAATAGTTTTAAAATACAACTTCACACTACTGTTCTAATTGCCCAATGTGCCAGCAGGCATATTGCATTTTGGTATCAGTCATATTCATCCCTCAACTATCTGTTGTTCCTATCTGTTGTTTGTATCTGTCTGATTGGGGTCTGTACTAGCCCTCATACAGTTATAGACGTTTAACTTTACTCAGGCTGTTCAAATGCTAATATAGTTATCGTATAGGTTATTCCATGAATGTAGGTAGAGAAGGCAGAAGCGAAAGAAGCTGTTGAAGAACAATCTGACACCACCACTCCTTCCGAGTAAGTATTTTATTGTGTTGTTTTGAGCTGCGGAATGTCGTACTTTTTATGTAAGTCATTTGTCTTTTAAAAGTGAACTCAGATTTCCTCATATAACTATTCGTATAAAGGAAGTTTCTGTTCTTTTTAGTCGTAGAAGGAATCTCTTTTGAGTTGGATGAATTTATTTTGTAGAGAACCACCGAACAAAAAGATAAAATATGTCGGCTTCAGGGAAGAACCCTTCTTCTATCTAAAGAAAGACAACTCCCAGTGGCCAAGTATAAAGTAAGCTTGAATACATTTTATTGATGTACGAGCATTATAGTGGGAAAATACAGTACCGCAGTAGGCGTAATAGCAACATGCAGTCATTTCACCATAGCGATGATAGTATATGAGTGGCAATCAATGAGTAATGGCAATCAAGTAGTAAATGAGCAATAATCTACTCATGATAGTGGTACTTTAGTAGCAGTAGTAGTACTCTAGTAGTAGTAGTACTCTAGTAGTAGTACTCTAGTAGTAGTACTCTAGTAGTAGTACTCTAGTAGTAGTACTCTAGTAGTAGTAGTAGTAGTACTCTAGTAGTAGTAGTACTCTAGTAGTAGTAGTACTCTATTAGTAGTAGTACTCTAGTAGTAGTAGTACTCTAGCAGTATTAGTACTCTAGTAGTAGTAGTAGTACTCTAATAGTAGTACTTTAGTAGTAGTACTCTAATAGTAGTAGTAATACTCTAGTAGTAGTATTAAATTAGCAATAGTGGCAGTGCAGTAACAGTAGTATTTGAGCCATATTAATGCCGGGGTACTTTTAGTGCCAAAGCAGGGATCAGTTACAATGTACTAACTCTTTGATAGAGTGTTTAGGCATGTGCTTGTAGTGCTCCTCTGACTGCTTTAGAAAGTTCTTTGGTTTTGACGAGACATTTGATGAGACCCAGCTGATGGTAAGGTCAAAGGAGAATGAAAAGAAGAGAAATATTTATCTCTCCTCCAAGTCCATTAGAAATATAGCTCTCTGCAATGAGCACAAAATCAAGGTATGTATAACCTTGAGTTTGTGCCTCACTGTTTATGGATGTGCTAGAAATGATAACAGTTACACCACATTTCTGTTTTTTGTTACAACTAACGTGGAGTCTGCTACAGCTGTGTACTATCACTGCCCTATCCTCATACACTTCATATTTGGTAATTCCCCAAACAATGTTTTTTGTTTGTGGTAAGACGACTCACAAATTAACCCTAGTCAGGATGGTACCCAACGTCATTTACTGATTGGTCAGCGATGATTACAGCAGTGGGTCATGTGATAAAGAAAATGGTTAGCGTAATTCATGTCTCAGCATTTAATGATTTTCTTTTGTCATCCTTGAGTGATCGTCTTCTCTTTGTGAATATTTCAAAAGGGCTACCGTGTAAAGAGATAAAATCTAAATTGTGTCAATAAAATAATGTTTGTACTTGAACCACAAGAATTTAGATTTAGCATGCATTGGAACTAGACCTTAGATGTTATGGATAGTATCCATAGCATCTAAGGTCTAGTTCCAAGTGATCTTGTTCTGGGAAAATTGACATTTGACCTAATTAATTATATAAGGTGAAGAATGGCTGTTGTTTAAAGCTGTGTTCACACCTGCTGGTTTGCAACAAAGTTTTTGTTGCCGATATCTGAAAGATTTTATGGGAGTTATCAGCCCAATTTTTTCTGTTCACACCAGGTTGAGTATTGTTGACAGTTTTTTACGAAGTTTCTCGTGGACGTTTTTACGTGAAATTGTTACTGGTGTTTAAAGCTATGACAAAAATGTGCTCAAATGCAAAAACAAACATAAGCGTTCACTTTGAATGGTATGGAGTGATTCACTGTGAGAGTGATTTCTTTGGCTACTCAAATTAAAAATCAGTCGAGAATTGTCTACCGATCGGGCATGGCCCGATAACATTTCTCTCTGGACAAAATCGGGCTCGTTTGCTCTTTTTACACGAGGCGGTTCTCGGCCAGTGGGTCAAATAGTTCAGACAATCGGCATGAAATCGGCTGGTGTGAACGCAGTTAACACAGGTCATGTTGTCTAGTGCCCGCCTTCCTTTAAACCTGGTTCCCATATACGTCGCAAAGCACCGGCGACAGCACCACAGGCTATTAGCGGTGAAATGGGAACCTACGGGCCAGGGACCGCCGGTAGTTGCCGGCGGCATCGCAATAGTTTAGCGCTGTTCAAATTTCGAAGACTAGAAATTTGAAGACTATAGATTTGTTCAAGACTAAGACTATAGATTTGTTCAAATGTCCACTGTAATAGAAATTCTCACCTTCGTTTAAATTTTGAGTTTAAGAGTATAATTTCAAAGGTGGCCATAGAAGGTTTTTATCATATCTTTGCCCTGAGTTTCATATAGAATATTAAAGACTAGAAATTCCCCTGTCATACAGCCCACGACCAAAGTGATAATGGAAAAAAGAAAGGGTACTGCTGGTTGTTGAAAAAGTAGTTAAAAAAAGTCAGAATTCTACAAAAGTAGAATTCTTTAGTAGATGTTGTAGGCTTCACCTACAACATCTACTAAAGAATTCTCTGAATCAGATGAGTTGTTGTTATTATTTTGAATAGCGTGTTGTTGAACATTAGCATTTGATGTTGATGGTTGCTGTAAGGACCTTCTATTTCTCCTCTTCCGTAATAATTGGGAGACAGGTGGATGGCCAATGCGACGACGTGGTGTTCTGGGAGGTTGTATGTTCATGGTAGTTGTCAAGTTGTTTTGAAATGAAATTCAAAAGGTCAATTATGCAAAACAAAAGGTTGTATAAAAATCAGACCTAATCTACTACTATCTCAAATCTATGTTTTACAACAATAAAATAAATATTAATTCAAGCTGTAGACCTAACCTACTGTACGTAATTTAACTAACAACAGCAATAAAGAAATATGTTTATTATATCTCTGAAATGCAATATTAAAAGTAAAACAGCAAGCTGCCGTGTAATATACAGTTTGAAGGTTGGTTGTGTTGTGAATGTAGAATGGTTTTGACAGCGATATGTAACAGAAAGCAAGCATTAGCATTCACTTGTCTGGAAGTTTTCTGCAAACTGGAGTGAAATAAAGAAATATTCTTGTCATAAAAGGGCATTGTAGTTCTGCCCTAGCTTGTAGATAAGATGTAAAGAAATCTGGCTAATGTTCTAGATAATTAAAAAAACCTTCGATAATTGGACAAAAAACGTAGGCTGATAAACTGTTCGAACATACAGCGATATGTAACAAAAAGCAATCGTTAGCATTCACGCGTCTGGAAGTTTTCTGCAAACTGGAGTGAAATAAAGAAATATTCTTGTCATAAAAGGGCATTGTAGTTCTGCCCTAGCTTGTAGATAAGATGTAAAGAAATCTGGCTAATGTTCTAGATAATTAAAAAAAACCTTCGGTAATTGGACAAAAAACGTAAGCTGATAAACTTTGTACCACATTTTCGTTCCTGTAAATCGGTCTACGCCTCAAACAGTCTACGTTAATTACACAAACCTTCGGCAATTAAACAACTCTATAGACTGGTGAGATGTCCACGTTCTTCTCGTAAAATGCTAGCGACTTAATATTTCTACTTTCTGTCGCACGGCTTTATCGGCGTTTCATATGCCGGTCTTAATTTTAATTACAATAGGCTTGTAAATTTTTTATTTCGATTTAAGGCCGAATTAATCTGTCTATTTATGTATAATCCGATCAGATGGGTTAGTTTCAGGGTTTTGCGGTATCCTTTCAAAGACTTGGTAACATATTTAAAAAGGTTTATATGTGTTTTGTATCGTCATTATATTTAAACGACTCTACACAAAATTGGTTAAATTTGTTGATGAGACTTCAGTACAAGGGTTTGCGACAGCCGTTAATGAATAATTTTCGGGAGTTGTGTGCACATGTGCATTTATCATAAATCTCCCAACCAATCACTTCATTCGTGTTTGGTCGTGGGATAAACGTGCACAAATATTTTGTCGATTTTATCTAAAAGTATCAGAATTTTTCTATCATTTGCAATTGTTTTTTATGTTTAAGGTGATCTGATTGTCGGGATGTTTCTAGATTAAAATCGATGCAACTTGATCGCGATTAAAATGCTCAGACTAAAGATTAAAATACTCAGATTAAAATGCTTATTCGTCGAAATATTTTCACAAATATATTTCACGCATTCAATAAAACCATGTCTATTGTTCTTACGCGTCTGTTTTATCATCATTGTAATGCTGTCACTTTTAGCAGTGATATCTCATAACTTACCGTAAAAATTCATTTAACTTTTTAACCTTACCTCGAAGGAGTACATATCATTGTCTGATAATCATGACGAGCCTGTTGGTCACCTGTGATAATCGAAAAGTGCTGCAAAAATTATTTGCGAAGTATTGGGTCACATGATCAGATTACGACTTGCCGATTAGACCAAGCCGAAACAAAACGGTAAAGTAGCGAGCATCTATATTTGATACCGGGTCTTCGATAAAACCCGAAGTGTTTGTCATAAACTAGTACTACGACAAGTTTTATATTGAGCTTTGTATTCGCCTTTCAATTCACGTGAGAACATACGTGACAAGACGATAACCAAATTTCGTGGCTACGTCATCGAAATAAAGAGATTCCAATCTACGGCGGCTTTTCGTTTTTGAGCTTTTAAGAGCTTGTAATCACATTTCCACATATTTGGCACTTACAACACAACAGAGTAAGACATGGTGAATCTTTTGATACCAAATAACTGTAATGTGAATTTTGTTGCAAGTCAACCCTTAAGCCTGGTTCCCATATCGATTGCGAGTCTCCGGCGTTAATTTTGCGCAGCAAAACGTTTGCAACGCTAGGCTTGGCGGCATATGTTCACGTAGGCTATAAGCTGCATCGCTAAGCATAATCGCATAATCAAGTAAAATGTTCACTCGCCATGCCGTTTCTATAATGATGACCTTCACCCATACAGTGCATTTCGGGAAGGTTTTGCCTGCAGCCTTTTGCGAAATTTGAACAGCGCTAAACTATTGCGATGCCGCCAGCAACTACCGGTGGTAACCGGCGCGTAGGTTCCCATTTCACCGCCAATAGCCTGCGATGCTATCGCCGGTGCTTTGAGACGTATATGGGAACCAGGCTTTAGCGCCCGGCTCAGTTCAATTCAGTCGGCTCATTTCAATTCAGTCGGCAGAGTCCTAAGAGGATATTTATGGTTTAGGCACAGCAATTCTTGATTAGCATGTGATGATTCACAGTGTTTTGAGAGAGTCCCTGTGTTTACACAGACTGTTCATGGTATTTGATTTCATAATTTGTATCGGGTATTTATTGTTATTTCCTCCTTGTAGTACATCAACACAGGTGTCAAAGTTTTTGCAAGGAGTGAACATGTTCTCTGTGATTGCTCTTACAGACTCGTTCAGGATGTATGTATTTTCCTTTATTCCATCTCATCAATTCAGACATATTGTTGAAGCAACTATGTGTACTTCTCATCATTGTTATCATTGCAGAAATCATTAAACTGACAGCTACGATAAACTTTTGTCAATAAATGGGCTGTTGGTGCATCTCCGCATGTGTATTTCTTATTATGAGGTTTTGGTCTGCCATCAGTGTAACTATGTTTAATGGAAGCTATAGTTTTAACAAAACCTGTATTATCACATTATTCTTATTGATATTATTTTAGTTATTTATGCTACATACATATTGACCATAAAAAAACATTTGGATCTCTGTAGAAATTGTATTCCAAGTGCTGATTTGGGCTTGTTGGTTGAGGCGAGTCGGGTGCAAGAAAATGGCTTGGCTAAATTATCATTGCCTACGTTTGTTCATTGATTAATAAGTACGCTGGGCAATCCCTTCTCCGGCATGTTGTCTCTGTGGCGCAATCGGTTAGCGCGTTCGGCTGTTAACCGAAAGGTTGGTGGTTCAAGCCCACCCAGGGACGATCGTTTTTTAATCGATACTTATAGCAATAGTTCAGCTCATCTAATAAATACATTTTATTATTTTAGGGCATTTCGAGTGTGAGTAAATATGTACATGGACGTCGGGTCACAGTGATAAAGTCTGACGTCATAGCTTTGCTAACACAAGAAAATCCTTTCATTTCTGAGCTTTCTCCAGCAACTCAGACAGCTATATTTGAAATTGGGGTTGGTGGAATGGTTATGCTCTATCGTCATGTGGACAGGTCAGTTTTATTGAACCATTTAATGAAACTAGTTCAACTTTGTGTTGGTTTTGCTATAAAAGTTCTTTGCATATCTTATTTTATATACGTTCGATCTTATTTGTAGTAACTATTGTTTCTAGTGAGACGAGTACTGAATCAGACATACTGATGACCGGTTGGAGAGGCAAGACATCATGCCGGGTGTATGTACCTAAGTTTGAGAGGCACCATATACTCAGACTATGTGGGGTTGATCCGAGTGTAGGTCAGTTTCTAATTAGTTTTGTCTTGACTGCCAGATTCTGACACGAGGATAATCCAGCTTGCAAGGAAGTGCAACAATGCGGTTGTCTGAATGTAGCCAAAGTATTTTTATAATCATTCATCTGTTGTAGTACTTTTGGATTCTGAGTGGGCTGTGAAAGGCAAGACTGATACATCAGATCAGACGGAAGAGGCTGAAGTGATATCAGAAATAGCTGATGACGATTCCAAGTCTGGCTCCGTGGACCAGGGTCCAAATACACCAGGACCTGATTGTACTAATAAAGCTGATATCAATGACACAGGTGGCCCTGATTGTACCGATAAAGCTACTATCAATGTCACGGCTTCTGCGGTTTCAGTAGACCCAACAAATGTCAGTAGAGAATAGAAGAGGGATGCAGGCATACCACATGTATGAGTGCCTGTCCCTCTTTTGCAAGTAGATGCTGTAACTTATTTCTCTTTTGCTATGATCACAACATGCAAATAAAATTTTTTACTCGGCAGTGCAGCACCTCTCAAATGAACTTGTATGCTTGCTGTAGGAAGTACTTTGCAATGGCAGTATAAATGGGTGTAAACTTCATAAACTCTGTGACTCTACACTTCGGAGAAGTATTAACAGCGGTGAAGTCCATGCGTTTGACAAAAATGATGAGGCGGCAACTAAATTTATTGTTAATCTTGCGTAAGTAAACTTCTCATGGAACAGTTTGTCGCCATTCAGCATGCTCACACACAGGTATTAATGTTGGTACACAAGAAACAAGGGGTCATTGTAGTTGTGTACTTGAGTACTTGAAATGTTAAGTCTGGGCTATGCATTATTAGCATGTAACTTCATGTTTGAGGTCGTTAAATACACATTTAAGAGAGTCTCACGTTCTAATATTCACCGCAAGAGTTGTCAACATCTAACCACCCGTCGTGTGAAGGGAAGCAAATCTATAATAGGTTTAATTATTAATCCAAGCATGAAAATATTCTTTTTGTTTAGCTGTAAATATAATGGATGCCTCATCTGAAATGGCAGTGATCTGCTGTGTTACCTGAGCTTTATACGGTCCGCTGTAGAAGCTGATGAATGACATGGATCTGCCAGTGAAAGCTTTTACTAACAGCAGATGTTAGGCTGTTTGATTTGTGAATCAATTGTGTACACAACAAAAGAAGTATTGGGCTTTCATGATTGGACTTAGTAAAGCTAGTGGACTAGCCGGTTTGTGCTCGTAATACGCCTATTCTTGCAGCTAAACCAGCTTTATGTTGGAACACTCTGAACTTGTTTGAATATAGAACTATTTTCAGGTAGGTGGTAATATAAAACCTGTGGTTGTAGATTAGGGTTTAGAGGTCTGCACTTTATTGCTATTATTAGATCTAGTTCAGGCTTAAATGATGATCAAGTTCTGTTAATAAGTTGCTGTTATAATTTGTTGAATTGATATTGTCAACAGATTGGCCTTATCAGCAAGTTACAAGGCTGTCTGTTTGTCCTCTTGCTCTTCGATACAATTAATGTTGACCATACCAGTGTGCTGGTTGATTTTGCTTCAATTTAAATGCTGAGTATGAACATCATGGCTGGACTTATATTCATAATTAAATTACTTCAAAGCAGTTTAGCCACAGTATACAGTAGCTAGAGTATATACTAGCTGTATATAGTACATTCTTGACAAGATAGGCTCACAATGCTAAGGAACATCTTTGTAAGGTATTAGCTCTTAGAAGCTGCCCTGGAGTCACTATTTGTTGATTTATTTATAACTATAAATATTTTTATAATTGGCTTCGTACATGGCATAGTTTGTATGTAAACACTTTCATTGGGCAGTTGTGTTATTAGTATTATTTCATTAGTATTACAAGTTCCATTTCACCTATAACTACTAAGTGGGCTTTTTAGCAGTAAGAGCACCCTGCCAGTGTGTCTCATGGTCTGTCTGTATGTCCTTCAGAGATGGTGTGCCGATATGTCTCGTAGTGATGGCTGGACGAAAAAACAACTACAAACTCTTTACTACAATTGTCGTTACATGTGGATTCCTCTATTTCTACGTTAGCCTTAGCTCCAATCTACGTAAGTCTTTGCTGCATTTGTCATACTTTCTCCATGATTAGTTTAAATAAAGCCTTTCCCTAAAATGCTAGGTGTTGGGTTCTCGTATTTTAGTAGATGGGAGATATCGGTAGCTGTCATCAATAAATATCATACCTTCAGCGCTGTTTGACACTTAGCATTTTAGTAGTTTGGGTTTCACTTCTAGAATAAATTACACTTTTTTACATTTTTCTCATTGTGCTGGATCCATATCAATTATGTTACAAAACTTGTTGATATTGTAGTTGCTGGATCAAACCAGAAGTCGCACTCTGAATACACTTTCACTGAGAGTGTCCCCAAAACAATAGAGCATACAGACACAATTGAGGAGTTGCCTGAGGCTTTTGAGCAGTTGTCAGAGGAAACTCTCCAACTTATAATAAATCAGAAAAAAATTGAAAATAGCAAAAGGTACTATAGCTCTCTATTTGTAGCAGATTCTTTCTCCTATTGTAATGTACCTATGGACAGCTTGAAAGGCCTACATCAGCTCACTAAAATAGTGCTGTTATTTTGCTGCCAGGCAGGAAGGCTATTTTCACTGCAGCTGTTGGGGTACTAAGGATATTGTCACTGCAGCTATTAGGATACTAGGGCTATTGTCGCCGCAGCTCTTTGGGTACTAGGGCTATTGCCATTGCAGCTGTCTGGATACTCGGGCTATTGGCACTGCAGCTGTTTGGATACTAGGGCTATTATCACCGCAGCGGTTTGGACACCAGGGCTATTGTCACTGCAGCTGTTAGGGTACTAAGGCTATTGGCACTGCAGCTGTTAGGGTACTAGGGCTATTGGCACTGTAGCTGTTTGGATACTAGTGCTATCCATCGTTTTTTTGACGTCAAGCCTTTTGCTCGTGCGCTCGTTCACAAAAAAGCCGCCATATTTGTAGAAAACGATCGTTTTTCTATTTAATAATACTTTTTGGTGTTGTTTTAATACTATAATAAAAAAATTGCCAACGAAAGCATCGTTTTCAACAATTCATTGCAAAAGCTTCTTGTTTTTAACGATAAAATTGTCTATAAAGATGGCCGACAACGATAAAATGACGTCACGAAAAAACGAAGGATTGTCACTGTAGCTGTTAGGGTACTAGGGCTATTGGCATTGCAGCTGTTGCCATACTAGTGCTATTGTCACTGTAGCTGTTTAAATACTAGGGCTATTATGTTGCAGTGGCTGGGGTACTAGGGCTATTGTCGTTGCAGTTGCTAGGGTACTAGGGCTATTGTCGTTGCAGTGGCTGGGGTACTAGGGCTATTGTGGTTGCAGTGGCTGGGGTACTAGGGCTATTGTGGTTGCAGTAGCTGGGGTACTAGGGCGATTGTCGTTGCAGTGGCTGGGGTACTAGGGCTATTGTCATTGCAGTTGTTAGGGTACTATGTCTATTGTCGTTGCAGTTGATAGGTTACTAGGGCTATTGTCGTTGCAGTGGCTGGCGTACTAGGGCTATTGTCGTTGTAGTTGCTAGGGTACTAGGGCTATTTTCATTGTAGTTGCTAGGATACTAGGGCAGTAGTATGTAAATTGGCTGCTCTGAATCAGATATTTTGCCCTGGCACTTTTGTTTTAAAAAATCCAAAAAAAATTTCACAAATTTAAAACTTTCACAAAGGCAAAAGTTTTTTAAGTGAAGTTTTTTGGAATTATCCGAAGGGATTTTTAAATAAAGACTGATAACAAAAATGTAATTCTGGTCAAAGATTAGGGCTTTCTACACGCAAATTGATAGGACCTGCCGCTCAAGCTTGCCGTTTCCGCTTTCTCCATTACCACACAAATCCTTGATGCTTTTGATTGTCACTTCCTATTTATTATATTTATTATCCATTTCTATACCTTAATTAATAGTCGCGTTTGACTGAACATTCAACAACTTCTTATTTGACTGTCACTTATGTGAAATAGATAGTATCAAGTCAACAAGCTAAGTCAATAGAAGTTTATCCTCTGAGCGTTGTAAGAAATTTGAGTTGGCTTTAGCAAAATGTCAGGCGAAGCAGTGTAAAAGGGGTTAGCTAAATTAGGAAAGGTCAGCTATCATATCATGCTCGGGATTAATCAAAGGTAATTTTTGTACTAAAAAGGTATACCAATAATAGTAGAGATATTTACTAAAATCTTTATCCGGATGATGACATTAGTGATGTGAGAAGTTTGTATGGAGAGGCATCTGTGAGTCAGGTGCTTTAGGAAGCAAAGCATTTGGGTTTTGGAAGCATAGCCAAGCTTCTAAAATCTGAAGTTGAAGGTGTTGTGGGTGGTAGGTGGTTTCTTAGATTGGATGACCCTAGCGCCAAAGATTAAAAATCTTTAGCCTAACCTAGAAATATACCATTTGGCCCACACACCAAAAAATCGACCGAGCAGTTTTGTTGAGAGTTGAAGCTGAGAGAGTAAAGCGGGTAAAGATAAAAAAATACCTTCATGAATGATGTAATAAACCAGACTACAATCATAGATGTGTTCAGCTACTAATCTGCTGACAGGAACTTTGTGTGGAGGCAAGCCAAGCCTGTTATTATGGAGAGAGTACATCCGACTTTTGGTGGAACAAAAAAATTCGAGTCTTCACTGACAAAAATACATGTCTATGAGAATAGATGGTTTGAGTTTACAGACATCATCTAACATCTCAATAGCTTGTTGACCAAACTGGTGCAAGGTTTACACGATCAACCCCACCGGAAACAAAAAATATCCAAAGTAGCTCAGCCTACTTTTCAAGGTCCAAGCTGTATATCCATACAAGGACACGAACTCTCATGAGCGCTTTAAAGGCCGACAACTCTTGAAACTTACGACTTAGGACCCACCTTCCCTAGAAGTGGAAACGACAACCCTTTGATCACTGCTGCATGGGATCCAAAACAATGTGAAGTATGTGAGTATGTGAAGTAACGCTGCTAATTAGGCAGATGTGCCTATGTGCAGATGATAAAAAACAAGCGCAGACAATCAAAAACTTAGAGATAACCACATAATAAATGAATGAATTTAACCACTTGCTTAACTTTGATGAGCTTATGCCCAAAAAGATACAATACAATAAGTATACAAAGTCTATTAAAAAATACATTTTTCGAGGTATACGCGCACCAAGGTTTGAGAATAGAATCTCACCAGAATTGTGTGTAAAGGTAACTGAAGTCAAAAAGTGGGCCAAGACAAAAGGTATACCTGAGTACAGAATGATGAAAAAAGCAGCTTTACAATATGCATTAGGTTTTAGAAATGGCATGAAAAATTACATTTTTAAAAAGCTATACCCGCGGCAACTATAGTACCACCGATTAACAGTTTATTTCCTTCATGAACATTGTGCTCTCACTGGTTGAGGATAAAGTGTTGATGAAAACAATTGTACTACAAATATAGAAAACCTTACAAAAGGCATTGCTTTTAGTAGATTTAGGTGCTAGTATTGGTGGAGGCTTTGTGGGTATTGATGGAGGTTTTGCAAGCAGTGGTGAGGGTTTTAGGGTAGGCTTTGTAGGTTTGGCCGGTAGTGGTGAAGGTTTGATACTTAGAGTCTCAAACATTTTGGTTGTTTTAAGTTTATACGTAAATCCTTTGCCGCTTGATCTTGAAAGGTTTAAGTTCATGTCTGAATGTGTCGTACAGACTTTTGGCTACAAAATAATTTATTCGTCCAAGAGTTTCAATAAGGACATGTACAAAATTTAAAATAGGATCTTGTAGAAATTGCTTCTTCATGAATAAGTCATTGACTAGTGTCAAAAACTCTTGCTATGCCTTTTGGGAGGAACCCGCGTGTCTAGCTTAAACTGGAATACCTAGTGAACAGCAAAACAGCAGACATAAGTTCTAACGCTATCACTAAGTGTAACTATTCCGAAATATGAATGACTTATAATAATCAGTCACTACCCTTTTGTAGTCATAGGGTCTTGAGTTATTGAATCCATTTTAGTGCCTAAACTCGAGTTCCATTCAAGAAACTGATAAAAACTACCCCACTTTCCATCTTTACAGTGAACGCTCATGTAGCTGCTGTCTAAACCTGTAGAAGGATATTTAGGATACACCTTTCTGTGATAATGTAATCCGAGACCCTCTAGTTTTTGATGGCCATAGGTGTATAAATAAAGCCCAAATCTCCAGCGGGTTCACCAATCTCAGGAATATATTTCGTGGTTACTCCAAACTCATCGAGCAATTTGTGATGCTCGGTTTTATCGTACATGTAAGTATTGTTTCACAGACCAAAGTCAGTCTCCAGGATTTCTACTAGACTCCAATTGCGCTAAAGTATTTAAGTTTGATACATGATATGGAAGCGTAAAATAGCTTTTGTAAGCTGTAGATCGTGTGTCGGCTGATCTTTACTCACACTACACTAAGCTGTTGCGTGGTACAAGGCAAAATTATATCACTGAAAAGAGTATCACGTGTGATCATCATACGATCAACACACATCGTCAAAGCTTTTTATTACTAGTGGTATAAGTGAGATGTCGACAAAACTTTTGGTAAAGCTATATGATATTTTATTATTTTTGTCTCTGTCACAATGACAGTCAAGTTGTGAAAATCTATAGGATAACTGCTAGATAATTTTCCAGTTACTTATTAATAATGACATTTTTGGCGATAAACAAAACTGGTCATATTGACATTGATCGACTCGTGAAGGCGACTGGAATTAGTCTCAAAACAATTACTTTATATTTATCTTTATTACTAATCGGCTGAAGTGACCAGGTACTCATACAGCAAAAAGACAATTACAACTCAGCCGGGGTATTACATCTATGAACAGCTTCTTTCCAAATTACCCGTAGGCTCGTCTAAGGTTTACAAAAACACTCAATATTAGTACCACTGCAACGATTATAGGTCAACTAGCCAAACTGATAGAGAATGGTTATGTATACTCAACCGATCGCGTTTGTATTTACACATGGATAGAGTAGACGCCCCCAATAACTTATGAAACGGAAAATGATCAAATCTTCAATCAATCCTCTTAGCAAAACTGATGCGGGAGAAATAATACAGCACCACCCTACATATAATTACAAATCCATGTTATGTGATGGGCTAAACAGCTTAAAGGTGTCTATCTCAAATAATCGAGGTAACGCTTATCCTGGCAAGTTCACTGCTGAGCCCGAACTGTATAACATAAAATAAATGTATGGAGTTTGATTAAAACCTAAGAAAGTGCACCAAGTCAAGCTAGCTCGAGCAAGCATTTTTAATGGAAAATCCTTGTTTCACCAGCTATTCTTCAAGGTAGATGTAGTAAGGATATTTTTTGCCACCAGGCTTACAGACCCAAAGTGGAATTAAAGATACAAATTCTAAACGACGAATCTTGAGGTTATAAGAGCATATTCCAGGTTGCTAATTAATAAACTGCGCGCAATCAATCTTTAGGTAAAAAGTATCATATATACTGTCTCATATTTATTTTTTGTTATAAAAGAGTTTAAAGTATTTTATAAGAGATAAAAAAAGGATATCTTTTAAAAAAATAACTTTTTGAAAAATTGTTTTATTTTTTATTTTTCTATTTTATCTACTCAAGGCAAAAGAATCTGGTCCAGAGCAATCAATTTACATACTATTTAGGGATATTGTCATTGCAACTATTAAGGTACTTGGGCTATTGCTATTTCAACTGTTGGGGTACTTGGGCTATTGTCATTGCTACTGTCAGGCACGTACACGTAGGCTATTCTCATCGCAGCTATGTTACAGAGCTAGTCATTAAACTCTGCTAGTAGGTCTGTTACCATGAGTAGCCTTGCTACCAACATAACTGAGTCACCCTGAGGGCGCTTCTCTCATTGTCCCATAAGAGAAGTACTCTAAACAAGTATTAGCCTAATATTGTTACTTTTAGACTAGCTAAGATAGCATGGTTCTGCGATGCCGAAAAGAAGTTGCAATCGCTTCCTCCGACCAGTCATATGTATGACATTCCAGGACGAAACCTTTCACTCTCACTAATTGCCAAAGTCGCTTCTACATCTTGGGTGGCATTTTTAGCTCGAACCGAGATTCCCGCATGTATTCAATACATAGAGGTATTCAGTACATAGAGGTCTGTTGCTATCATGGTTACCTTCTCACCTTCCCATTTAGTGTCAGCTACCATTTCATAGACTTCTAGATGCGTATTTTGTTATAGTCATCACACTCTGGTCACGCAGACTTACATGCATGTGTGAAGGAGGGCCTTACCGTTGACCAGCATGAAGGACATGTGAGAGCACTTTTCATCAGAGATCCTTGGACTAGATTAGTCTCAGTCTATGAGGACAAAGTAATGTTTATATACATTTGTACTCTAGAGTCTAATCTTGTAAAGGGAAGATTGTGTGGCTTTATGTTAGCACTGTTGTAGCAGGTAAACTGATACAGTAGATATTGCTGTCTCCTTGCCTATCGTGTTACAAAATATGTTTTTTTGAATATGCAATTTGAATCACGTACGCATCGAGTTACCTTGAAATAAGCGTTTCAATGGACATTCGCATGCTGCTGGTTAACGAGGAGCTTTGTTAATAGAGATAAAGAATTCTACTCCCAAGGTTATAGCTGTGCACTCCTTTCTCATTTAGCAGCATGCTTTTGAAGTGGGAATGACTGAAGTGTGAAAAATGTTTAAAATGGAATAGCTTAAGCAGCATTTTCTTGCGTATCATTCGTAAATGCTATTTCCATCTTTCGCAAACATGAAACATTCAGTGAAAATTTGTGAGTAACAAAACTCGATTGACACGCAGGTTTTTGACGTTTCATCCTGCAGATGATGCCCTTAAAACAGTCAGTACTGGTAATTAACCGTGCCCTTAAAACAGTCAGTACTGGTATTTAACCGTGCCCTTAAAACAGTCAGTACTGGTAATTAACCGTGCCCTTAAAACAGTCAGTACTGGTAATTAACCGTGCCCTTAAAACAGTCAGTACTGGTAATTAACCGTGCCCTTGAAACAGTCAGTACTGGTAATTAACCATGCCCTTAAAACAGTCAGTACTGGTAATTAACCGTGCCCTTACAACAGTCAGTACTGGTAATTAACCATGCCCTTAAAACAGTCAGTACTGGTAATTAACCATGCCCTTAAAACAGTCAGTACTGGTAATTAACCGTGCCCTTAAAACAGTCAGTACTGGTAATTAACCGTGCCCTTAAAACAGTCAGTACTGGTAATACAAAAATATGTCACAAGCAGGTTTACTTTCACATACCATAAAACCTTTATTTGAACACCTCTAATAGAACGCCACTATTGGGATGGGTTTAAAAATATATCACCGCCTTTTAATTGAACGTCACCTTTATTTGACCACCACCGACATTCTTTGATCTTTACGAACCAATAATAGAAAGTGATCAATAGAAAAGTGTCCACAAAATGGTAATAATAATGACTCGGTTCCATCAATAACAATTAATTCTTTTGTTGTTGCTATAGTGGTTGCCATGGTTTTAGTGACGGTGTACCTGAGAAGATCGATCAGAAAATCATTAGAACTACATTCTGATTTGAAGTCACTAAGGTCTAAACTTGACCTATTGTCTTCAGATTCGTCCAAAATGCGGTATACAATCTGACCTACAGACTTTAAAGCGTTTTAATGAGCGATGAGAATACTTTTCAGGAACACCATACAACGTAATAACAGCCATTGTCATGGCATATTCTAATTTTAAAACGTTGAAAACGTCTTTAAAATTTAAAATGCTATATCCGTTTTCTAACTCCAAAGCTTTATGGGTTTTTCTTTAAAACTTTGAAAGCGACTCCATCGAAGTATTTAATAACAATATCAAGTAATATTTTATAATCAAAGTAGTTCTTTGGTTAACTCGGTTTGACACTGCGTCGAATATGCAAAACAGTTTAGCAAAAATGCTGCGGTCAATGGCATCGATGTCGATTCACCCAAAGGAGTGTGTAAAATATAGGTGACATTAGTCTCGCTTTGCCCGCCAAAGGTTAAATTTGTTTTCCCAAAATCCTGCCAAGCTAGTTAAAAAATACAGATCCATCCACCATTTGGACGTCACCTCTAATAAAATGCCGCTAGAGGGAAAGGAATGAAAAATAGAATGCCGTCGCATTGAAATACAGGTTTTATAGTATATGGATATGTTATGAGTGAAGGAGTAAAATATGTTGATATTAGGGACAGCACATATTAGTAATATACAGGTAGTCCGTATTTAATAGCATACTCGGTACCAATGATGCTCTTTAAAAATGATCTAATTTTCATATAATGTTCCTGCAATTACAAAGGTGCAGTGGCAGTGCATTAGTGAGTGTAACTGTATGCTGCTATTACAAAGGTGCAGTGGCAGTGCATTAGTGAGTGTAACTGTATGCTGCAATTACAAAGGTGCAGTGGCAGTGCATTAGTGAGTGTAACTGTATGCTGCCATGCAAAGGTGCAGTGGCAGTGCATTAGTGAGTGTAACTGTATGCTGCCATGCAAAGGTGCAGTGGCAGTGCATTAGTGAGTGTAACTGTATGCTGCCATGCAAAGGTGCAGTGGCAGTGCATTAGTGAGTGTAACTGTATGCTGCCATGCAAAGGTGCAGTGGCAGTGCATTAGAGAGTGTAACTGTATGCTGCCACCTTTCTTATGTTAATGAGCAATATTTTGTAACATTAAATTTCTTTTGTTCTACCTATTTATTAAATATAAAGAGTTGTGTAGGTTATTAAAATGATGGAGGTAGTCTTAAATATGTAGATTTGTACAGTATTATATAACAGAGGAAAAAAGTTAAAATTCTAAATTAGTAAATGTATAACATGATTACGATGTATCTCTCAGCAAAGCTTTAGACACTTGATTCTCATTGGCTGCTTGCATCTCAACTAATGTTACTATTATTACTTATGCTATTAATTAGATTTGAACTATAAATATTTCATTTCCTTACTTGACCGGGTATCATTCTATTAGACATTCGATTTTGCTAATATATTTTATTTGACTACGAGATGTCATGATATACTATATTCTAGATATAGACGTACTATGATATAGTGTTTATTCTGTCATATGCTGCTTCAAGCTGGTATCCCTTTGTATTGAAAATTGATAAAGAAAAATTAGCATGCTTTTAAAAATTATGTTTCACGATTATGCTGCCTGATATGGACAGTTACGGTCAGCACCTTAATGCCCTTAATGCTGATGTCAACTGTGTTTTTAGATTATATTTGCCATCTAAAATAATCAGATTGCATCTCCAATCTGCCTGATCATCCACTAAATGTTTACATCCCCAGAAAACCCACCACCCCTTATATCAAACACCAAAACATCACAAATCCGCACTATAGAACAGCAATATGCAAAAACAGCTTTTTCCTCAAACACTCACAATTTTACTACAATACTCTCTATTTTATTTTAGTTTTGGTCTGATAGTATAAGTTGCTTTTGAACGACCTTGACCAGTAATAATAAAGTTTGTTCATCTAAAGTGCACATTGTTTCGTTACTATATATAGTTTATTAGTAGTTAGTATAATATATATAAATACTAGTTAGTATACTTTGTTAGTATAATATACTATATATTATATAGTATTTATTGATAAATATTATATTCTTAACAGATAGTAAAGCAAAGGTTTGTACAAGCTGACGAGTGTTATAAAAGGTGGAGGATAGTACGAAAGCTGCCTTCCAACATGACTGATGATAAAGCTGTTCCTGCCAATCTCAGCTTTGCCCAGTTTATCGCTTGTATCATAGAAACCAAAGACCCTAATGACCTCGACCCCCATTATAGGCCACAATATCTCATGCAAGGCCTCTGCCACGAGCAATATACCCAAATAGGTGAGTAGTTTTTGTTAGCTACTGCACTCTAGTTTGTTAAGCGAGTTCACTGCATAATCACTTTTACTGTAGTGAGTGAAAATTAATTTGAATTTCTATTTGAATTCGCTTCAGGCACCCTTGAAGATCTCAATAGAGATTTTCTGTTTACTATGAAAATGGCTCAACCAAGTCTCACAGCAGCACAACTTGGGAACCTGTTGAAGATATTTTCTCGAGGACCTCGTCGACCTTGGGAGGTGACAAATCTAACAGATAAAAGACTGAGGACTGCGCATTACTTCAAAAGTTTAACCGAGACCAGTATACAGGGGCTTCAAAATATCTATAAATGGGATGTGCTGCTTCATTCTTACAGATTTCGCCCATTAACTTGAAGGGTCAAGGTAGCTCTTGCCGCGTCCATGTTTATTTACTTCGGATATGTGTACACTCTGTTTCTTTCTTAATTGTATCACCCTTGCCAGTAGTTGAACCCTAACTGTATCACTCTTGCCAGTAGTTGAACCCTAATTGTATCACTCTTGCCAGTAGTTGAACCCTAACCGTGATGCAAAGCTTTGCTGAATAATTTTATATAACAGCAGAGCTAAATGTTGGTGTGTTAATAGCTGGTTACTACATGACCGTGACCTCATTTTCAAATATACACGCAGAACAAACTTCTACATCCATATCCTGGGTATGGAGACTGTCCAAGTTGAATCTTAGCATGACTCAATTAGAGTGAAATCTGGTCGCTCCCAGTCTATGTTGAAACAGTGTCAGCTAGAAATACACTGCTAGAATAAATGTATTACTTAGATCAGAGACATACAGAAATTTTACCACTGCGGCATGACAAACACCTCCAGGAATTGTACTTAGAACCTCACAACCTAACTTTAAGTGCAATTGTAGAGCATGTTGATGTAAGCAGTGGAAGTAGTACGGTAGAAACAAATTGGAGTTGTCTGTTCAATTATACACAATAATTACATGTTGGTGTAAAATTTACAGCTCATAATTGCTGATGGCTGACATTCAGATATTTTCAAACTTTTTAAAAATACCTACACTTTTAATCTTCACATATAATTACCTTTAATTACCAGTTATAAGTAATTTAATTAGTAATTAAATTACTTATATTATTAGTAGTTTAATTACTAATAATATAAGCTACTTTTATATACATTTTTAGAAACATTTTAAGAGTGCGCTGTAACTTAATAATGGTTTTAGTTAATTTGGAATAATAGGCGTATTTTACTAAAGCAATATAACTGAACTGAGGTTATTAGCATCCTTTGTTGGCAAAAAGAAAAGAATAAAAGATTTCAACCTATTTTCACAATATAGTCTTCTTAAATATGGGTGTATGATTAAACCTGGGACAAAAAAAAGAACTAGGCTGAAATACGGTGTCCAGGATAATCTCATCTCCAGTGGTGTAACTAACAATAAGCCATCATTTAAGCTTAGTTAAATAGAGCAGATATAGAACATCACAGGGAAGTATGAGGTTGCTATAATTTTGCTCTCCTTTGTAGTGCACTAATAAAATATGAGAATTACGTCAAAGACAGATTTCTATAAACTGAAAAAAAACAATAAATTGCTAGTTTCATACACTGAATTTATTCAGTGAAACTTCCATGATATATCGACACTGTTCGCACAGCTTATGAATATCACTAACTGATCAATCCTTCATTCGCTCAATAATCAGCAAGGGATAGCAAGTTGGCGAGTTTGGAATTGGCATAGGAATTGGCGAGTTTTTGACGAAATCGGTTTGTGTCAAATTATCCTAAAGCGCTAAAACTCATCTAATAATAGCTTGCTCAATAATCAGCAAGCAAATTTAGTAGAAATATTAGCTCATCAAATGATGCAAGTGAAAACGTTCTACCAGAGCACATGATGTGAGCTCAGAATCTAATCACAGAGTTGGCCCACCGCGTTGTTTGTTACAAGTCAGATACCAATTATAAATAGTTTACTGAAGATGAATTGTATGTATTGTACAACTAGACTTTTCGCTGGTCAATTTACAAGAGGCAAAGCAAACAGGATTACTGTTCCTTGAGCAATACATCATGTACAGCTTAACGCCATGGTAAACAGAAAATAGCTCAAACATAACTAGGTATGTATAATGAACACAAACTACAGATCATATCAGCAGCATCAACTCGGCTTCTAAATAAATTTACTGCTGTCATTGAAGTACATGTATATTATAGTGGTCTCTTTATAGCTTTTGAGCCCACGTTGTAAAGCATAGTTAGCCATAGTTGCTTCTATAGCAATGTATGGATTGTCTAGTAGCTCGTGCTGTGGTGATGTGAGGGACTGTCGTTGCCTGATATCATATTCAGTAATCAAGGACAATAGAATTTGGTGATTTATAAAGGCCCAAGTATGCATAATTTATCTGACACTCTGCTTCACCATGATCCAATATGAGGCAGACTTGATACTCAATCTAACAATCCAATGAATGTAAAACTGTCAAACAATCTAAGGGGTGCTATACTCTGTCCAATAAACCAAGGGGTACTATACTCTGTTCAATAAACCAAGGGGTGTTATACTCTGTCCAATAAACCAAGGGGTGCTATACTCTGTTCAATAAACCAGTGGGTGCTATACTCTGTTCAATAAACCAAGGGGTGCTATACTCTGCTCAATAAACCAGTGGGTACTATACTCTGTTTAATAAACCAAGGGGTGCTATACTCTGTTCAATAAACCAAGGGGTGCTATACTCTGTCCAATAAACCAAAGGGTGCTATACTCTGTTCAATAAACCAGTGGGTGCTATACTCTGTCCAATAAACCAAGGGGTGCTATACTCTGTTCAATAAACCAAGGGGTGCTATACTCTGTCCAATAAACCAAGGGGTGCTATACTCTGTCTAATAAACCAAGGGGTGCTATACTCTGTCTAACAAACCAAGAGGATGCTATACTTTGTCTAATAAACCAGTTTCCAGGGATTTAGTGCTAATCTAAGAACTGGGTTATTATTAAATAATTTACTGGCTTTATTAGCTAGCAAAAATATTAATGCCTTCAGCTGACAGAATGAGATTATGGTTGCCAATGGCAACGCCCCGTCAGCCTCAATCTTGTCTATCATCTGAAGTTTTGTGACATGCAAATGATTTCCATGCCAAATCACTACATGTCATAGTGTGTCATAAAACACAAGCTGATGAATACAATTCTAATATAAGCGTACATTTCCACCGTAAATACCTATCTTCGATAAGCAACGGTGAGTCAGAACATCAGAGTAAATATATAAGGAGTCATCTGCTCCTTTGTGATTTGTGTTGAATCTAAAGATGGTTAGCTGCTTTGTAAAGATAAAGCAAAAATCATCAAGAAAAAACATTTGTTAATCATTCTTTTCCCTTTTATTCTGAACCACCTCCTTAGCAAAACTTGACATTATAACTCGATTATAGCAGGATTGTCCAGGGGCTGGCAGGTATGAATTACTCCAAGGCTTGAGGGCAGGGCAAGGCTCTTATAGGATTAATGAGCCATCACAAACTGGCAGAGTACCTAGCCAAAACTGGCATGACTTGAAAATTATGAAACGTGCCTGTATGAGTTCTCCTGATATTATGTCTGTGAGCATGTATTCAGTCACCTGAAACATAATAGCTGCAAGATTTCTTCCATGTTTTCAATCATTGATTATACAAGTTTCAAGTAGCAAAATTTTAAAAAAATTTTAGAATTTGGAGTGTTTTATGTCTATGAGAGTTTTTTTTTAAGTTTAGTATCAAAAATGCATTGCAATATCAAACGTACAAATATTTTATTACATGGTAGAAGCTGCAGAAGGTTCTGGATTTTTAGAGTTTGATGCCATTGAGGACCATTTATGATCAGTGTTATTATAGATGTTATTAATACCAGTACTCTCGCAGTCCTGTGTGCCACGAGAGATCATCAGGTGTGCTGGTAAAGCAGAGAGAGTAAGAATTCACACAACTATTCTGATTTGCTGCAAGGCAGAAAATTAGCCGAAATGTAAGAGGGATGTGCTGCAAAACCAAATGTAGAAGTTCGAATGCCATGCGGAGCAATCTTTTTTACTACCTCTTTTTCTACATGGCGGATGGTCACGGCTCTTATTATAGCAAAGACTATTACAGGCCATTGTCCGTTCGTCTGTCTGGCTTTTCACCTTTCCTGTCACAAAGCACAGAGAATAACATTAATATTATTATTATGACGCTACAGCATGCGGCCAGGTTACAGAGGTATAAACGTCAATCAAATAAGCTGAATATCATGTGTTTAAGCCCGATATTGGCCAACATTCTGGTTGTCTCAATCATTGCATGATTATGTATAATGAAATGTTGTGATTACGCAAAAGTTGCTCATTTAAAACAACTGCTATTGTGAAACAAAATTAAAATGCTTTGACATACAATTATGAAGGTGTATAAACGGAAAGAGCAGTAGCTGTCGTTCAACTTCTGCAGTTTTATTAGTTGAATTTGCTTTTCTTTTGTTACATAATCACAACATCAGGATGCTTTTTATGGTAAAACAAAACTATATATACTTTACTGAGAAATGAACCTTTTGTGATTGTAGAGCCTGTATTTTTTTATTGCAGTTTTAAAGTCTTTTTTGAAGTTTGAAAGTTTTGAACTCTTGCTACGTTATTCAGGTAAACATCGCATGACAATCCAATAAGCCTTTTGGTTGGTCAGGCTTACAAGCAGCTCTAATAATAATAGCCTCAGTGAGTCACAAGTCACTCTAGCTTTTTCCGATCTTATCTAACTGCCTCCCTCAACTCTCATGCCACTAGTCAAGTTCATACTACATGAATAACTCGTCCTATTCATGGTATGTAAGTCTCAGGCGTGTGTGGGACGTGGTAACCTTTTGGCTATGTCATAACGTGGCACCGAGTAGGCTATATCTCGATGTTTGGCTCTATTTTCAGAGCTTGAAATCAGAGATGAAGTACGGGCTGTCACAGCTTGTTATTGAAGTTAGAATATTCATGCGCTAATTAATAGGATGAATGTTATATCTCATGGAATGGATGTCATTCCTGTCATGCATAATCCCTGTATACAGCGCCCGTTATATGCTTGAGCATTATAATTACTTGGAACATGATGAAAAATTATGTATCTTTACTGTTTCAACGCATTTTCTGGTTGATGATAGAAACAACAGATTGTGATTTTGATTATAAGTGTTACCAAATTAACCTTTTTAATCTAATAAGGTGGTCAGAAAGGGAAGTTGTTCTTTTGCCATCTCCGCCTCCACAACAGTGACTTTGAAGAATGTATTAACCGTTGGGCTGGTCACTAATTGAGCTTTCTACTTGAGGAGACTCAATCGTAGAAATCAACCAGAAAGGAAGGGCATTTTAACGATGCATATCCTTCATGAGTGCACAGAGAAATAATGGTGTGTCACTGTTTTTAAATTTAGAATTATTGATGGCCTAAGCGCTAAAAACAAATTATCCTCGTGTCAGCCACCAACGATAATGTTTAGTGTCGTGAGGTTAAACAGCAGAGAAAGTGTTAGACTATCATGAAACCAAAAGGCATATACGGGAAGAGGATGGAACCTTCTGTATAGGACTGGTTCCTTCTTGCAGTATGCTCAAAATGCAATCTTCCGTTGTTTTTGTTTGGATCATTATTCTGTTGCAATTTCAGGTCTTCATCGGTTCCGGTAAGCAAATAGGTTTAGCTAAATGTCTGCATCACTTCTGTGGGCCAGTCGTGTGCCACTTCGAGATGCCAACCGAGTCGTGGTATCTGATGATTAATGACAAGGCAACAACCATGGAGCCAATGTCAGGAGAGATAGTCCAGCAAACCCTGTCCTCAAATGTAAAGCTGGCCTTTGAGCAGAAGTTATGTTATTTCTCGATTACTACAAAGTGATCACTCGTTTTTCTACGTCTAGTTATTTTAGTAGGATAAGAGGAAATTGTGTAAAATTTAGTGTAACCAACTCTAATCACTTGGTGAGTGTTGGAGCCAGCCATTATCTACCAGTTCCATAGCAACAGGGTCAGGCGGAAAGCCTGAATCAGAGCGACGTCAGAGCACGCATCGGTAACTATGCCAGGAAAATATAAGTGATACCAATAGAAAAGAATCTGTCTATTACCATACACATTCAGCATATACAGGTTGGCATGTTTTAACATTCCTTATCTTTAGGTAGTCTCCGTAACTGCGTTGTCAACTCATACCGTAGGTTTGTGTCATAGACTTTCAGGTCATGTGATCAACTGTAGGTCAATCTTTACTAACACTGCTGACTATTAGGTCATGAATTTTGAAATATTATAGCATACTAGTGGGCAACAACTGTATTCTACAGTGAGATATCGTTATGTGTAAGATCTATGTGCACAATTGCTCTTAGACGTGGCACTTTGGTCGAGCTGCTAGTTTCGAATCTGAATATCTGTGTTTGATTCCTGCATGGTACAATATGTTTTCCTAATGCTCTTAGTGTGGCTTTGGACAGACAGATGGTCACGGCTCTTATTATAGTAAAGTTACTTGGCTGGCTGTTCTACCATAGACTGGTACATCTTAACTTAGTACACTATAATTCATTTGTTCATATTCTGTAGGCTCAGATGTCATAGAATATACAACACACCCACATACATGATTAGCTAATCCATAGGAACTACTCACCACAGGCTAGTACACATACATGTGTATCAGTAGTGTATCGAATATAGATACGATAGATAGATAGATGTATACGATAGATCTATAAGCTTCAAGTATCACAGAGCTGTGAGCGGCAAGCTCAGTTTTTATGTTCTTGTACATGATAACCTTTTGGTAAGTGCACTCATAGATACTTGACTCTGGTCGCAGTAACTCTTTGGTAAGTGCACTCTTAAATACTTGACTCTAGTCGCAGTAAATCTTCACACAAAAGAAAGATAATCTTAAAAGAAAAGATATGGTAATCCATATAGGATGATCTGTGATATAATCCCCTGGATTATTCCGCGTTAACTAGTGCCAGCTCATTTACACCAATCTAATTCATCACAGATAAAGGGATACGGGCTGGTAGAAGAACAGAGCAGGGAGAGAGCGGCAGGCCGTGCATTTACTCCGTATCATAGACGATTGCTCAAGAATAAAGACAAGGCTTAGGTGAGTTATATTCTTAACATTTTGGAAGATGTGAAGAGGGTTAAGCAAGAGTGGTAGTGATATGTTTTGAAATACATGTATCTGAAACTTTCGTGATCCATTTTTAAAAACCGTACAGGTTTTCAAAGATTGTACAGGTTTTTGAAGACTACAAGTTTTTAAAGCCTACATGTTTTCAAAGACTCTACAGGTTCTTAAAGACTACAGGTTTTCAAAGACTACAAATTTTTAAAGACTAGGTTTTTAAAGACTACAGGTTTTCAAAGACTCTTCAGGTTTTCAAAGACTTTACAGGTTTTTAAAGACTACATGTTTTCAAAGACTCTCCAGGTTTTTAAAGACTACAAGTTCTCAAAGACTACAGGTTTTCAAAGACTTCACAGGTTTTTAAAAACTGCGGGTTTTCAAAGACTCTACCGGTTTTTAAAGACTGCAGGTTTTCATTGACTCTACGAGTTATTAAAAAATCAATATTCTTTAACTTCTCCATACTGACTTGACTGTTTTCTGAATCGCTCATGCTTTATATGCCTCCAGGTGGAACAAGATACCAAGAGACTTTCTCTTTTGGGTGTCTTGAAACTTATTCATAAAGTGCGAGATATTTAACAATGCAAAATTTTTTTAAATAGATACAAACATAGTTTAACAACAAGTTTCTATAGTCAAACTTGAACAATCAATAGTTAATATTCAAAATTGGATTAATAATTACCGGTTTAGTGTAGCTGTTTCAGTACGTATTATAAACCCTTTGGTAGAGACTGTTTCAGTATTATAAACCCTTTGGTAGAGACTGTTTCAGTATTATAAACCTTTTGGTAGAGACTGATTCAGTATTATAAACCCTTTGGTAGAGACTGTTTCAGTATTATAAACTTTTTGGTAGAGACTGATTCAGTATTATAAACCCTTTTGTAGAGACTGTTTCAGTATTATAAACTCTTTTGTAGAGACTGATTTTGTAGCGTTAGCTATTGTAGCACATAACATACTTTTTATTTCAGAATGGAATTGCTAAACACTGTAATATTGCTGCTGGCAGCGATATGCTTCACATCTACTAATGCTACGTTCAGAGATCTCGACTACCTTGACCTTATACATCCTATTGATTTCTGGCTGCGCTATGTGGAAGGGTTCAAGGTCACATCAGTCTGGCAGGGCAGTCAGTGTCGCCGTGGAACCATACCCAAGTCCAAACCTGGTGACTTCCTACATCAAGATTATGTGGGGAGCCTTACAGATGGAACCATATTTGATACAAGGTAGGTCTGTCAACTTCTTATTCATAATGTCTGGCAGGTTTTCACCAGTGTTACACAATAGCCGTTATATGTACACCGTCAAGTTATATAACCAACTCTGTACAGCAGTCAGTTATTAGTAGCTGTTATCTTTTGTAGCGCTCAACGAAACAAAACCTATAATTTCTTTTTGGGACTCAACTATGTAATAGATGGAGTAGATATGGGCATGACAGGAATGTGTGTGGGAGAAATGAGAGAGATCGTCATTCCTCCTTCACTTGGCTATGGAAACAGAGAACTCTGTGAGTATTTCTAGTTTTACAATTTTTTTTATTTTTTCTTATTCATGAATAACTTATCTTGTTTCACTATCCTGAGTATTTCTAATCTTACAGAATGTTTTTATTTTTTTCCCAATTATGAATAGTTTCACTCTTGTTTCACTATCCTGCCCTATACCTATGTTTGTTATATTACAGCAAACATACCGGCAAACTCTGTTCTGGTCTTTGATGTGGTTCTCAGAGATATGTGGGTAAATCCCTACAAGTTTGAGACAACTTTCCTTCCAAGCACTTGCACAAGAAAGAGCCATCCAGGAGACTTTATTAGAATTCATTACAACGGAACACTGGAAGCTGATGGCTCTACCTTTTGGAACACGTGAGTTCTTTCAAATCTAACCTTTGAAAACGTCTCGAGCCAGCCTAGTCACAGCTTTGATCATAAGTCGTATGGTACGATCTCTATGTTTTAGCTGTTTCCAGTATGATGCGTATTCGGAACAGAATTATGCTAAGAAACCGGCCTAAACTAGCCTAAACCAGTCTAAACCAGTCTAAACCAGTCTAAACCAGTTGAACATTAGTTCAGGAGAGCTGTCCCTAATGAGTTTAATAGCTTCATTGAATAGCAAAAATATTAATAAAGGTTTCAACAGCATTTTGGTATCAACAATTTTATTTTAATCAGGAGTAATTTTACTCTGAGAAAATGCGTTGTAGTTTAACATACTGTATTTGCAAATGAGCTGGGAAAGGGCAGTAGCGCAGGCCAGAGGCAAACAAAATTATTGTGTTTATGATCATGTAATGAAATGTCATTTTACCTGGAAAAACTTATTGCTATGGGTAATGCATTATTGCAATGTATTATTATTGTAATGTATTATTATTGTGCTGTAATGTTATTGTATTATTCACTTTTGTTTGAAGATTTTATATAACTTTACAATATCCTAATGCTGTATTCTTCAACAAACCCTGCTTCATAAAAATAGTCTTAGGTTATCTCCCCTATTCTTTCAGAAACGCAATGCTGAAAAGCTAATTTTGTTATGAGCTACTCTCTATAGATGTTAGCAATATTATATTAGTCTTGCTATTGCAATAGCTGAGAACTCAGCAAAGTTTAATATCACTTAAATTTTGTTTTGTTTTTATCAAACTGGCCGAAATACTACAAATAAATTATAATCAAATCTCTTAGATTTAGCTATCCAAGAAATACGAACACTGCCAATTTTTGAATTTTGCGATATAAGCCTAAAAGAAGTAGCAGTGAAAATGCGCAACCAGCCATATTGAAATGCTAATTTTAGGTAGTGGGCAGACCAAAAAAAGAGAATTTGAGATTCATCTTAACATAAATCATGGAAGATGGAAAGATTGCTGGGTTAAGGTTGTAAAATTTTGAGCTGAAAGAATAAGCAGCTTTTTCTCCTACTTTGAAGGTATGATCATGGGACAAACTCAACCTTGAATTTTACTCTTGGAGAAGGAAATGTGGTTAAAGCTCTCGACTATGGACTGCTTGACATGTGTGTTGGAGAAACGAGAAGGATACTTGCTCACCATTTGCTCGCCTATGGTAGCGGTGGTCGAGGCTCTTCAATTCCACCGGACTCGAATCTTATTTTTGATGTGGAATTGGTAGAGATTGGTAGGGGAAAGATGAAATGGTGGAAAATTGATGGACCCTCATGTGGAAGAAACGAGGGCGTCTTCAACCATGATAATCTTTTCATACAGTACTCAGGTGTATCTGCCAGTGGCTACGAACACAGTACTGGGTGAGTTCCTATTATTGAGGTATTGTTATAGCTGCATTTTAAATAAGCCATAACTGGCTAGAAGTTCACATTGTGATGCCATACGTAAATATATACTTTTGCATTTGCTTAGGCCAGGAGGATTCAGTTACAAAGTTGGAGGCCCTAAAGCGTCTTTAGGATTAGACCACGGTGTTAATTTAATGTGCATCGGAGAGAGAAGACGACTTCTTATTCCTCCAGGGTATATGACAGCTGACATCAACAATGGTGAGTACAAAAGAGATACTAGAAACCATATGCTTATTGTTACACTAATTAAGCTTTCTGTACAGAAAATGCATGTTGTATTAATTTGTTGTTACAGCTGGATTTCCAATCGGAGAGCGACTAACCTTAGACATCAAGCTCTTGAGAAATGATTTTGGAAAACCAAGTACTTTGCCTCAACCTGCACCTACACCAGCACCCACACCTGTACCCACACCAGCACCAACACCAGCACCCACACCAGCACCAACACCTGCACCCACACCTGCACCTACGCCTGCACCTACACCTGCACCTACGCCGGCACCTACACCTGCACCAACCCCAGCACCCACACCTGCACCTACACCTGCACCTACACCAGCACCCACACCTGCATCAACATCAGCACCCACACCTGCACCTACACCTGCACCAACTCAAGCATCCACACCTGCACCTACACCAGCACCCACACCTGCACCTACACCTGCACCAACCCCGGCATCCACACCTGCACCTACACCAGCACCCACACCTGCACCAACCCCAGCACCCACACCTGCACCAACCTCAGCATCAACACCAGCACCTACACCTGCACCCACACCTGCCCCAACACCTGCACCTACACCTGCACCAACCCCAGCATCCACACCTGCATCTACACCTGCCCCAACACCTGCACCAACACCTGCACCAACTCCAGCACCCACACCTGCACCAACTTCAGCACCTACAGCCACACCTGGAAAGCAAACACCTATTCTTACTTGTGTTGGAATAGCTCCATGGAACAACCCAGCTATGGATTCTTGGTGCACAAATAATTGCAACCGAGAAACAAGAAGTTATTGTCCATCTACTCATTGTCGCTGTGTATAACGTTTCATCAACCAATAAATTGTCTACACATTTTCCAGACACCCGCCGAAACTCACACCTGGTTTCAAGTATGCTGACAGTTTATGAACATCCTGTAGACACTCTAGTACTAACCAGAGTCATATATTATTTCCTTTAGTCCAGCTGATGTAGTTTATTCGCGATCGTGCTATCAGCCAACCGGCAGTTTAATATGGTATTTATTGTTGAAAGTAGATAAACTTTTACTTTAGAATTGCGGAATCTGCATCGATTTCTACCACTACTAATGAAGAAGCTCTATCTTGGCAATTACTTTAGCAAACCGCTTTTGTACAATTACTATTCTTGTACAAGTACTGGACGTACATGTCTATAGTCGTTCCAATGTGTTAATCAAGATTTTAGGGCTGCATTAACAGGAAAATAAAGGTATTACATTGGTTTCTAACAGCTTAGGGTTTTAACCTTGTAAATCTGTTTAAAGACATCGTTGAGACGCTACCGGCTGAGTATTAAATGTTGAAAGAGCATTAACCTTTAGAAGGAAGGGTAATGGTTAGATAATCCTATTAAATTAAACCTTGTTCTTCATGTCTGGCACAATTTCCCTTGATGAACGACTGTATCAGACAATGCTCTTAACACCAGCAAGTGAAAAGTGAGACAACGATATGCCAAACATTCGGAAGAAATACCTAACCCCTTTTGCAAAGCTTAACTGTCAGGGGCAAAAAGCACCATTTTATTTCACACTATCACATAACGCATTGTCATAAAACAAAAAAAACAATCATAAAAATAAGTTGCATGAAAATTTTATGATGCATAAGATGAAAAAATAAAACTCTGGCTAACCATATGTTAAGGATCTGCTAGTAGCATATGTCTATGGTAGCATAGATCTACCATATGTCTGCATATCAGAGTGAAGTAACACAACTGTGTAAACTCACACAGTTTAGAAAAGATTCTAGAACACTTTTGCAAACCCTTATAACGGCCGATTGAGATCTGGAAGAAGGAATAAAACTCGAAAAAGAGAGACAAATTCTCTGAGACAAACGAGCAGGCACTTGCGCTAGAATACATTCAAGGCTGGCTGTCCATAAAGGATGTCAACATTATATGCAGTTTCTCTGCTGCTCATTATGGTGTCTGGTATATCCGTTCCATTCCTTATAATTTCCCAGATATGGCGGCCACGGTTAGAAAAACACAAAAATACAATAATAATAAATCTTTGGTAGAATCTGTTTTGCATAAAAGAGAAACAATGCACATAAAAAAAGTTTCATATCTCAATTGCGCTGAATGCTCCATACTCTTTTGGTGGGTCGCACTACAAGTCCTCGCTTTTGGCAACATAAATGCGTACTAAGATTTATGGCTCACCCAGCTATGACTGATCCATGAAGCCAAGAGCTAATGGTTGGTAACATACCATGAGCGGTAAAAGAGTTATATTCGAGATGCGCTTATCTATTGGCACAAAAGTCTATTTTGGAATCGTCAATTCTTTCCTCGATATGAAAGCATGTTTTAAGGTAGCTGATGATAGTCTGGTAGTAGTGAACTGAAATGTCTGCCTGCTCCAGGTTGTTGCCAACATCTGGATATATCTGAAAGTACAAGCTTGATATGCTTTAGTGTATGTAAAGGTTGACACTGATATACTATAATACGATATTGTAGAAGGTTTCAATGCACTCAGTATCAGACAAAATCTTACTTGTTGCTGAAATATATATCTCACTCTTTGTAGGTCTCGCATAAGATTCATTGAGTTTTCTACCGGAACCAAAGCTGTAACAATAACAGTTGTGAAAATGTATGGTGCTCCTTTGATAAGAGTTGAGTAATAATGGATAGACGTTAAAACGATTCACATGAATTCAAATGTTTTTTAATACTCTTAGTTATGGTAGATACAGCCGCTATAGCAAAACATAAATCTTTTAAAATCTGTAAACTGATTTTTACCATAAAAAATTAGATTATTAGCTTGTGTATTGTAACATGTGTGAAATAAATAATCCAACTACTTACTAGATGATAGTTATAATCCAATCACTAGACAAATAACAGTTATAACCAATCACTAGACAGATAACAGTTATAACCAATCACTAGACAGATAAAAGTTATAACCAATCACTAGGCAAATAACAGTTATAATGCAATCATTAGGTAGATAACAGTTATACAATTATGATAGTGATAGTAAAGGCAGTGAATAAAACCATGAAACACTCGAGTCAGTCACGAAAGCTGCATTATCAGCAATTCCTAAAACATGTACGCTGAATATGAATAAATAGAATAAACACAAAAACTAAAAAACTGACTCTATATTAACAAGACCATGGTTTAACTATTGCTCTATTGGTTGCAAGCTGATTGGATATTATATATTATACAGTCTTTCATTCATCACTTAAATATTTAGACAAAACAATAAATTATTATTTTTATTTCTTTTCCCAACAGGATTATTTTTAGTAAAACTAATACAAACCGCTTTAAATAGGCACGTATCAAAATGTCTCTAACATAGTTAACTAAAATGTTCAAAGTATGAGTATTTATCAAATCTTTTGCAAAGCATGCAGCAGAAATGTTTCAGGTTGGTCATTTTTAATGTTACTTTAAAATTGTTAACTTATTTTAAATAGTCAAAGTTACAAATGCAGACAAATTATGCACAATAGCCAGCAAACCATTCAATTACTAAAAATCAGCTGTGGTCTGTTATGAATTTCCAAATATTAATGACATCACAGTGTGCCAACTATACTTAGGATAACTCCAATATGGACTAAGACTAACGCCATGACACTGAATTGACCAATGAAATGGTGCCATGGAACTGAATTGACCAATGAAATGATGAATCAGCATACCGTCATCAGTGCCATGCAAGAGCAGGAGGTTGGCCACTTGTGGAACAGCACAATAAGCAGACGTATCAAGGCATTCATAAATAAGCTCTGTAGAGGTTGTCGCGTTATGCATGTAGCGCTCTTCAAACCATCCACCTGCGGGTACATGACATAATTTCGTTAACTGTATGTGCAACAAAAAGGAGAGCCAGTTTAAACAGGAAGTTGGAACAATAACTAGTACCTCGTAATGATGTGGTTGGGGATTCAGTGATGACACATTCTATGCTTGCGTTAGTAGCTGCGTAAAGGGAAACAAAGCCACCATAATCTTTCCCCATCACTGCAATATAATCCTCGTCGACTTTGTAGTAATCCGAGTGTGCCATCAGGTAGCTATGAATAAATTTACATAAAGAGATTGGCTTTGTTTTACAAATGGGAAATAATGCACATACTGGCAGGTGAGGTTTATCTATAGCTATGTTGTAAGGAAATATATCCCGTGTCTTGCTTAATGTATTTGTGCAGTTGTGCCATTCCCATATACAAGCGAATAGTGCACTACCATTGCTAGACTAAAACTAACTTGGCATAGAAAGGAGTTATCTATTCATGTTTCTTGATATTAGCGAGAGTCATCTGCCCTTACATTTGCAGAAGCTTCAAAGCACTCAGTTTAATATGAATAAACTACTACCAACCTTGTTACATTGGAAATGTCTCTCGCTTCAACTACTCCAATTTGCCCATGAATTGCTTGACGGAGTTTCTCACCTCTTCCTCCTGCACCTCGCACATCTACTAAGGCTATGATGTACGTCTGGTTTTTAGCCAGGTACTCTTGGAAACCTAAGTGGAACTGCTGTGTAGCAGTTCTGCTCCCAGGCATGTTATTTCTGAAATAATAAGCTAATAGAAACTATATGTTATACAGTTGTATTATGCGTGTGCTGAGTGTACCAAAGGGCATGTTAGTGAGTGAGTGAATTGATAAATGAATGAGGTGAGAGAGTGTGAGAGAGAGTGAGTGAGTGAGTGAGAGAGAGGGTGAGAGTTAGAATGAGTGAGAGAGAGGGTGAAGGTGAGAGAGAGAGAGAGAGAGTGAATGAGTGAGAGAGAGAGGGTGAGAGTTAGAGTGAGTGAGACTGGGTGAGAGTGAGATTGAGATTAAGAGAGAGAGTGAGAGAGAAAGAGAGTAAGAGAGAGAGTGAGAGAGAGAGAGTGAGTGAGAGAGAAAGTGAGAGAGAGTGAGAGAGAGGAAAAACGAGAGTGAGAGAGAGAGTGAGCGTGAGAGAGAGTGAAAAAATGAGAGTAGACGTGAGAGTGAGTGAAAGAGATACAATGAGTGTGAGAGAAAGAGTGAGAGAGAACGTGAGAGTGAGAGAGAGTGAGAGATAGAGTGAAATAAAGTCAGACTGAGAGAAAAAAGTGAGAGTGAAACAGAGAAAGTGAGAGTGAGAGAAAGTGAGAGTGAGGGAGAGAGAGGGAATGAGGTGAGTGATTGATGCTCTTCTATGCTGACGTTGGTACGTAAGGTGAAGTCACCAGACCGAAGGCACGAGAGATAAAAGGAAATATTTGGCAGCACTCACTTCCACCTTTTACCCACAATGCTTGCGGTTAAGTACAGGTATCATGTATCATCTACACACTATTGTCTGGCCTGTGTGAAGCCACGTATGAAGCTAGCCGAGAGTGCAATGAGAATTGGGGGAGGGTACAAATAAACAGTGAGCGGCAATATTAATTATTGTACCGCTGCCACTGCCGCTGCTAGACATTAAACAGACAATTAGCGCTGTTCGTATTGCTGACTGCCACGTAGGTCAGTCAGTTTACTGCATAGCGAGCAACGAGTTGGCATCAAAAACTGGACAGAGAAGAAATCTAAGGTGAAAGCAAGAAGAGTAAGAGATAGAGGTGAGGAATCAGAGAAGAAATCTAAGGTGAAAGCAAGAAGAGTAAGAGATAGAGGTGAGGAATCATAAAGTTCTATAGAGAGTCTAGTATTAAATGACTCCATATTTTCTTCAGCTACAGAATTACATATTTTTGCAATTTGAACAACTTAAAAAAGTGTTTGATTTAAAATTTCAAGTACCTAGTTGCATACGCTTCCTTTGCATTACTTCTTCTAGCGAAAAAGGTTTTAGAAGCTGTTGAATACAGGTTCAACTATTGCAAGTTTAACATTTCAGTTGTCTTCAAATTGTTAACATACAACACAATGTGTGGTTACTTTGCAAGCTAATTACAAAGTAATGAGCTCATTTGGTGGGTACCCAAACATCAAACCCCATTTTGACTTTCATTTGATGATGTTATTGAAATATCCTTATATCTGTCTTTGTATCGGAGAGTCTTAAACCAAGCCAAATGTCAGCACTTTTAAAACTTTTCGTTGACTCGATGTTTTAGAATGAAGTTACTGCTGAGCATAGCTGCTGTTATCTTTGCTTTCGCATGGGCGGACGACTTGGACGGGTTTGTTCCAGGTTTTAGGATTGATCAGATATTTATCCCAAGCAACTGCACATACAGAGCTCGAGAAGGTGATTTTATGTACCAAGACTACGTGGGTACACTTGAAGATGGAACAAAGTTTGATTCTAGGTATATGAGTGGGAAGATTGTAAGAAAATATCTGTTAAGCTTTTGTATATTTGCATTTTATTTACATAAATTTGAGCTAACTGAACACTTGTGGTGTTAATAGTGGTTAACTATCAAAATTTAATTTGGTCTTTGATCCATACGAGTGTAAAACAGTGACCTGTTTGTACTTGTCAAATATCTTATTGTGGTTGTGATGATATGGGGCATGTCATGATCAACTGCAGGAGTATACTTGTGTAAAAAGCAGCAAATCAATTTTGTGACTAAATTATTTGGTAATGAGAGTGATAAGATGTATGATGGCTCTAGATGTAAACTTACTTATGTGACTGATTGAATTTCCTATAAACTTTAGTTCTTGACTTAGGTACTAGTATTGTACAACTACTAGAGTCAGTCATTCTATTTGTATAGTTTTATGATTGTACAAACGGTTTATTCTAAAATACTAAACTTCCATGTTTTTAAGCGGAAAAGATCACATCCTGTTTCCTAAAGCTGAAGTAAACGAGTGTCTTTTAACGCTACGGGTGTTGGTACCACAGGAAGTCATCATATGTGTATTACTAGAGTTTTGTTTGCTATGGCGGCTTCATTGCTTGTCTTCAAGATAGAAGTAAATATATTTATCCAATTTAACAACGCAAATAGGTATGTTTTAAAAACCAAAAACAGCAGATTTACCAAAATATACAAAGCATATTTTTCAATTTGTAGATAACAGTTTTAATTTCTTGTTATCTCGGGATAAACTGTTATCTCATTTTTAAGTAGTTTTATTTATTTGACTATTTGGTTTGTTTGTCTGCAGTTATGATCGTGGAAACACATTCAATTTTCACCTTGGAGTCGGTGAGGTTATTAGAGGCATGGATATGGGCATGAAAGGAATGTGCAAAGGAGAAAAGAGAAAAATAACGATACCTCCAGAGCTTGGTTACGGCAACAATGAGAGAGGTTTGTTTGTTTTTTTCTTAAAACTATTTTATACTGGACAATCTACCAACTCCAAATTGCATTAATTTTTGTTGGAATACTCCTTATGCGCCGTATGTTTAGGCAAGATACCCCCAGGATCAACGCTGATATTTGAAGTAGTTCTCACGGATCTGGAGCCTTCAGGGTTTAAAATTGAGCTGCTCCACATGCCTGATGGTTGTACGAGAAGATCAGCGGCTGGTGACTATATCCGTGAGCACTACAATGGCACCTTCACTAATGGCACAGCGTTTGATAGCAGGTGACTTTTTGCAAGTCAACGAGTGCATTATGGAGTTATCCTCTCTCACTTTATTTTTCCTTGCTAAGCTTATTATTTTATAAGAGATGTGTTTCTCTTATTTCCACTCTTCTGTCTTTAGCTATGACAGAAATAAGACCTATGATTTCACCCTCGGAGAGCAGCAAGTGATTAAAGGTGTTGATCTAGGACTGATGAATATGTGTGAAGGGGAAGTAAGGATGCTAACTATTCCACCCATTCTGGGGTATGGAGATCGAGGCTATGGTAAGCGCAAGTTTTTGACAAGTATAGAATTATAGCCAAAAAACAAAAGAGTTGGCTGTTCTTGTCACATAGTTACCCCCCTCAGTTTGACAAAACCATAAAATTTTGTGGTCAAAACTGATTAATTTTATCATCAAAAAAAGAAAAGAGTTGTACAGTTATTATGGTACATACTTTGCTAAAATAGAAAGTTCATGGAATCTTAGTCACTACTTTGTAAAACTTTATATTTTCCTTTTTGTTCTGTTAAATGAATTTATATACCCATTTAAATAAAACATGCTAGCTGCTATGATAATTGTGAAGAAAACTTAAGAGAGAACCAGGTTCAACTCGCGAGAGTTGAACTTAGTTCTCTCAGAAAGCAACCTTTTGTGTCTCAGTTTTTTACATTTAAGTGTCCTGTAATTCTTGTCATGCGAATGTAAAGCTCAGCTTATAAGAATAACTAGCTGTGCTACCCGGCATATTAAAAATCTGCTTATAAACAATGAAAGGTAATGAAAGTTGTCTGCCACTTGTTATTAGACTGGCACTTTGCCAATGGATAATTTGAGTAAGCTTACTAATAAGAGTTACGGCTTCTCATGACGTTACGCTATGACTCTGTGTCATGACCGAAAGCGTAGCGTGTTTGCTCCCATATAGCGACATATATCGCCTCGCAAATCTATCAACTCCTGTGCCTAAATTGGGAGTGCGTCGAACTGGTGAATGAGAGGTTCCGAGATCAAATTTTCTGCTTAATGGTTTCTTTATTCCAAGATTTTAAGAGCTACAGCTGGACATATACAACGGCGGACGACAAACTTTGAGAAATATATACTGTATATAGATAGAAGAAGAAGGCAATATTAACTGATGGTTAATCTTTATAGAACAAATTATAGCATATATACAAAGAAAGACAGCAGTTGCTCCTGAAGCCATGTTCAAAGCTACCAAAGACAACTGATTGATAAAAAAGGATGCTATGATGCACTATTTGTAAATAGAATAGAATAACTTGCAGCCATTTTAAAACTGCTTGTCAAACTTTGTTAAGTGTCTACTGTTCGCCTTGTTCATTACAGTTGGTGAAAGTAAGAGGCTTGCTTCAGTAGTTGTCATCACTTGCCAGAATGCAGAAGCTTTGCCAGTGTACAGAATTGTCAAATAAGCAGAGAGTATAATTGATGCCCACGGCAGGTGTGCGTAGTGTCAACTGGGTGACAATGGAGTTAGTTTATCATTATTGAGTGTGAAACCGGTCAGAATTGAGCAGCGGTTAGTATGATGAGCTACTGAAGGAGCCAGATGCTGACAGATGCTAACTATTAGTAGGAAAGAGCTGAGGAAGGGACCGGTAGCCATATTTCTGGGGAGGCATGGGAGAAGATGGGCAGACAGCAATTTCTGGTAGAGGTGGTTGTCCTATCTCCATAGGATAACCTAAGTTAGTAGGAGCATTTTGTCTTAAGGGCCATGTACATGGCCACCCCTCAAGACGTCTGCGGTACCACAAGTGGGCTTCAGTATTTATACCACATCCAGATGGATAAATGCAAGTTTGGCAACCTGCAACCCATTAAATATTTGCATAAACTGAGCACCAACGATTAAAATATTAATGAACCTACATACTGAAATGAATTTTTGGCTTTTTGTGAAAACTTACAGCTAGGACAATTATTTCCGTAAGGCGCTGGAATAGCGCTTCTTTTACCCAGATTCATTTGATTGATGTAGAAGGGTAAAGCAAAAGGAGACTTGAGAATGGGAGGCATGTTGAGAACCCACGAAGCCATATGGTTCCCACTTTGCAAGTAGTCCTGTCTGTTTGGTCCGAGACCATTGGTTGGGTAGAAGTCTGCATTGTGAGACACCGCGACAGGAGCCCACGATTGTCTTATCTCCCCCATAGCTTAACTCTACTTACAATACCTAGACTTCTTCTGCATGAATAATGACAAAACCTATTTGAGTAAAATATTGCAACCAAAGCTGTGATGTCATATCATGAGTCATTGACCTAAATGCAACTGGCTTCCTGATTAGGGTGTTCGCACCTCTAAGGGGTGAGAGCTTTTGTTGTTTACAGATGTTCGTAAATCAATGGTGAAGATGAAAGTGCATTTATAGTCACAAAAAAGTCTGAGCTACGATTTTTGTATAACTAGTGACAACCTATCAGCAAGTCTTCTATATGTTGCTGTGAGAAAAACTTTTAAAATGTTTAAATTTTTTTAGAATGACTTCTCAATGACATATTGTTATCATATATTCTATATATGTAATAAATAATAATTATTTTAATAATTTCATTTCAAACAGAAATGTTTTTTAAATTATTCCATACAAGAATCATAAACAGAAAAACAAAAAAGGCCTATTTCTGTTTCTTTCAAAACAAGGGGGTGTGAGATTGCCCTTGTCAGTCGTAGGAGGTTTGGCAATGAGCAGGGAAGCGCTGGCCTATAATAATATGGTTTAGAAAGGGATCGAAGAGGTAAAATTTAAAAACTTGACTACTGTACTTACAGTTTTCATCAGACAAGCAAGAATATGGGAGAATTCTGGCTTCATAATGAAATGAATTATCCGGAACTGTTAAAGCAATGCATGTGTACGTTATATTTTCATAGGCGATGTTATCCCTCCCAAAGCAACTCTAGTCATTGAAGCTCTGCTCGTGGAGATAGTGAGTGGAAAGCTAAAGTGGTACAAAGTGGATGGTCCGGGGTGTGAGAGCAAGGACTCAGTCCAGCAAGAAGACACAGTGACTGTTACATACAACGGCTTCACAGACACGAGATTTAAATTCAACAGCGGAGACGAGGAATACACATTCGCCATGAGTGACGCACGAGTCCTGCAGGGAATGAGGGATGGAATGGCAGGAATGTGCATCGGAGAAAGAAGACGTTTAAGAATTCCACCAGAGTTAGCTGTGGGAGACGTAAATGAAGGTAAAGCAACGGTTATAGTGAGAATCAATGCCTGTTTTTCAGCTGATAGTTTACCAAATAGAAATATACTGTTATTACTGACTACATGTATATCTCATTTTTCTTCCTTATATCTCATCTTGTGTTTGTAGCTGAGGTACCAAACAACGTGAGGCTAACACTTGACATAGAGCTCATTGACATTCATAAAGAGGACTTATTTAAAACGATTGATGCCAACAAAGACAAGTACTTAAGTATAGAAGAAGTGGAATCTTGGTTGAGGAGTACTCATGATGTAAGTAATATCTTGTTACATCAAACTTACTCCAAAAGAGCTCTGAGAATTACTAGATAATGGCAGTGAAAACTGATACTACATGGGTGCATGTTTTTATCCCCTATAAATTATAAATAATTTATAGTTTATTTATAAATAAATAATTTATTTATCTAAATAAATAAAATTTATTTAGAAATAAATATTTCTAAATAAAATTTAGAAATAAATGTTTCTAAATTTAGTACAAGTTAAGGATGTTAGATTTTGTGAGCTACTAAACAACACACTCAATAATTCCCGACTTCGGCGTTTCCATTTTGTTCTTTTGGCAGGTGACGGAAAACATCATTTTGTTATTAGTTATACATATACACATTATTTTGGTCATGCATGTATTCCTGATAAGCCACATTTTGCCCTCACTACTGTATAACAGCTAACAGCTCTCTTTCTATACCATCTTATGCTATTATTAGCCTTAAAACAGTTATACAAATAATTTAATTTTGCTTGCAGTTCAACAACGATAATAAGGGTGACGAGGAAAAGTTCGAGGAACTAAAGTCCTTTTATTTCACCGATAGAGATGCCAACAAAGATGAATGGCTGTCAAGGAATGAATTCAATGGATTACTGTCGAACCATGATGAGTTGTGAAGAGTGGAGAGTTAGTTAGTAATGAGTGATAGCAGTAGTAAGTAGTCAATAGAGAGACTAGTACATAATTAAGGTACTTAGTCCAGGTATGCATATGTACATTAAGGTACGCATACTTACATTATGATTATGGTCTCATATTTGCAGCCCTTCGCTCTGTTGAATATCGAGGGTAGTACAAGCTTTACCGACGCTTCTAAACAGAAAAGGTATCTTATGTTTCACATGTGTATTCTGGAAATACTCTACATGTTATTTTACTTTTTGTATGTATTTGTCTGTCCATGTCTTGTATAATAAATAATGCTGATTGTCCCACTCACCTGCGCCATGATCGAGAGGCACAGTGAGATACTCGATCTGTGGTAGTTTAATGTTCTCATAGGCAGTAATGAGTGTATCATAATGCCACTTGTCTATCTGTGTTGTGTTCGCCACATTGCCTGCCAAAAACCAGAAAGTGTTTGTAAAAGCTGACACCTGCTCTACAGCTGATGATCAAAAGGAGCACCTATAGCGTTTTAGTGATATAGCCGCGGCAGTGATGAAATATGTATCATAGTTGAAAACTGAATAAAAAAATGAAAACCATGTTAATGCAAAGTACAAAAAAGTAGAAATATTTTTAAATACCGGGGTTGTAACTAAACAATTTTACCGATACAGTTGTGAATGTCAACTTACTTATCAAGGCTACTGCAGTATTAGTAAATGTACTTGTTGAAAGCTTGAAAATGGTTTAGCTACTTAAAATTTGCTAGTCACAAAACAGGATATGATCTTCTTGAATCAGTTCTATCACTGTGTTTCCATGCTTCGAATTGGGAGTTGCTTCCACTACGAATCATAGAAACGGTAAGATTCGAACGCATTTGACCCCATTTTGTTTCGTTCGCTAAATTTGTGCAAAGGCATTCGCTGTGAGAGAGCGAGTCTACTTTAACAAGTTTTTTTTAGGAATACATCGTAAATCTTGGAAATATCTATATACTCAGTGCAACTCCAAGTCGTTGAAACAATAGGGTGTGAATTCGTCAGCAACGAGCAACTGCGAACCTGTTCAAAGCATGGAAACAGTGAATGATATCTTGCCATTTATTTCTGTAGTTACCAGTACCAATTAGGGTTATGGTTGTTGACCAACCAGTAAAAGGTTTTTGAACAAGTTATGCCTAATCATCTAGCAGTCGAATTCCATAACAGAAACGATTTGATCTTTGAATCTCTGAATGTAACAAGATATCTTGTTATTGGAAGGTAGTAAAAAGGCTCCTAACCGGTTCTTCTACAAGAGCCGGTTCCTATAAACAGGCTCTGGCTCCTATGAACAACAGCCCTGTGTTAGACAATACTGTGTACCTGTATAGAGCAGATCTGTTTTAAGTACATGGAATGTTGGGATATCCGGCCCAAGAATTGACAAATATATGTAAGCAGACGAGTGGCTGAAGCTTGCCTCAACATAGCTAACCGATTGGTTGCTTCTGGTGATAGGCAGCTGGCAGCTAAGGCAGACAGTCTCTCTAGAGGAGATATTTAGGCTGCAATAATAGATACAAGTTCTAGAGCAAGAACACATTATTCCTCTTGGATTCATATGCAATGCTGTATGATTAGAGTAAACACTGCTAGCCTGTGAACCAAGATATCTGTGAAAAGATATCTAAGAGCTCTGCAGACTCGTGAAAAGAATCAATTAGTATTGAGCCTCTCGGTTGTTTGTGAACCAAATGTCACGTCATTGAGAGTAATGCTATTAGTTGTTATGATTACAGTACTGTATGATGTTAGAATAGATAGAGAAATGAGTAGGATATGATACATTCCAGTTGACTTTTATCTCTAAGGACTGTAATGTGAAAATAATGATGTCTTGCTGTTTTGCTGCCTCACTATATTTCTTTGCCTAAAAGATGTTTCGTTGATGACATTTCCGTAGAATTCCAACATCTACAGTCTCACCAGTTTTTTCAAACATGGAAAAAATAAAACTGGTTTTTCTTTCTGTCTGAGAACCAGTAAACATGGAAGGACACTAATCAATAAATGCTCTTAAATAATATTGTTATCCACGCATTTTAGTAAATTAATATGCAGTATTATTTTTTATATGCAAAGCAGATGGCAGTATGTAAGACCACAGCTATAGGCTGGTTGCTATGGAGTTTAATGACATACATCAATAGAACACACGCACGCGCACACACAAGCGCACACACCACACGCACCACACACCTCACACCACACACACAGTACAATACAAACCTGTACAGGTGCTGGTGTGTAAAGTTGGAACCTGTACTTAAAAAGTACAGTCGAGGTTCATCTAATGCCAAAATCTCAACATCAGACCAGTAGTGCGACGTGAGAAATGTTATATCTGGGTCTCGGCGTTCGACTGCCATTTCCTAAATGATCATGAATGGTAAACAACTGGCACAGTCCTGTTCACTTTAGATTAAACATACAGCTAGGGATACTAAGTAGAAAGGAGTGTACTTTCAATAACTGATTCCATAAGCGAAATCCTGTGACCACCTTGTCCAAAGAGACACCGTTTATTACGAATAAAAAAAGTCAAACCAGTCATTTTAGACTAATAGACTGTTCTGGAAATCCTATTAATATCTAGAGCGAAAAAGGTACCAGAGAGTTTTCATACATGTTAAAAAGGTTTTAACTTGTGATGCATAAAATAAAAACTTATTTTTGAACAAAGAGAAATTGCTACCCGAGCTTCTAACATGTAACCATTGCTGTGAATGTTTGCTGTTGCCAGCACATCTGCCACTACAGCGGTTCTAGGATTGTGTACCAACCTTAATGGCTGCCACATGCCTATACAACTTGTTCTCAATAGCTGGGTCTGGCAGGAGAGTATAATATTCCTTTCTTTTGCTGTTGTACACTGGTGTTCCGTAGAGGCCGACCCAATTCAGGTCAAGAGCGGATGACTTATACTCATAGTTTACTTGACATTGGCCCGTGCTACATTGACAGATGATATACTGCTCAGTCTGATGGTCAGTGCTGAGCCAAACCACTAAGACTCTGCTAGCATCCATCCATGTAACAGCTGTCAAGTACCTGTAAAAGTGGCAACTATAGCTCAGACTCAATAGCTATGGCGAGTCACTTGCCCATCAAGTGGCAGAATTATGTTTGAGTCTTAAGCAAGACCAATTGAAGTTGCCAATGTACTGATAAGCATCTATCATAGTCTTGTTTTGGTTTGTGTCAGCTCCGCTCTTGTGTGCCTCTTGGTGATGTTAGGTCAATACCTAGAAGAGCCCTGACAGCTTGACCTCTAGAATTAGATAGCCAGAAACTGAAGGTTTTAATGCTGTCTCAAAGTTGAGTGTACACCAGATATTTTCAGAATGTGGATTTCTAGTTAGATTGAGCAATAAAATTACACTACTTTCCCTTACTAACACACTCTAAAAACCATAAACTGGACAGGTAATAAGATCGAGTTTCGCAAGCTTCAGTAAAGCAATCAAATTAATAAAAGTGAAACCAGTTTGCAACCAACTGGTTTCGATCCTGCTCAATTTGGTTTGACCAGGTGCAACTGAAGTCAACATTCATCAGACAATATAATATTAGCATAAGTGCTATGTGGTAATACAAGCCCCAGATTAAAAGACTCCCAGCCAATGTGAATTTATCATTGAGTGTCAACTAGCCAGAGCTCGAGATAAGCCTAGTGAACTCTCATTTGCAGAAGTCTGACGCCACAAGTTTATGACCGCACATGGCAATAGCTTTATTTTTGTTTATTTATATATGTTCATGGCTCGATATTTAAACCATTTTTTCTATAAAAATGATTATGGGCTGCCCACTAAAAGTAAATATATATATAAGTATATCTACAAGACGTGTTTCAACCAAATCAGGCAGAATCAGGCAAACATGTACTTTAAATAGTTGTGACTTTAGTGAAACATAATTTAAATGTAATTGAAATTTTTTTACTGAATCAAATACTAGATTTATTTGCTTTTCAGCTCAAAGAGTGACAGTTTAGGAAAACACACAAGAATAAAACAATACAACTCAGGTCAATACTGCATATTCAGAGGAACAAGTTGAAAGTTAACGCTGCTGTTGCCTCAGGCAGTTAAATTTGGCTTATTTGCCGACACTGTGAGGATTCTAATGATGCTTGGAACTCGAGCGTTGAATTTCTTTAAAACGAGTCATTAGGGTTATATTTAAATCACAAGAAATTTTGTCATTGCCGATGGTTCTGGAAGTGTTTTAGCGTATGTATTTTTTGTAAGTTTTGTATGTTTGTAACTTTAGGGATGACAGAAGGAGAAAGGAGTAAGACAGTAGAAATGAGGTAGGACAAGGAGGATGGGTAATGAATGACCTTTGAACTCAGTTAGACTACAGATTGAATTGAACTCTTTATGAAGATGATGGAAATCTTATGCCACTAAAACTTTGTTTCTGCCAAAGTGTTTCATGAATGTTAAACAGTTTACCAAAGTTGACCTGTGAGCAGGGCCCACAGACACAGGACATGGAAGTTGTGAGCTTTACTTACCCCTGTGTAGATGGCAGATTTAGTTGTCTCGTCTCCTTGTCAAAGACGTAAAGAGTGGCTGATCCTGCTCCATTGCTAATCTAAATAACAAGGAAACATTTTTGTTACACATCAGTATATATCTCAGTAGTAGAAAAGTATGCCCATGATGTTGTAAGGCACAATGTTATCTCGTCACTTACTGATGAATGAGAGGGATCTGTTTGATAGGATCCTGCCTCCTGTGTGTTTATTTTAGCAAACACAAACTTGCTATCAGTCGGTGAAATCCACACTAAACTCTCCATATTTGGGAAAATGTAAGCTGTAAAAAAGAGACTCAACAAATATAATACTCTAATACATAAACCTGTCTGGAGTTGTCCTACCAATGAGAGTACATATACAATAAATGAAGTACATGTACTGGCATAAGCTAGCAACTGGCAGACAATGCCACAGAGTTGAGAGGAAGCTGATAAGAATTAGTGACGATGGAAAAAGAAAGATCTATAGACATACCTCTGTAGACTCTGTCAGGTAGACCATTAAGTATGACGGAAGAACCGTCTGATGTGACGCTCTGGCTAGGCTGATCAGGTCTTTCTTTGTAGTATATGTTGTTGTCTTCAATATAGACCTGAAAATCATGTACAAATGTGACTATGGTAGAAATGTACAAAAAAGATCTACCACAGTAGTCAATAGCTGTAACCGTACTGCAGTATACTAACAAAAGTTATTTAAACAAGTGAAACTCGTATTATAGCAATTAAAAGTGGTAAGTTTATGCAGACGATCAGATAGGAGAGCCTGAAGATCGTAAAGATATTATGGGATTACTAGCCATTTCATAGAAATGATGGGCTGTAATATCTTCAAGGCAAAAGCCATGGTATAAATGACTACATATAGCAATAACGGCTATGGTCAGCCAACGGTCAGAAAAGTAAAACTATAATAAAAAGTTGCATAGCACTACTAGCTATAAGTATCAAAGGTATAATAAAGAAGACTGTACTAAGGCGAAACCAAGAAGATATACTGCAAGAAAGAGATATATCAAATAATCAGAAATAATAACTACCAGCTCTTCTTCAGTTCCAATCCATGCAGCATACTGTAGCCTTTTGTCAGACAGCTTGAACATTCTAAAATGAGATGCAGCTGGTGTATAGCTGGCATTTAGGGATCAACCCAAACCATAAAAATGAGAAATACTAGGACTAGAAATTCCACTGTCATACAGCCCACGACCAAAGTGATATTGGAAAAAAGAAAGGGTACTGATGGTTGAGAAATGCAATATTAGCAGTCAAATGGCACTGCAGTGCAATAGCTTTTAGCAACAGCGTTCTATAGCTATCACTTGTAGCTGCCGCTCTTCTATAACTAGAAGAGCAGCAGCTACAGGTGTTTTACTGAGAAGAGTGGGACCTACTAGTGTCACTCAAGCTCACATCATTTATAAAATTGTCAGCTACAGGGGTTCCTCCAGTGTGCCACATCTCCCACTCATAGAGTGATAATCATGCAGTGCTTATCAGTTTGAGGTTTAACAAAAACAGTTAGTACTAACTTTGATTGCAACTGATCGAATACAAGGTAGTCCGCTTGAGTGATGATGGAATCAGTTTGAGAGTTTAGCTTAACAAGAGCATAGATAGTGTTTGGTGAAGCTTTCACCTCTTCCGCTCCTCGCATTTTCTGTCAACAAATTCATCTCCCAAGTCAATTTTAAGCAGTAAAATAAGGCATATAATATTACATACATACTGTATCTCTTTTGCATCAATAAACAGAACCAGAACTGTTATTTAAATTATTATGACAAGAGAACAGTAAATATTTTATGACGATGTTTTAACATTCGTTGTATGTAGGCCTAGACCTAACTCAACCCTAGATTGCTTTGCGTATAATTCACTAACAACAACATAATAACATATTAGCGATAAGGTAATTGTACGCTAGGAGAGCTCTAATGTGTTTACATGCAGTTAAATAAAAGTGTTGAGTAATCCTGAGTGAGCATTAACATCGTGTGCTATTGTGTCACCTAATAGATAGCTGTCAGCCAACTCGCCTATAGTTTCAGCTTTAGTACATGTATGTGTATACTTAACATCATATACATGTACATCTCATCAACTGCATCTGTAGGCCTATACTTAACATCATATACATGTATGTCTCATCAACTGCATCTGTATACTTAACATCATATACATGTCCATCTTATCAACTGCATCTGTATATTGAACATCATATACATGTACTTCTCATCAACTGCATCTGTATACTTAACATCATTTACATGTACATTTTATCAACTGCATCTGTATACTTAACATCATATACATGTACTTCTCATCAACTGCATATGTATACTTAACATCATATACATGTACAACTCATCAACTGCATCTGTATACTTAACATCATACACATGTATGTCTCATCAACTACTGTAGTGTTAGATCTAATAAAATGTTTTGTTTAAATATTTGGAAAATAAAAAGGCTCTGTTAAAATAAACACGCACAATAAGGTAACCATGGTGATAAAATAGGTTGTTGTGCCGTGTTTTTGTGTAGTTTTATAAAATGTTTTATTGTGTTTAATTGTGAAACAAATTTAGATTCATCGCAAAAAAGATTTTAAGATGGTATGTATATGTATGTCTTTTGAATATTAAAACTTAAACTAGCAGAGCGGTATTTCAAAAAAACATTTGAGGACCAAACAGACCTTTTACAAATTAACATATTTCCTTACTTACACTTGACATAACAGCCTGAGAAACTAATATAGACTCAGATCCAGCAGTTGAAATATCAGTAAGGGTTGCATATCGCTGCTCAAACTTGTCGGTAGCATTTACTTCGCGACGAATGTAGAGCACGTAGTTATCAGAACCTGTAAAGCAGTTTATAACTTCCTTCAGTGTACAAATAGATGGCTATCTGCTCCACACAGCGAGTCAAGATATTTATCCCATAAGTAAGTCATGTGAAAATGTATGGACTCACCCTATAAGTTTCAAAATTACCATACACTTGAACTTTAGGACTCAATAAGCCTCTTATAGTTAACTTAAATATAACAAAGGTATATATTTTTTTATCTTAAAAATGTACTTTTTTGTGATGATGATTGATTATTATTGAGATAAAATTTTAATTCTCCTAATTGCATACTATTCTCCCTCACTGAGAGCTAATGAAACATCAGCAAATGTTGATTGGAGTTAATTCTTTCTATCGAGCCATTGATTAAATCCTCTGAAGTTTTCACGAAAGTTAGACGTTTCTATTTCCCCAGAAGTATATATTCAGTCATTATTGAAGGTTTTAAGCATCCATTTCTCATAACAGCATTGAATGAAAAAAATATTTATATTTAACACCGCTCAGCAAAGTAACAGCAAGTGTATTGGTTTTAAAGACGAGTAAATAAAACAACAGATAGAGGAGATTTTGAGCATTAAACTGATACCACGTTTCTGTATTCTTGTTTTTAAGACAAATTACAACTATATATTTCAAAAATACTAAATTTTTTGTAGACAGCCCCATTCTTTTGCACATACATGTATATAACGCAGTGGTTAGCAACAAATGAGACCTCGTGAAGAGCAATAGTGACTCAAGTGCGTTTAGTATTATATATACTCACCTCGAACCCAATTGAATCCAGGTCTTCGCAGTTGTAAGCTATCATCTGTCAGCATGCTGAGAGGCAAAGGACTACCTGGATCATAGATATCTTGATCTGTAAACCAAAACAACACGTTAGAGCTAGAAATCAGGTGATCAAATAAGTCAGACTAACCCAACAATTAGCGCAATGATATCTCCGCTGTTGATCACATGCAATATGAATCTTTTACAGAGTTCATAACTCTACCATACAACGTTGAGAGTAGCCTTAGGCTAGTAGACTAAAACGCCTAACTTGCAAACAACTGGTTGGGATGGAATCAGGCATGTCTCTAGTTGTTGAGGTTCCCTTGCCACTAGACTCAGACATGTCCAACCAAGATCGCGGAGGCAATGCTTGAGCAACAAAGTTTTTCAAAAAACACGCACAGCCTCTTTTTCCAGTAAACTATATAAGCAGACATCGTACTTGATCTTTTAGGGGGGTGCTCAGACACATACAACATACCCAGCGGAAGTGCTCACACACATACAACATACCCGGCAGTGGTGCTCACACACATACAACACACCTAGTAGAGGTGCTCACACACATACAACCTACCCAGTGGAGGTATTCACACACATACACCATACCTAGCAGAGGTGCGCACACACATACAACATACCCAGTAGAGGTGCTCGCACATATAAAATACCCAGCGGAGGCGCTCACACACTTACAACATACCCGGCGGAGGTGCTCACACACATACATCATACCCGGCGGAGGTACTCACACATACAACATACCCAGCGGAGGTCCTCAAACACATACAACATACCTAGTGGAGGTGCTCACACATATAACATACCCAGCGGAGGTGCTCACACATATAACATACCCAGTGGAGGTGTTCACACATACAACATATCCAGCAGAGGTGCTCACACACATACAACATACCTAGTGGAGGTGCTTACACATATAACATACCCAGTGGAGGTGCTCACACATATAAAATACCCAGCGGAGGTGCTCACACACATGCAACATACCCAGCGGAGGTCCTCACACACATACAACATACCCAGTGGAGGTGCTCACACATATAACATACCCAGCGGAGGTGCTCACACACATGCAACATACCCAGCGGAGGTCCTCACACACATACAACATACCCAGTGGAGGTGCTCACACATATAACATACCCAGCGGAGGTGCTTTACTGCCAAAAATATATATCTATAGATAGTAGGGCAGGAGGAAAGTCTACAGTTTCTTTGTACATTTTTTACAGCCTTATTACCATATTTGAGTACGTACTAGGGCTAACCAATACGATAGCGAGGGCAATCATGCCAAGTATAAAGGCTATGACAGCAAGAGCGATTACTATTCCTCTCCAGTTCTTCTCTTCTTCCTCAGAGCCAACCAGCTCCTGCAATCAGAGTTGTCATATTTTTTATTCTTTAACTTAATTCACGTGTCGCTGATCTCATCATACACTGCGTTTCCATGCTTCAAATAGATTTGGAGTTGCCTACTACCATCCAACTCGGGCCCTGCTATTTCAACAATTCGCCGTTGCACTATTATATACCCTTGATCTCTTTCAGATGCGCGATGTATCCCTCAAAACAAAACTTGTTAAAATAGACTCTCTTTCTCACAGCAAATGCCTTTGAGGAAGTTTTAGCGAAACGAAATGGTGTCGAATGCGTTCGGATTTTACCGCTTCTACGATTTATAGTGGGTATAGTCAACTTCAAACCCATTCAAATCATGGAAACATAGTGATTGTTCAGGTAGCGATAAACTAGTACCTCTATGAGCTTCCCTTCATTGTGCCAGATGCCTGCACAACAGATGAATACAGCAACTCTCAAAGTTTCATTACCCTCCACCAAGGTGGGACTATTTCATGGTGAGCATGCATACAGAGACCGCGTTGTACCAACTATCTAGGCAAGTCTGATGTATAACCTCAGACATTCACAGCGAGTTCTTTCTTTGTACATGTATAACGCTGCATACAAGTATTACAGTAAGCTCACACGCCTTTGCCTTTTATCTGATTAATAATAATAGTCAAGTTGAACTTTGTGTAATCAATGGGGAATTATTACTGGTCAGCAATAGGCGAGTTCCCACTGCTGCTGATGTTATTTTAGAAATGCTGCATCTGTGCTAGTGTAAGGTTAGCCCTATATATTATACTTATGAAGTCAACAAAATTGCCCAAAACTTTTGTAGACATTGTGAATTAGCCTCCAACATTATAGCTAAAGGCATATTTAGTTGTCTGATTCGTCTAACGGACCTCAGGAAGTGCAAAAGTTTTTCTACAGTAAGCTGTTGGCCTCTAGAGTAAGAGACGGATAAAAGAAATTTTGAAAACAGTAAAAATATGAAATGTGTACCAATAAATGGATGTACATTGCGTATAAGCAGCAGTCTGTTGTCGATGTCATGCATCGTAGATAAACGCAGATGATACAGTCAAATAGACAGCTGAGAAACCAGCCATGTGATGCTTCAGTTAGCATAGAGCGGGCACATAAAGTAAGTAGCCATCTCATGCTATTGTTAACCATTTTAGGAAGATTTTTAAGACCGTACTTATGACAATACAGCTAACTGTGACTCCACACCTTTAAATTACCGAAGTATGTCAGTGAATGCTGTTGAGTGTTATGTTTAATTGAATCAAGAAAGAGAATGGATTCAAAGAAATTTTTACAATTCACTTCATATAAAGGTGCAATTACACCAGGACAATCTGTTGGAGTTGTGTTTCTGGTGAGAGAGTTGGAGTCGGACTGGCTTCTAGTTTTTTTACGATTTGAAATACGTTTTACAAAGACTTCACACCAAACCATCTCATACTATGACTATACAAAGTGGGTCAACTTTTTAATCAATGAAATACAACATCAATATTTATTCCATTTGCATGTATTTTCGGCGCCGTTAAAATTTCGATACATTATTGGTCAATCCCATGTTGAACTTTTCAATGATGGCTCTCAAAAACGGATAAAAATAGTATGCAGCAGTTTACCGATCTTGTGTCGGCGAGTGGAAAAAATACTTTTTTACAATCAGTTTTCATTTTGCACCAAGTAGGCTTTGCCGGCGGGGAAGCAATTCCAATAAATCGTCCTGGTGTAAGTGCACTTTTAGCCTTTGTTACACTCTTGTCTTGAAGACTACAAACTAATAAACTATGAAAGAATGATATAAAACCTGATCACAGGCTTTTTGATTAGTATAAAGTAGGAAGTTATGTTCGTAGCAGTCAACTGCCAGCTAATTTGTTCAGACACTCACTCTTGTCAATGTCACATCATTGGTCGATCAATAACAACGAATTGCCACTTCTCGCGTATAATTATAGCAACTACTAATGTATTTTCCTTAGCGTGACACGCTTGAAAATGGAATGTTTTGCAAATGAATGCTTGCATTAATCTATGGGATATATGTAATGCCAAAGAGAGAGAGAGTAATTTATATAAAGGTTAGCTATACAAATGACACCTGCAATAGTACTCCCACCTTGTGTTTGACTCGTTATGTTTACACCCTTATTTGTAAGCTAACATCTTTCCGCCCTGCCCTTTTTCAAGGGCAGTCATTTCTAATTATAGTTTCCTTCATGAGTTTGAAGTATTGTAAACTTGGGCTATCTTCTGTGTCTCTTTTTAGTGTCCACATTTCACCTTAGTCATGATCTAACCGAAACCTATGTTTATCTTTGTGAACATATCAACCAATTTTATTTAAATACAAAAAGTTCACAAATAAAGCTAAGTATGGAAAAATGTTCTAACTTGATCATTTACATCTGGTGTCACTTACGTCTTTAACCTCACTTATACCTACTATCACTAGTAGCTAGTACCACTTACACCTAGTGTCACTTACACCTAGTGTCAGTTACATCAAGGGTCAGTTACATCAAATATCATTTACACTTAGTGTTACTTATTACTTGTGCCACTACATCACTGTAGTTGTCATGCATTAAGAGCATTATCTATACATGTCTATATCTGCAGTGTCTATGCAAATTATTATTCATATAGAGATTACCACTTCTATTAGTTGGCACTTTATCTAACCCTGTTACGATCTCTGTTAACAGGTGCTTTGTTTGTCCATGGCAGTATCTATTAACATAGGGCACTATAGTTTCATGTCACTATCTCTGTTAGCAGGTGCTCTGTTTGCCCATGTCAGTATCTGTTGAACTAAGACACTATCTACCCATGTCACTATCTATGTTAGCAGGTGCTATCTTTGTCCATGGCAGTACCTGTCTACATAGAGCACTATCTACCCATGTTACTGTCTCTGTTTGCAAGTACTGATGCTCATGTCTACATAGGGCACTATCTACCCATGCCACTATCTCTGTTAGCAGGTGCACTGATGCTCATGCCTACATAGGGCACTATCTACCCATGTCACTATCTCTATTAGCAGGTGCTCTGTTTGTTCATGTCAGTATCTATCTACATAGGACACTATATGTCTGTGTCATTATCTCTATTAGCAGGTGCTCTGTCAGTTCATGTCAGTGTCTATCTACATAGGGCACTATTTGCCCATGTCACTGTCTAAGGTTTGCTTGTTGTATAATTATTTGTCTCACTGCTTCGCTACTTTCACATGTTATGTTCTGTTTATCTCCGCAAGTGATTAGTGTAAAGTCGTCCATTTATTGACACAGTAATTAGATTGCCTCAATCACATGTTGTTTTTATAGCTCTATTTCATAGAAATACTTACAGGTTCGGTTGATAGATAGCTATCGTCTCTTTTCCTATGCCCATGCTTAGGTACAGTGGCAGAAGAAGAGCTGCCGCCAACATTCATAGCTAAATTGCTGACTAGTGAAAGACTGGCGAGATTATGATCAACCAGCAAATATCTCCCTCGCCTGCCTCTTGTTAATGCAGTCTTAGCCAATGTAAATTGACCTAGTATCAGCTTACACGCACTCATTTATATTATATTATATATATATACCCTTCCATAATACTCAAAGGAGATTACTTGTCTCCTTTCTACAAATATATATTTATTAGTAGATTAACTGTGACATCAGCGCTTTTATTATATTAGCAGCATTTGATACATGCGAGCTGGCGAAGACTAGAAAAATCTATTTAGCCTTTTTCAGCCAATAATTATTAATTCCTCTAACTCTCTATATCATGTTAAACTCTGATGACACCTAGTACTGAATGCATACCACCTAGTACTGAATACATGACGTTTACAACGGAATACACGTCCTCTAGTACTGAATACATGTCACCTAGTATTGAATACATATCACCTATTACTGAATACATGTCACCTAGTACTGAATACATGTCACTTAGTAATAAATACATGTCACCTAGTACTGAATACATGTCACTTAGTACTGAATACATGTCACCTAGTACCGAATACATGTCACCTAGTACTGAATACATATTACATAGTACTGAATACATGCCACCTAGAACTGAATACATGTCACCTAGTACTGAATACATGTCACCTAGTACTGAATACATGTCAAATATTCACTCACTTTGCTCACATTTTTCCTAGACATGTTTATGCTTAGTCAATAAATATATTTTTTTATAAATATAAATAAATTTAGTTTTAACAAATTTAAAAGTTAATAAATTGCCACATCAAAAAGCTTATATATTTCTGTAAAATATTTTTATCCACAATTTGACTTTATTCAGAAGCACATGCTCAAAAATTAACAACCAACTTTGAACTGTGAAAAATCTTTTTTAGATTTTGATGGGTTTTGATGTGATAGTTTCTGACATAATTATAATAGGAATCATAAACAAGTTGGCAGTATGATATGTATTCTAGCTGAAGGATTTGTAGATTTGGTGTTTTTTATATAAACAAGCTTAGAGTTGAAAGTAAATAAGTCAAAGAATGTTACAGATTTTTATATCTAAACTATCAGAAGTTTTAGATAAGTAATACTAAAAGGTTGAATATAATCAATTAATCGTTACTACATACAAATAAAATGTTACTAGGTACAAATAAATTGGTTTTGTGAACAATCATCTAACATTTAATAATTCTTTTACTCCTAGAATATCTAACTCAAGGTTGAGGAGAGCTGAATAAATGGCATATTTATGTCAGCAATTTAAATGTAAAATAATAAATGTCAGCCTGTAAAAATAATTAAAAAAAGAATAATATTTCTTTCAAATAATTCGGACACAAATGCCCCAGACTCTCAAGAAACTCCAAAAATGCTACAAGGAAACTAAGGCTATGCCGAAATTTTTGACAGGAAGTGATTGAATTTAGTGCTGAAGAAACTCATAGTTCTTTTTATCAATAACCTGTGGTCAGGCTATATTTATATACAATAACAGGTACACAGGCTATGTTTGTACACAATAATTACTCTAGTGCACAAGGTATGTTTATAGAGTAACCTTATGACGGACACGAAATTCACGATATCACCATCAATATCAAAACATCAACATTGAAGAGAAACACATGATATATTGCTCTCTTCAAGCTCTCTGCTCAATATTGGCGATTGATTGTCTGAAGATCATATGGTAGGGTTTGGTAAAGTGACTATAATGCCCGCAAAATATATCAGGTCAATCTTGCTCAGCACAGGTATAAAGATATACACCGTATATATATATATATATATATATATATATATAGGGCTCTCTATATTATAAGCTAATACAGTAAAATATAGTAAAATAAAAGAGTTCTACAAGAAATTGGAACAAATAGTATTAGTTATGGAAAATAGATCTACTCATCTTTGCAGCTACTGTCAGCTTTATCACCTCTCCTGTCAATCATCAGGCTGCTACTCCCATGATTGACTAAACAGGTCATGAAACTGACAGTAGCTGCAAAGATAAGTAGAACTATTTTTTATAACTAGTATAATATATATATTATATATATAATATATGTTTATACCTCTATATATCTATATATAGCATATATACACAATATGTAATATATATATTATGTATATCTATATATATATATTATCTGTATCTATATAATATATATATATATACAGATATATACTGTGCTTTGACGTAAGGACAATATTTGGTTTTGGTCGAAATGTAATGATGGCACTGAAGGGAGGATGGTGTGCAATGATGCCGACACGCAGTGATGCCGACGCGTAGTAGCAGCAATACACATTGATGCCAGTATGAAGTAATACCAAAAACATAACCAGAAAACTTTTTGCTTTGATTGTACCATCATAAGATCTCTTTGCCTAACTGGCAGAGCATCTTATTGCTGTTTTATAACTAATTGTATAGAAGCAAAGCTATGTTGTTTGTCTGCTGCCATGCAAACCTGACTACATTACTAGCCAAGTTAGAAAAAGAAAACTGGAAGAATACACGTCCAGGCTTGGCCCATTCATAAAAGCAAAGAGTGAAAAGAGGGTTTGAAATTGATTATAGAATTACATTGTGCCGATGAAAGCAGTTGCTCTCCAGCTGTTCTATCAAGAACACGGCTCTCTCCTGCCCTGTGCAGCATTATAATTGCTTCTGCATTTCCCATACACCCCTTGTACCTTTACAAAGGGTGTATAAAAACACAGAATCACCACTACATAGTACAGCAGTACTGTAAAAATTATTAGCTTGCTATTTTTTCGTTAGCTGTATGTGTGATTCCTACATGCATACAGTGAGTCACGGTGTGATTCCTACATGCATACAGTGAGTCACGGTGTGATTCCTACACGCATACAAGGAGTCACGGTATGATTCCTACATGCATACAGTGAGTCACGGTGTGATTCCTACATGCATACAGTGAGTCACGGTGTGATTCCTACATGCATACAGTGAGTCACGGCGTGATTCCTACATGCATACAGTGAGTCACGGTGTGATGCCTACATGCATACAGGGAGTCACGGTATGATTCCTACATGCACACAGTGAGTCACGGTGTGATTCCTACATGTATACAGAGAGTCACGGTGTGATTCCTACATGCATACAGAGAGTCACGGTGTGACGGACCTAAAGACAACCTGTTGAATACGCAGACATGCAGTGAAAATATTTGTGACTAGCTAAAATCTCCTTTAGGCTTACTTTGAAAAATTTTGGAAATATTTGTTCAAGTATCCTTCTAAAAATGGCAGAATGCTTATAAAAGACCACAAATATCGTGAAAGCAACATTATATAGATTGGTTTGCAATTCTCTTCTCTTTGAATACTGATTGGTTGCAACCAGTTAAACGGCTGACTTTCACGCACCGTAAGTTAAAAATATTTTGAAAAACAGAGATACCTCTGCTATCAAATCTATATATATATTTCTCAAAGTATGTCGTCCGTGTGTCGTATGTCTGTCTGCATTCTGGCTATAGCTATTATTAGAATAACTGCAGCTGGACAACAATGCTGACGCAATGTCATGGAGTACCGTCATTAAAAGCCTAGCAGCTTACTGCAATTTGCCATTGACAATGTGCCAGGCTAATAGCTTGAAAGTTACAGTTGTTTGACAAAGTTTTAAAACTTTCACAGTTATTTTCATTTTTCTCTTAATTTATTTCAACTAGACAAAACACTTCTCTCATGATATGTAGTTTGAAAGTTAGAATGGAAAATGTTGTTTTATGTTAAAAACAAATCATGCAGCTAGTATATATATAAACATAGTCCGTGTGCAGACAGGAAGTGATACAATGCTTTACTGAAAGGCAAGATGGGCAGAAAAAGTCAGAAAGCATACTAATGATTCGTTAGCTACTCACGTCGCTGTCCATGTTAGTCAGCGCAGTCGATCTGTCAGAAGTGAAACCGCTCTGTAGTGTTCAAATGCGCGCATGCGAGTGTACAATTGTACGATTCAAGCGCACCTACATGACAGATTCGACCATGAAGAAGATTTCTAATCTATAGCAATAAAAGGCAGGTATATTACTTGCGCTATGCCAGCTATACTCATAAGTGTGTAGGAGAGAGAGAGCTAGTCAGCCGTAATAATTGCTGCCGAGAGATGCTTATTGCCATGAAAGTAAATAATTCCTGATGTCCATCAGTGTAATATTATTAATAGAAGTTATTATTAGATTTGGAGCTGAGATGGAACTAAGGTAAAAATCCACTCAGAGCTTTGTGTTTCTGTCAAGCTAACCACTGTTTGTCCCTAATCATCTCCTCATGTCATAGCTGAACGATCAACGTGTTTAAAGTGAACGCCTCACGTATCCCACAAGTCTCTGCACAGCCCTCATGCGTATGAAAGGGATAAGTGCAATGCTAATATGTAGCCGTCCTCATGAGTTGCGTACATGAAATATTTTCTCTAGAGGCAGCAAATTTAGTTGCCTCACCCCTTGCACCTATTATTTCCTTTATGCACTGCTGCCTTATCAATAACAATCATTGCCAAAGATAACCTGACCTAAATGTACAACCTTTTTAGAGGCTGTATGCTCGAAGCAAAAACAGGATTCTACCATGCACTCACTATTATAAGTATACTACTCCATGAACTTGAATGACCTCAGAAAGCATCACACTCATAATCGATAGAGAAAAACTTGATTCTGTTGAACTGATTACACAGCATCATAGGGTAAACTTGTTCGGTTTTATGACTGAAGTTTCTCGTGTGACATTAATTTTAATTGTGACAAGGTCTGCCACTTTCAACATTGTACACCACTTGTGACATAGTGTGCCACTTTCAACATTGCACACCACTTGTGACATAGTGTGCCACTTTCAACATCGTACACCATTTGTGACATGGTGTGCCACTTTCAACATTGTACACCACTTGTGACATGGTGTGCCACTTTCAACATTACACACCCCTTGTGACATGGTGTGCCACTTTCAACATTGTACACCACTTGTGACATGGTGTGCCACTTTCAACATTACACACCCCTTGTGACATGGTGTGCCACTTTCAACCTTGTACACCACTCGTGACATGGTGTGCCACTTTCAACAGTGTACACCATTTGTGACATGGTGTGCCACTTTCAACAGTGTACACCATTTGTGACATGGTGTGCCACTTTCAACATTGTACACCACTTGTGACATGGTGTGCCACTTTCAACAGTGTACACCACTTGTGACATGGTGTGTCACTTTCAACATTGTACACCATTTGTGACATGGTGTGCCACTTTCAACATTGTACACCACTTGTGACATGGTGTGTCACTTTCAACATTGTACACCATTTGTGACATGGTGTGCCACTTTCAACATTGTACACCACTTGTGACATGGTGTGCCACTTTCAACAGTGTACACCATTTGTGACATGGTGTGCCACTTTCAACACTGAATACCACTTGTGACATGATACATTGGGTGTGACAGATTATCTGTATGCATAAGTACTATCTGTGTATGTAGACCCTATTTTGACCAATGTAGTTACCATAGTATGATCTCACCTCCATTGTGACCTGGATTTGAGGATGCCAAGGCTCATATCCACTGATTACGCTAGAGGAGTTGCGGATGATATGAAGAATGATATAGGAGTTGCGGAATAACAAGGACAAACTGTAAAGCTGCCACAATATCAACCAAACTGGGACTACATAATATTATGTAATACAATTCTAATATTATTCTAATATTTGAATAAAAATTATTTTAGTGCTATCAGAATTGATCCCAACTTAGGTTATTGCTAATTATTTAATATTTCTATGCCACTTTCATTATCACATTGTTGGTAGCACATAAAACATTACAGACATTTATTTAATTAAAATAATATATTAATTATATTGCTCAAAAATGAACAATCTGAGAGGGGTAAAAACCATATATTTGAAATCAGCTCGAAATTCTGATCTAGATGCCACTCTTATCACATAGCCGACCTTCAAAAGGAATAAATCCCTTTTTTGATAGCTTTTTGATGGCCTCCTACTCTACTGAAAGTGATGAATGAGAATTTATTCAGCCATTGTCATTGATCTAACAAAACTTGATAGTTGGTATTGTATTATATAAGTACTGTATTTCAAATACATTTTACAAATATTTACACAAAAGACTTCAAAAAATTATTTAGATGACTTACGCTATTAATACAATTTGTTCAAAATTTAGTGAAAATTTGTAAAATTTTACATAGCAAATGTTAGTAAACTTATGCTACAAGATTAGGTTTTCTCTTGCAGATTGTAATAAGGATAAGATTAGGTTAATGGCAGTGGTAACAAAAGAACAGACAACTCTTAAACCTCCTCTATTCTGACCGCATCTTTTGCTAATTTGTGATAGCTCTATAGATGAGCTTACTTCACAGTTTAAATATTTATGTTGATCATGTTTTTAGATGTTCGGAAAATGACCAAAATTTGCGACTTTTGAATGAGAGATAGTTCTGTGCAATAACCCTATCTATGATCCCACGGCTTTAGTTGACTAGATAGTTCAGCATAGAGACAGAGGTAGGTTGTGGAAGTGTACACTGCTTATTTAGCTTCTCAAATGCCAAACTTAACTGGAAGCATGTTTTATGTCTCAAATGAATTAACAAAGGCAATGCTGCCTAGACCTCTAGACAAAAGACAATGCTGCCTAGACCTCTAGATAAAATGTAACGCTGCCTATACCTGTAGATAAAAGGCAATTATGTCTAGAGCTAGAGAAAAAGGCTCCTTTCTTAATTGTACCTTTTTTACATAACAGGTACAGGTTTTCAACTCATTTTAACTTATGCAATATAAAAAAAATCATTGCCAGCTGCTTTAGCAATCTTCCATCTAATATTCGTTCTCTTAGCAGAGAAAGGCATTTTAAACACTATTTGTCAAACTATTTATTCAATTTTAGTGGCTAACTGTTGTTTTTTTTGTTTTATTATTGTTGTATGACATAACATGAAAAACATTTCTATTTAAAATAAAATTATTGCCAATAAAGTAATATATATAGATAATATATCTTGAATTTTGGCTAAAGTTGTAAAAGGAAATGCAATTTATTATGATTTGAAGACCAAATGCTTACACCAGAGAATACTTGAGACTACAAGTGTCTGCCAGTATTTGAAAAAATAGTGTAAAATCCTGTTACTGTTAGACATGTTCATTTACTAAGGGAGAAGACAACAACTAAATTCAGAAGTTCTATTTTATCATGACTAGTTCATATATTAAAAGCTGAGCCGACTGATTAAACAGCAAATTTTTTTATATCTTGAGCAAACATTTTAATCAATACCATTCAACACCTATTTGTCAATTTAAATTATTGTCAAATATTAAAAATACAAAGCTTTTTAAGTGCGAGCACATATAAGAATTAGAGTATTGTGTATATAAATAGAGGGTATAGAAGATATCTGATACGATGTTTTTATATGAAGTGTATTTGATTTGTGCTACAGAATACCATGCAGCGAGGCTAACTGAAGCATAATATCCGTTTGTATGTACAATAAGACCACGTTCAGCCCTGCCCCTTTAAAGCTTTCAAATGAATCGCCGACATGGATCAGCAGATCTAAAGACTTTGATAAAAGCTACAAAAATATCTTAATATCAATAACTGAATATTCACATTACGTTTCAGTTAGCAGGGCATGTGAGAAGTTTGAATTCCATGGGTCAAGTTTTTTCGCTAAACAAACCAGGCTCAATGTAAAGCCTATCATATTTTTTAGTAGAGAATGTCAAGTTGTAGCTGAGAGTAGTCTAGTGTATGGCAGCGTAATAAAAGATAATATAGTATGTAGAGCCTTCCTAATCTAGCTGACTCACCGCACTCCTACTGCACATTTATTAGTGTAATATCGAAAATATTCCCTCCAGAATTTTAACAAAAACCAAAACCATCAATTAAATTATCTTTGCATGAACACTTGATCTCTCTGTCACAAATAATGTGAGCGATGTAGGATTTGTTACTCCATGTATTGGTTATAACTTATCTGGCATTAGTGTCCGCATCTACGTAACAAGGTGAGATAGAGATGATGGAGAAAAGGGTTTACCAAGTTTACCAAGTCTTTTAATTTGGAATGTAGAAGGGAGCGGAAGCTCACAGCTATCATGTGTCAAGCTTAAGAATGAAAGAGATAGACTGATACAATGATTAATTTATCCACTATTTGCAGCCTTAATGTTTGCTGTAACTGAGGCTAGAAAAATAAGAAATAAATGGGCAACAAGTTATGTGTTTGCTCCTGATATAGAAACGTTAGACCTACTAGAAGGATATACCGGAAGAAAGGTGGTGTGTATTACCGCTGTGAGAACTGACGGCTTTTTTTGTAGCCGTCAGTTTTAGCTGCTAGTATTTCAATATTCTCACCTCCATTCTACGGAATGCGGCCTCAACAGTGCAGGTATACAGTTCGACTGGATCGTCCACCTTGATCGGCCGATAGTGAAAATGCTCGTCAGGAGAGTCACCACCACCTTTGCCTTGCGTGTTCGTAACAATCGCGGCGGCTGCCATGTTGGCTGACGATGTGGAATGGATGGATCGAGCTAGAGAATGCCTGCTGGAACCAAGACCGCTATTGTTATGAAATAATCCGAGGCTGCTGCCAGCGCTGACTACACCGACGGTAATGCTATTCATGGCAGTCCGGTCATCTGAATATTCAAAAAGCTGATCAACGGATTTATTGCAAGTGTTTGTTTACTCTAAGACGCGAATAACCCGTATCGCCATTCGTCATCTCATATCGTTGAATGGTTTTAAAGCTTTATTGTGAATTTCTTTACTCTCAATGCCTACTAATTCAATCACTTAAACGTTTGTTAACAACTTAAGAGCGCTAGCGACGGGTAGCAAGAAATGCCTTGATGTGAGCATTACGTTTCTGTTTTATTTCCAGGTTCAACCATATTTCAGACAGTTTCTATAAAGGCCTTGCTGACTGCAATAGAGTGTCCACGCCTCATCAATCCAAGATAGTCTTTTAACTCAGCCAGTTCGCTTTAAAATTTTGTCATTTTTTTCTGTTATTAAACAGGTGTAAGGAAGATGCAATCCTTTCTATGTCAAAAAAGTCATAGCTAGTAAATGATGCATGCTACAGTACTCTCTGTGTGCACTATTCATTTCTATCTTTTCTGTTGCTCTGGTTTGCAAAATGGACAATTTTAAAAGTATAGTTAAAACAAAGGACCAGTTTTTGTTAGTATCGCAAGACCATAGCATACAATACATAACAAGATCATAACCTAAGATATATGACAAAATTATAACATAAAATATATGATAAGATCATAACATAAGATATATCAGAAGATTCTAACATAAGATATATTAGAAGATCATAACATAAGATATAACAGAAGATCATAACATAAGATATATTAGAAGATCATAACATAAGATATATTAGAAGATCATAACATAAGATATATTAGAAGATCATAACATAAGATATAACAGAAGATCATAACATAAGATATATTAGAAGATCATAACATAAGATATATCAGAAGATCATAACATAAGATATATCAGAAGATCATAACATAAGATATATCAGAAGATCATAACATAAGATAAATCAGAAGATCATAACATAAGATATAACAGAAGATCATAACATAAGATAAATCAGAAGATCATAACATAAGATAAATCAGAAGATCATAACATAAGATATATCAGAAGATCATAACGTAAGATATATCAGAAGATCATAACATAAGATATATCAGAAGATCATAATATAAGATATATCAGAAGATCATAACATAAGATATAACAGAAGGTCGTAACATAAGGTATATGACAATAACAAGAGAACAGTGTTTTGACCTTGAAAGGCATCCGTTTTAAGCAATTACAGGTATTATTATTAATTTAGAAATTTGTGATCAGTTCAGATCCCCAACTAGATATTCAATTACATCAATTTATGACTTTAAAATTTAGTCTTTTGCCTATTTATTTACAGACAAACCTGATTTGCAGAAATTTTCGCTAATTTATTAGCTTCAGCTAGCTATTGCTTTCTTCTACCACTCATTAGCTGTTCTCATGTTTTGTTAATCAACCTAGCATATGCTAGTCAGGCTATGAAACAATAATATAAGCAGTGTACATAAGGAGTTATTACTCCATGTACTGCTACATCACAACTCCAACAATAATCTAAGATTAAAAACCATGTACATATATAGCATGTTTGGTAGAAAAAAGAAATTTTCTTGATTGTGAGATTTGGTGTGGTATGGATATATGGTTGTTTTGATATATGTTTTTGTATAGATATGGTTATTTCTCTACTTTAGCAAAATAAATTCAAACTCGAGTAAGAAAGAATGCATAAAAAAAACCACGTGAAATTCATAGATTTTCTGTCAATGGCAGAATTTACTTTTTGTAGGTTAGTACTTGAGATGGGATTAAGTGTTTGTAGGAATTACGGCAGAGTATCTTTTGATTATCTACATTGTACTTACTAGCAGTATGTGGGCAACACTTATGTAAGTGCTAGCACTTTGTGTAATATGTAGATCAATATGTAATCTATACTACATCATCTTCCATATGCTTTCTCTTAACTACTGTCAGGAAGTCACACTAAAATTTGTCTAAAACGCTACGCAGTAATTTTACATAAAAAAGAAACAATTTACATAGAATAGCATATCATTCTTACATTTTAATAAATTAATAGTAAACTCTACTTACCTGTAGCAGAGGAGCTAAGGCTAGTAATATGCCGATATAAAACTGTGTCAGATTTAATATTAATATGTTTAGGTTAATGTAAGGTTTAATAAAATTTATTTTAAGGTTTTCTAGTTAAAGAAAAACACCTGCCACATATTGAGGCTATTTTGATAAACAATTCCTCATTTGTACCACCTCGATAGTTTACTTTTCTTAACTCTTTTCAGCATCGCGAATTGCTGCCTTCGGCTGCAGTTAATCACGGCGCATTACTGAGTTGTACGAGCAAGCTCTGTATATATAGGGCTGCTAGAGAACCATCTCCAAACTTAAGCATAGCTGTAACATAGCATAAACATAGAGGAGGCTGGAGATCAACTCCAAGAGAAGGCCACAGTCGGTAACAGAAATGGCATCCAACCTTAAATTGATTTCTGCAACTGGGTCAAGGTCGTTGCATGTATGCAGTTGCTGAGGGTGCCTATTACTGGGTGCAGGCATGTTTAGCCAAAACCACAAAGCCACTTTTTGTGCAAAAATTAAAATTCTTGAAAACACGCGTGTCTTCAAGAATTTTAGTGTGCATATGGAGTGTGTGCATATGTCTTCTCTGCTTGCAGAAAGAAGACATATGCACACACTCCATATGTCAAGGTCTTCATGATGTAACATACCCTAAGCATAGCAGGACTCAGAGAACTGAGTAGGTAGAAATAAGAGAGTGTTGGTACAGTTGATTTTTTCATAGAGCCATGCAGCTACCTATAAAATGTATCGTAAGAAATAGAGTTCTGTGAATAGAGTTATTAAAATAGAAAGCAATAAGAAAGAGGAGTGGAAAGATTGAATGGAGGTATGAAAATACTTTTGAATTGATTTTAAATGGTCTGATGAGAAGAGAAAATAATTTGTGAACTGAGGGATTTTCTGAAAGAAGACCATGATTTACAAGGCACCAAGCAATTCCGATTCGAGTCTGAAAGGATTCGAATATATAACACGATCTGATAAGTCAAGCGTACAATTAAACTGCATAGCTCTGTTCTCCGCTGTTGACTTGTAGATACCGGTGTTGAAACTAAAAAATTTTTGCGTAACTTACCATTACTTCAGCAAGATCCAGTGGTCCTTTTCCAGTGGCAGCAGCATTTTTACGCGTTGGCTCACGATGAGTGAAATTGACGGCGCCTGCTGCTGCGGCAGCCATTTTAGCGTGTTTATGAAATAAAGAAGGCAAAATGTGAGTGTTGAAATGAGGCAAAGTGATAAGAGTAGTGGCCTCACTAGCGATACAAATTGTCTTGCTACAAAGAATTTGATTACAATGTGCCGCCGCCTCCCGTGACTATCGATGCGCGATTCTTGGCTATTGACGACTCAAAGGAGTGCTATTGATGTCCTGTTTCAACGAAAGAACACTGTATATAAGAGATATCAATAATTCACAAGCATATCAGTCCAAGCGTGTTCATTACAGTATGAAACTAGCTGAATGTTTGGCGTTGCACGGATAATAGAAAAGGTTTCTGCATAGAAAATATATCTTCAATCAACATATACAACATTTACCATTCTAACTTTTAAATGAAGATGTTTGTTGATTTCTGTGTGTGCTATGAGTTTAATTAAGTTTCTGCTATATAATTATACATATATATTATACGTATAATATATATAATATATATAATATATATAATACATATAATATATTATACATATATTAAATAACATTTTTGAAAGGTGTTTTTAGTACAATAGCAGCCCTGTGGGCCATTAAAGGTTGGCAGGCGTAATAAGTTTGTTCACAATTATTCCATAGTATGACCTGATGGCCATGTGGTGTAGTGGTTAGCTCTCTTGTCTGCAAAGACTGGTATTTCTGAATTAAATTATAGGGCGAAATGGCTTTGTTGGTCTTAGTAGTTTAAGCGGGCATATTTAAATCGCTATCACTGGACATACGACAGACCAACAAACAAACACTTATATTTATATAATTATATGCTTAAAAATCAGCTTATAAACAATGAGAGGTAATGAGAGTTGCTTGCCACTTGCTATTAGCCTGGCACATTGCCAATGGATAATGTGAGTAAGCTTACTAATAAGAGCTACCGCTTCTCATGACATTACATCATCACTTTGAGTCGCGACGAAGAGCGGTAGCGTATTTGCTCCCATATAGCGACATATTATATCGTCTAATGAAGTTATGAAGCTGGTGTGGCTGAATTCGTAAGGCATCAGATTGACAAGTCAGAGGGTCCGAGATCAAATCTTCTGCGATACGGATTCTTTATTCCAAGGTATTAATTATTAGCTATAGCTGAACATACCAAAGGACAGGCAACCAATATTGGGAAATATATATATATATATATACATGTATATATATATATATATATATATATATATATACATGTATATATATATATATATATACTAGCTGTGCAACTCGGAGTTACCCGAGTATTACAAATCAGCTTATAAACAATGAAAAGTAATGAGAGTTCCCTGCCACTATTAGCCTGGCACATTGCCAATAAATAATTTGAGTAAGCTTACTAATAAGAGCTACCGCTTCTCATGGCATTACCCTATCACATTGCGTCATGATGGAGAGGGGTAGGTATTTGCTCGCATATAACGACATATATTGCCTAATGAATACATCAAGCTTGTGTGGCGAAATTGGTAAGACAAGTCGGACTTGCGAACTGAAGGGTTCGAGATTAAATCTTCTGCAATACGGATCTTTATTTCAAGATATTAGTAGTTATTGCTGGAACTACACACATACACACAACCAACTTTAAGAAATATATATATAGGTATACTCGCCGTGCAACTCGGTGTTGCCCGAATATTAAAAATCAGCTTATAAACAATGAGATGTAATGAGAGTTGTCTGTCACTTGCTATTAGTCTGGCACATTGCCAATGGATAATTTGAGTAAACTTACTAATAAGAGCTACTGCTTCTCATGACGTTACGACATCACCTTGTGTCGTAACGGAGAGCGGTAGCATATTTGCTTCTATATACTGACATATATCACCTAATGAACACATCAAGCTTGTGTGGCTGAATTGGTAAGGCATCGGATTGACAAGTCAGAGGGTCCGAGATCAAATCTTCTGCGATACAGATTCTTTATTCCCAGATATTAATTATTAGAAATTCCCCTGTCTCACAGCCCACGACCAAAGTGATATTGGATAATAAAAGGGTACTGCTGGTTGATAAATTCAATATTAGCAGTCAAATGGTGCTGCAGTGCAAGAGGAGAGCTGTAATGTACTGGGTGTTATTATGTACAACAAACAGCAATAATGAAAGGAAAAGATTATATGTTTATATCTCTCCTCTGCAATAGGAGAAATTCAATATTAGAAGTAAAATGGCAAGCTGCTGTGTAATATACACAGGCTGGGGGGGCTGTATATTATTGGTACCAACGATATACAGCTTTTAATATCACAACTTCTTGATATTGGTTACTATCAAGAAGTTGTGATATTAAAAGCTGTATATCGTTGGTACCAATGATATACAGATATCGAGATTTCTGTATTTATATCTAAAATATTATACTGAATTTAAAAATCTAAACAAATCTTAGCTGGTTGTCGTAAAAATCGATGTATATCTATAAGAAAATGTTGGCCTATAACTTAATTTTGCAGATATTAAAAACGGTTTGGCAGTACAGCGATATTGGGCACAGCCGCAGTATCAACAAAATCTTTAGAAAAATAATAACAGTAACATATTGCACACTATCGGTCACTATATACTTTGCTTTTGTAAATTCGAATGATTATTCTGTAACTAAATCTTATAATAATCTTATAAAATCGAATAATTAATCTTACAATTAAATATTGTAATAATCTTGTAAGAACCGTTAGAAAAATATCATAGTCATTTCCTTTACTTTCACTGCTTTGGACATCAGTTGGATTACCAAAGTACTCATTATAAGTGTCCAAAATGTCAGAGTCCGGTAGAATTGGTAAAAAAGAAACGATTACTTTTCAGTACTTCTACGTTAATTACAGAAACCTTCGGCAATTGGACAATGCCATAAACTGGTGAAATGTGCACGTTTTTTTCGTGAAATGCGCACGACTTAATGGTTCTACTCTCTGTCGCACGGCCTAATCGGCATTTCGTTGGCCGGTCTTAATTTTGATTAAAAAGGTTTGTCAAGTTTTAATGGCGATTTTAGGCCAAATTAATCTTTCTAGTTATATATTATCCGATCAGATGGGTTAGTTTTAGGATATTGCATCAACTTTTCAAAAACTTGGTAACATATTTAAATAGGTTTATATGTGTTTTGTATCATTATTATACATAAACGACTCTACACAAAAATGGTTAAATTTTTTGATGGGATTTCAGTACAAAGGTTTGGCCACGGCCGTTAACGGATAACTTTTTGGGAGTTGTGTGCACATATGCATTTATCATAAATCTCCCAAACAATCGCTTCGCTCGTGTTTGGTCATGGGACTAGCTGTGCAACTCGGCGTTACCCGAGTATTACAAATCAGCTTATAAACGATGAAAAGTAATGAGAGTTCCCTGCCACTTACTATTAGGCTGGCACATTGCCAATGAATACTTTGAGTAAGCTTACTAATAAGAGCTACCGCTTCTCATGACATTACGCCATCACATTGCGTCATGATGGAGAGGGGTAGCGTATTTGCTCCCATATAGTGACATATATTGCCTAATGAGTACATCAAGCTCATGTGGCTAAATTGGTAAGGCAGGTCGGACTTGCGAACTGAAGGGTTCGAGATTAAATCTTCTGCAATACGGATCTTTATTTCAAGATATTAGTAGTTATTGCTGGAACTACACAAATACACACAACCAACTTTATAAATATATATATATAGGTATACTCGCTGCGCAACTCGGTGTTGCCCAAATATTAAAAATCAGCTTATAAACAGTGAGATGTAATGAGAGTTGCCTGTCACTTGCTATTTGTCTGCCACATTGCCAATGGATAATTTAAGTAAACTAATAAGAGCTACTGCTTCTCATGACATTACAACATCACTTTGTGTCATGACGGAGAGCGGTAGCTTATTTGCTTGTATATACTGGCATGTATCACCTAATGAACCCATCAAGTTTGTGTGGCTGAATTGGTAAGATGCAGGTCTAGAGAACAGGAGGGTCCAAGATCAAATCTTTTGCGATACTATATATATATATATATATATATATATATATATATATATATATATATATATATATATAACTATAAATTTTAACTTGTTACCATTCATCAATAAAAATGAACCATGAAGTAGTAAATCATTTTTAAAGTTTACAGTTCTTAATACATTTTATATAAATGCTCTATTTAATATTGAGTACTCTGCTTTTAGTGAACTGCAACCTTCTTCTTCATTAGTATATATATATATAGACATCTGTATGATATATAGATATAAGATATATAGCATATAGTAACACAGCGGAGAGACAGTATACTACGCATTGTCATTTGGAAATATTATTGTCTAATGGGATGGGGTCAGTTTGTTGCGGTTGTTTGTTGTTTGCGGTGTTGTTCCACACCACTAAAGACTGAAACACATACCGGTAAGTGAAAAGTAAGACAGAAATTACTACAAAATTTGGGGCTAAGAAAGTTCACCCAGTATTTTTACACTGAGCTCTTCTCCATTTGTGTTGCAAAATGTTGTTCATTAAACAAATTAAGCGTGTAAAGTTTAGTGCTTCTCTCAGCACAGATAGTAGAGAAAATAGTAGAGAAGATAGTAAAGAAGCTGTTAGTTACACGAGAGAGAATAGGCTCACATTCTTAGTGAGGCTGCATCCTACTAGCTGTATCAAACACACACTATAATATCCCAAAATGAGTTTTGCATTTGTGTGTTCGAGCCTTGTTAACTTGCTTATTCTGTACTGCCTATTTTTACTGTTAGGGTGACCAATCAGCTTGCGCCATTAACTGTGTACTGTTAGGGTGACCAATCAGTTTGCCCCATTAACTGTGTACTGTTAGGATGACCAATCAGCTTGCCCCATTAACTGTGTACTGTTAGGGCGACCAATCAGCTTGCCCCATTGACTGTGTACTGAACACATGATCAATCAGCTTGTTCCCTCAGCTGTTGCCATAGCAAAAACTTCAGTCTCAACTGAGGTTTTGACATGCCAACCTTTATGGAGTTTAAAGTTATTATTGAGATGCTAATATAACAATACGTTCCCGTCAAATGTTTGAATGATCAAAATATCCGGCTAGTTTTATCCGATTAATGAACAATTCTTAAGTGATTGAATAAGAGGCTTTGTAGAGGGTAGGTAATTATTCCATGACATGAAGTGCTCTTGAGATGTCGAAGTGTGCCTTAACAAGCAATCTATCTCAACTAATAACACCTGCGCAGTATGTAATGCTGCAGAGCTGTGGATTCTGGTAGTACTGTACATTATACCAGTTGGTTGTTCATGATTAGTCATGGCTCTGTCAGTATACTGATCAAAATTATGTATTTATATATACTTCTGTGCGGAAAAGTGAAGCTCTATTGCAAATATTTCTTTTGATATCGCTCATAATTTCATGAGTAATCACACCTTGTCTGCTGATGTCATTCAAATGGAGCGAACTATGAATCATCACAAAAGCTATGCAGAAACCAATTGAAACTGTTTCAGTGGAAAAGGTACACAGAGATCCAATATGAAGAACTTGTTGCTAACTCTCCAACCTTTGTTTAAAATGTAGAGGCTTTTTGTAATCTGTCCTTTTTTTTGTTTTGACGCCTGCGAGTTATGTGGTAAGATTGAGACCGACAGCGCTGAAATTTGAGCACTATCACTTAGACGCAGAACACCCTAGTTTGTGCTTCACAAATATCAACACATAATAACTTCTCATGCATGGAGGTCATAGACCAATTTATATCTGTAGGCATACGGTAAAAATTCGGCTATTAGTGCAAACAAAAGGATTTTCGAGAGCTATGAAAATTGAATGCACGTGTGTTTCTCCTGAAATTTCTATTATCCAGCATTCATGCATACTTGTACAATCAAATTAGATTTTTTTAAATATAGCCTGTTTGAAATATTTAAAGCTGAATGAAAAACTTTTTTTAAGCATTTTAAAATTACAATAAATTTAATTCAGCCCATCTGGCAAATTGAGTTGGGTAAAACAAGCTGACTGATACTTGTTCTATATATAGCCTAAGGGTTCTGTTTTAGTAAGACTCTCAATTACTTATAGCCACTCATTTGAGAGGAGGAAAAAGGAAAGAGGAAACGGTAGAGAAGACAACTTCTACTGATAATAATTTTAGTGCAAATAGCAACAGCTGCCAACTTCGGGTTCAATTATCTTAATACTCAATCATCCAGGATAAAGGCTTAACAATCTGTGTAAGATTACCAATGCACTAAGCTTTTAGTAAACATTAGTCATGGGTGAACTCACTCAGCAGGACCTGAGGCTAATAGACGATTAAAAGATAGAAAACAAAGGTATTGAGTGGCTCATCACTCCTAGTGCTATTAGACATGAGTACATCTAGGGACTTACGGTTCCTTCTGCCTGACTTCCGCTATCCTGTAACACCAGAATACAAACATACGTAAGCTGATATATGGTACCAAGTGATGGTAGCCGCTGTATTTCAAATCATTCTTGAGCTTGTACATATTGTACGTACTTGTACATGATGTGTATGCTTGTACGCAATATAGAATCGGATACATGATGTACAAGATGTATATGCTAGTATATAATATACAATCAGTTACATGGCGAATACGTTAGCACAAAATGTACAAGCAGGTATATGATGAATATGTGCCTGCACAATGCGCAAGTAGGTGTACAACGTATATGCTAGTATATAATGTGCAAGTAGGTATACAATGTATATGCTAGTATAGAATGTGCAAGTAGGTATACGATGTATATGCTAGTATATAATGTGCAAGTAGGTATACGATGTATATGCTAGTATATAATGTGCAAGTAGGTATACAATGTATATGCTAGTATTTAATGTGCAAGTAGGTATACGATGTATATGCTAGTATATAATGTGCAAGTAGGTATACAATGTATATGCTAGTATGTAATGCAACTACCAATACGTATATGTGGTAATTCGGCCAAATAACAAGAATATATGATTTAGATTTGTCAAACCCGTTAACCTGTCTACCTTGGATTCCGTAGCTCGGAGTGAGTACATTCTTGGCTGCTGCTTCGCAACTCTCTTCCCGCATAACCTAAACTTGAAATTAACGCTGAGCTAATAAAAGCAGCTTTCCTAGGTGAGAAATTCTAACGAGATATTCGAATCAATATGAAGTAATCGTAGTGTATTCATAACTGCATATCATCTCTTGAAAAAGTCATTGTAAAGTATTGATTAAATAAAATATGAGTGTTATGTTGACAGTTGAGTTTTCCTCGTGGTCACTTAGAGACGCAGTGGGACATTTACGCCCGCTGTGTATTTACATCATTAGTTTTTCATCATGACATCATAGCAATGGTTACCCGTTTAGCGTTCATCTACTTGTTAAGTATTTAGTTGGCCACTGCCCATCTGTTACACTGTCTATTCTGCCTTCTCACTCAATCCTTATCCTTATTCTCCTTTCCACTTAATCACTACACACTTGTCATTACATTGCTAACCACCTGCTAATCACCTGCTAATCACCTGCTACTCACTGCCACTCACTTGCTACTCACCTGCTAATTCTCTGGCACTCCTTCACTACTTATCCGGTAATCACTTGCTACTTATCTGGTAATCACTTGCTACTTACCTGGTAATCATTTGCTACTTATCTGGTAATCACTTGCTACTTATCTGGTAACCACTTGCTACTTACCTGGTAATCACTTGCTACTTACCTGGTAATCATTTGCTACTTACCTGGTAATCACTTGCTACTTATCTGGTAATCACTTGCTACTTACCTGGTAATCACTTGCTACTTACCTGGTAATCACTTGCTACTTATCTGGTAATCACTTGCTACTTACCTGGTAATCACTTGCTACTTACCTGGTAATCACTTGCTACTTATCTGGTAATCACTTGCTGCTTACCTGCTAATCACCTGCCAATCACCCTCTGCTCACCTGCTACTCACCTGCTACTCACCTGCTACTCCCTTGCTACGCACCTGCTACCCATCTGCTATGCACCTGCTACCCACCTGCTATTCACCTGTCGCTTGTGGCTCATCTGCTAGTCACCTGCCATTTACATGCCACTCATCTGCTACTCACCTGCCACTCACTTGTTACTCGCTGTTCACCTGCATTTATTCAGCTATCAATTACCTGCTGCTTGTCAGATACACACCTGCTACCTGCTTATTACTTAACTATCACATATCGACAAGTTACCTGATGTTTCCTTCTAGTGAATATAATCAGTCCTTCAACGGTGTTGTCTCAGAAATTTATTATTTAGTTGCTACTATTAATAATTTTGTGCATATGACAAAACCACATGATAGGATATATGACAAGTATTATAGCATAGAATGTATGACAAGCTTATAGCATAGGATACACAACAAAATCATAACATAAGACATAATTGTGTCAAGATCATACTATAAGATGTATAACAAGATGATACTATAAGATGTATGACAAGATCATACTATAAGATGTATGACAAGGTCATACTATAAGATGTATGACAAGATCATAAGATAGATGACAATACAAGATAACAGTGTTGTGACTAGAATGGCAGGGTTACTTTGAAAGCAATTTTTTAAGCAATTACAAATATGTTTCCTTTAAAATTTGTAATCAGTTTAGATACCCAACCATATATTCATGTATATAAATTGTTTACTCTAAAATACTTAGTACTTTGCCTATTTACATGTATTTACAAATAAACCACTTCGCAGAAGTATTATTTGATTTATAAGCTTCAGGTATCTAATCTTATCTTCAACCACCCCCTAACTATTTTCATGTTCTGTTAATCACGCTATTTTGACTTGAGTGCTGAATTTCTCTATCATACGCTACTTAGGCAATAGAACAATAATATAAACAGTGTAGGAGTTGTTACTAAATTTATCATTATATTGCAACTCCAACAATAATTGAGGATTAAAACCTATGTAACACGCTTATAGAAAATCAAGAATTTTCTTAATTGTGAGATTTTATCATCAACTGTGTGGTCATTTGTTCATCTTGGCAAGTCAATTTAAGCTCAGAGTGAGGAAGAATGCATGGGAATAATCACATAAAATTCAAGGCCTTCAGTCAATGGCAGAATTTACTTTTAGTAGGTTAGTATTGAGATGGGATTAAGGGTTTGTAGGAATTACTGTAGAATAGCTGTTACTGTAGGAATTACTGTAGAATAGCTTTTGCTGTAGGAATTACTGTAGAGTAGATTTTACTGGAGGAATTGCTGTAGAGTAGCTTTTACTATAGGAATTACTGTAGAGTAGATTTTACTGTAAGAATTACTGTAGAGTAGCTTCTAATGTAGGAACTACTGTAGAGTAGCTTTTGCTGTAGGAATTACTGTAGAGTAGATTTTACTGGAGGAATTGCTGTAGAGTAGCTTTTACTATAGGAATTACCGTAGAATAGCTTTTACTGAAGGGACTACTGTAGAGCAGGTTTTACTGTAGGAGTTACTGTAGAGTAGCTTTTACTGAAGGGACTACTGTAGAGTAGGTTTTACTGTAAGAGTTACTGTAGAGTAGCTTTTACTGAAGGGACTACTGTAGAGTAGGTTTTACTGTAGGAGTTACTGTAGAGTAGCTTTTACTGAAGGGACTACTGTAGAGTAGGTTTTACTTTAGGAGTTACTGTAGAGTAGCTTTTGATTAATTAAAGATACTTGATAATAAACTGACTAAAAAGATTAACAGCTAAAGGACTCAGGTTTTACTGTGTGCACTACTATATCACACAGAAAAATGTGTTGAGCTCTTTTCGTGCCATCAAAAATGCATTCTGGTCAATTGAATATAACCACGCTTTGCATACTGGTCTACAAACTGAATTAGTCTAAAAAAGATCTGCTAACAAAAGAACATGAGAGACTCACTAATACTGGACAGAATAGACTCACTAATACTGGACAGGATAGACTCACTAATACTAGACAGGAGAGACTCACTAATACTGGAAACGAGAGACTCACTAATACTGGACATTAGAGACTCACTAATACTAGACAAGAGAGACTCACTAATACTAGACAGGAGAGACTCAGTAATACTAGACAGGGGAGACTCACTAATACTGGACAAGAGAGACTCACTAATACTGGACATGTCTGTAATACCTTCTTGTATACATACTTGCCTATCATTCTGTAATTTTTCTATACTATTGACCAAATTGTGTTATTATCTAGACTCATATGTATCATGGAAATGGTGAATATGGCAGTACTTCGCTAATATCTCGGCAGTAATTCACTAATATCATGGTAGTACATGTACTTCACTAGTATTTTGGCAGCACTTCACTAATATCATGGTAGTACTTCACTGGTATCTTGGTAGTACTTCACCAATATCTTGGTAGTACTTCACCAATATCTTGGCAGTGTTTATTTCAATCATTATATAGTTCTTGTCAGTTTATAATCAGTTTAACGAAATTTACTACAGCTATTAAGGTACATAATCATCAGTACAGATTCACTATAGTAAGAGCTTTGTATCATGTACTTTTTTAGATACAAAGTTTTTACTGTTGCCAGCGCACCTCATAGAAGGGTGAACATAAACATGTATTCTTTAATTTGGTGTGTAAGAATAAATGAAGCCCATGAGGGTACAGAACCTGCAAGCACCTTTCAGCCAACTGTCAGCCAACTGTCAGCCAACTTTCAGTCAACTGTCAGTCAACTGGACCCTTAAGGTTCAATTACATTATTGAAGTAATGTACACTAGATTTTGAATAAAATTCAAGCTGCTGAAATGTATTTGAAATGTTTAAACAACATAAATATCACTCTGACTTTTATGTAACTAGATTGTCCTGCAACCTTTGAAGCAGATAGATGTGTATGCATATTCTCTCAAATTACCAATAAGAAGTTGTCTCCTCAATATAATGTAACTTGAGTAGGAGTGACATAGCGGATAAAGCATTAGTATAAGCAGATAGATGTTTGCTATACTGCATCAACTATATATTTAGTAAGTTCTTAAGTTGCAAATATAAAGCCAGCATAAATTACAATTGATCTGGGAGAGGCCTAAAATTGAAATGGGAAAGATTACCACAGGTGATAAATAGAAAAGGTGAGGATGAGGAAGGGGTAGAGTAGGAAGGAAAAGGTGTCGGAGGAGAAAGGAGGTAGCCAGGTAGGAATGAATGTGAAAAAAGAACTATATGAAAAAATGATATAAAAAGGTGTCGGAGGAGAAAGAAGGTAGGAATGAATGTGAAACAAAAACCAAATAACAAAGATGAAATGAAGATAGAAAGAGGAACAGAATGAAGAAAAAATAAAAGAATGTTGGATACATATAATCAATAGTATAATATAATCAATAATGTAATATAATCAATAAGAGCAAATGTAAAATAGGAGTTAAGGTAAAAGTGAACAAAGACAAATGAAGCGATGAACGGAAAGAAGAGAAAAGCGTTGGTGAATATAAATTAGACTAGAGAGAAAAGGGAACACTTAGCATCATACAAATGATCCTCTTTGCACATTTTGTACTTGTCCTTCTCCTACGCAATGCTGAGTATTTGTGAACATAGCAATAAAGTCGAGTGGACTGTTATTTGATTGTAAAGCATTTGCATAATCTAGTTGAAAGTCGTCAGCAATAGACGTCTTAAGGCAAGACTATGTCAGCACACAATGACTCTTGATTGAATGATTACTGTGTGCATGAATTCTTAATGTTGAGACTAATATTTAGTTAGGCTCAGCTGTATCAGATGATCAGATGCCGTGGCATTGATTCATTCTTGCTGATTAACCCGTGATGAAGGGAGTGTCAGTGCTAGTCCCACCTAGCAATCAGTCTAGTCTCCTTTTCTGAGCTGATTGGTGAGTTTACTTTTTAAAACCCATTCAGCTTTACAGAACTGGGTGGTAAACCTTGTAAAATTTTATGAAGCTTCACTAACTTCACTATTCAAAAATTGTGCAAATATAGTAACTCTTTGAGTACATCTATATTTTTATGATGTTTGTAGGTGAGCCGTCAGGGAATACAGGAAAAAGATGGCAACCTTAAAGGAAAGAATAATTGAACTGATTCAAGCCGGAAACATAGAAAGTGCCAAGGCGGAGCTCAACCTTTTACAAGATGGATTAATAGATGAAGAAGGAAATACTCTTTATCACGAAGCCGTGTCACGGCAAGATGTGCTGTTTCTGAGGTAAGACTAAGATTAAGCTGTTAGGAGATGGCTGCTAAGGATCCACAAAAACTAAGATGTTGACTTATATGAAGAATATAGAATATTTTTCATATATATGTATATTCCTTCAAGAATTTGACCAATTCTTTAACAGATGGCACAAATGTCAAAAAAGACTTCAGATTGTAAAAAAGAAGAGTGTTCAGAATCACTCTACTTGAAGCTCACCTTTTGCAAATTTGCATTTAAACATTATCACATCAACATTGTTATTTGTCAGTTATATGTGAAGGAAGAGGTTGATAATGATATCAATGGACTGTTACTTGTTCTTTTTGTACCAGTACGTTGTATGGAAAGGTGTAAAATACTAGACAGGTGTCACAGAAACAGCTGTACTATCTGATTGGTTAAGCCCTGTAGCTAAGTATTCTGGATTGTTGCAGTTATGACCCACATATATAACCTATGGTATCCTAAATACAGTTTATGTAACTCATTAGCCCATTTGCCTTTATGTTGTAGCTCATGACCTGAGAAAAGGGGCTGATGTAAGATTTTCATTACTTTCTATTAACTGCTGTAATTAAGAAATAGCTCAAATCATGTCTCTAATTAAAATTCAACTAAAGGCATATCTTTAATTAAGATGTAACTCAAATCATATCTTTAATTAAGATGTAACTCAAATCATATCTTTAATTAAAATGTAACTCAAATCATATCTTTAATTAAAATGTAACTCAAATCATATCTTTAATTAAGATGTAACTCAAATCATATCTTTAATTAAGATGTAACTCAAATCATATCTTTAATTAAGATGTAACTCAAATCATATCTTTAATTAAAATGTAACTCAAATCATATCTTTAATTAAAATGTAACTCAAATCATATCTTTAATTAAGATGTAACTCAAATCATATCTTTAATTAAGATGTAACTCAAATCACGTATTTAATTAAGAAATAACTGAAATGACGTATGTGCGAATGGTTTTAGTAAATATTGCTTATGGAAGATGCTATTTTAAAGCTAGCCAGGTCCTAACATTTATTAAAACATCTTTTAAAAAACTAGTATCTACGACAAATCCTTTAAAATGCGATTTAGCTACTATTTCAGACTATCTAATTATAATATTTCCTCTATGCGCTAGCAGCATATACAACTCCAGTCATTTATAGTCTATATTTAAGACTAGATTTGCCAATAAAATAGATGTACTATGTCTCTATTTGCAAAATTTAGATCTACTATCACCTCTAGTCATTGAGTTTTAAATGTTCTCTGTTTCAGTTGGTTACTGACCAATTACCAGTCCACACTTTCACCCAACACGCCCAATAATTCAGGCACCACATGCTTTCATATCGCGTGCCGCCAAGGCAAAACTGCCTCCTTCATGGCCTTGTGGAATGGCTCCAAAGTGCAACAAAAGCTTTTGTGTCAGAAGGCAGACAGCGACGGTCACACCCCCCTTCACATGGCATGCCTTGGTAAGACATTTTAAAGCAGGTGATTACAGGTGTTTGTTATGAAGGCTGCAGACAAGTTTACCAAACTCAAACTGCAGCCGACTTATAGAAACTTTATAGTTATTGTCGCAGGATGTGGCTATGAAGGGGCTTGAGGCTGTGAGTGACTGTGATCATGAGGAGCCTGTGGCTATGATGAGCCTGTGGCCATGAATTTCTTATTTCGAAATAGCAGGTATAATGACTGGCATTATACGCCCAAGGTGAAAGACGCTTCAGTAAACACTTCAGCCCAAACCCTGTTGATAAGTGTTTAAACATGATTTGCATTTCTCTGCTTTGCAAGTAAATGCTGCTATTAAGTGCCGCCATGATTCTCGTGTGATTCTGGGAAGAATATTCCAGAACAGCTGCGATGGATAAGATGTAGTTGCAAGAAATCTGATGTTTGAACTGCTGTTTGCAAGTTCTGCTACCTCATTTCTCATGACTAGCGGATATAGTTAAGAATGATAGGAATCGTAGTACACCTCTACGTGCATTCAAAAGTTGGCGACGCCCAACTAATTTTCATTTTGAAATCGCAAACTGTGATCCAGAAGAATCTGTAACTGGCAAACATTGCAACTCACAATTTTTGATGACTCCAATTGTACCATTACCATGCTCTGCAAATCTTTCAGCAGTGTCAACTAATACGAAGACTTCAGACACTTTTGACAGCAAACATCTTATCGGTGGAACTATCATTAGTGCTGCTTCTGTAGTACTGACTCGAGAAGAGCGTAACGCTGGCAGCTTATCACTTTGCAAACGTAAATAAAAGTCAGCAATATGCTGCTCTGTTGTACTTTTTATGTTGCTCTCTGTTCATGACAGAAGGTCAGCTGTCTGTGGCAAGGGAGATAGTTGGCAAAGTGAAAGAGGCAGCATTTGCCACAAACAAAAAGAAGCAAACTGCATTACATATAGCTGCTGCCGGTGGACATACATCATGCGTTAGATTGCTCACCCAGTTCAAAAAGCTTATTGATGCACTCGATTCATTTGGTGAGTTTGTAGTATGCCACATGACTGCTGTTCCTTTTACACTGTATGCCACATGACTGCCACTCCTTTTGTAGTATATGTCTCATGACTGATGTCCCTTTTGTTGACCCACTGCTTCTCAGATTATTTTCTTACTTATGGAAAGATCAAGTAGGCATAGCAAAGGATCTTAAGTAGGAGTAAGCCTGGTGTCATCGATTCCTTTCTATCACCTGTTAGAGTTCTGTAACACAATATTGTACCCTCAGCTTGTCATTGGCTCTACTCAAATATAAAACACCTGTTAGAGTCCTGTAGCAATGTTTTTTTCTCAGGTTTTTGTTGGCTACACTATAAGACAGCTGTTAGAGTGCTGTAACATAATGTTGTACCATAAGGTTGTCATAGGCAGGCGCTGCTCTAGTATCAGACACCTGCTAAGGTCTTGTCTAGTATCAGACACCTGCTAGAGTCCTGTCTAGTATCAGACACCTGCGAGAGTCCTGTCTAGTATCATACACCTGCTAGAATCCTGTTTAGTGTCAGACACCTGCTAGAATCTAGTCTAGTATCAGACACCTGCTAGATCCCGTCTAGTATCAGACACCTGTTAGAATCCTTTCTAGTATCAGTCACCTGTTAAAGTCCTGTCTAATACAGTCACCTGCTAGAGTCCTGTCTAGTATCAGACACCTGTTAGAATCCTGTCTAGTTTCAGTCACCTGCTAGAGTCCTGTCTAGTATCAGACATCTGTTAGAGTCCTGTCTAGTATCAGACACCTGTTAGAGTCCTGTCTAGTATAAAACACCTGTTAGAGTTAACCATTTAAGACGCAGTCTTTGTAACATTCATTTTTAAAGATTCTTCAGATTATCTTAATAAACCAATAGGTTACACATACTTAGTATTCTATTAAAGCCAGTGCTACTATAACATTCAGCAAGCCATTCAGTAGAGCATGATGCTGCTTCTCATATACCGCGTTTATAAGGAGCAGTGAGAGAGGGGTGGGAGGCTACCCCAACTAACAGATTTTTAGTTGTTGCACTAGTTGGGATAACTTGAGATAAATGGTGCAAGTTGCTATTGAATTTGGAGTGAGCCATTTGAATAAACGTAGAGTTTTTTTTTTCCAACCGTTCGTTGTCTTTTATTACGCTTGGAGGATCTGAAAACTTGCTAATCAAAAGATTGAAAAAGTTTTTCTAGTCCAGTTCATATCAGACTCAGGATCTGGTCTTTATAATATGAATAACTAATGCAGCATACAGAATTATATAATATGCTGTCTTGTGTTGAACTTACTCTGATCATTAGGAGCATATTGACTTTCTTAGCAGCCTCTTTAAAAGTAATATTTTTTAGCCTGAGTATGTTATTATTATTAGACCAATGCAAGTCATTGGGCATGAGAGCCAGGTTTGAAAAGTCTCAGTGAGATATGTGAAAACACAGATCCTGAGTCAATATGCTCCTAATGATCAGAGTAAGTTCAACACAAGACAGCATATTAGCCTATATAATTCTGTATGCTGCATCAGTTATTCATATTATAAAGACCAGATCCTGAGGCTATATTCACCTTTGCTTGTTTTTATCCCAATTACCTACTATCATTACTTACACTATTTCTTTTGATAACTCAAATTTGGTTTTTGATCTAATTGCAGATAGAAACTGGCAGGCGGTGGATTAACAAACCAAGGTCATCAGCATGAACTAACTTTCTTTTTCTACGCGAGGCTGTCCACTAGTGGTACACCTGTTTTGGCATAAGCTAGATAATTGGCACACTCCAAAAGGGCTCCAGAAAAGTTTATTTTTACCCAACATCCTTAGTGAATCTGGCATTAAACAGATAATAAACTCATGCTAGGTTTGTCACATCGGCAAATGTTCAAGGAATGAAATGAAGTCTTACTTTATGGCCCATGGTGCTAAGTGAACTCCCATTCTGCCTTTTATATCCATTCAATCAATATTGTAGCCATGCTGAAGGTACCAGTTGAGGGAAGTCTGCTTTTGACAAGTTATTCTATGAAGCATTATGTTGTTTGCTAGCCAGGTTACAATGTCCTGTATTCGGCTTTTAGCGGCTTATTTGCTTTAGAGCCTCCATGTACATGTAGGTCGGTTATACTAGGTCGATCACGCACGTACTCATTCTTCGTAAAACTAATTGACCGAGTTTTATGAAAGGAGAATTTGCAATTCCAGCATTGTACAAATAGCATCGACTAAAAACAGATGTTGTCAAGTACATAAGTGCAGCAAGATATTATGAGTTATATCAAACCCTTACTTGCGTTGAGTATGGGTATTTGTTTTTAAGTCTCTGCTTTCTCTAGGGGTTACTTCTGTCAGCTGGAAAGCAGAGTAAATGCGCAGACGCAAGTCATGTCAAAGGCATAGATTTGACTGCGCTGCTTTTGCAGACACGTTTTCAAAATCTTACATTAACTCGCAGAAGTAATTCTTCAGTTGTGTCAGCCAATTTCTGGTCATTTAAGAAATTTCATTTACTGTAAGAGAAGCCACCGTAGCATAAGGCCAGTTTCCAAAACTGCTATTGTACCAAACGGAACTCTAATTGACATTTGTTGGCAGGTATTATTGCTACCGTTTCAACTGGTATGATTAACATGTGTCATCCACAAGTGTGGGTAGATGTGATTAGTGTAGACTGGTGCATAAAGCCTGGTTCCCATATCGATTACAAGACTCCGTGGTAACTTGCGCAGCAAAACTCTTGCGGCGCTAGGCTCGGCGTGATCTGTTCGCATAAAACCTGCATCGCTAAACATAATCGCGTAATCCAATAAAATGTTCGCTCGCCATGCCGTTTCTATAATGGTGACCTTCACCCATACAGTGCATTTTGGGCAAGTTTAGCCTGTGGCCTTCTGCAAAATTTGAACAGCGCCAAACTATTGCGTTGCCGCCGACAACTACCGGCAGTCCTCGGTGGTCCTCGGCGGTACCCGGCGCATAGGTTCCCATTTCACTGCTAATAGCCTGCAATGCTGCCGCCGATGCTCTGCGACATATATATGGGAACCAGGCTTAAGGTGAGACTGACTGCTAGATCTAACTTTGCAGTCAGAACTTATGCTTTGCTGTCAGCCTACATCAGCAACCATGCCAAATATTTCATATTTATCATAATTGTGCGTTGTAGATGCGACAGCATTGCACTATGCCGTCAATGGAGGTCACCTAGTGACAGCAAAATATCTGCTAGAGAGATGTCATGCTAAAAGCAATTTTATAACAACTAGTCAAATGAATATAGCTCATGCTGCAGTTGCCTCTGGAGACTTCAATATGGTGAAATACATCTTTCACAAAACAAAGGAACGTACGCATGTTATGATAACATCTACCGGTGCCTCTGTTCTTCACATCGCTGCAGGTATGAAACGGTGCACTTACTTGCGGGGCCAAGTTGATGGTCAGTAATTTATGATAAAAATCTACTTTTTTCAAGAATAAGTAAATTGCTGTTATTTAGATCACTTTGTTAGAGACGAACTTGGATAAAGTTTCAGGAGATTTTAGCAGAAGGTTTTGCTATCATTCGCGATTGTGTTTGATGTTTGAGTTGATCTGACTGCCAGAATGTTTTAAAATATAAATCTACAAAACTTAATGGTGGTTAAAATGCTCAGATCAATCAAAAGTGCGATTGTGCTGTCTAAAGTTGCAAAGAGACTGACAGAATAGAGACGCGCATTGCTGCAACTTGAACGTAATAGCCGATATCAACTATAGCAATGATAGTAACTAGTGATGTCATTGTGCATGAATTTTTTTTCTGAGAATTTTAATCGTTATCAAGTTTTGTCGAATGTAATCTTGAAACATCCTGGCAGTCAGATCACCTCAAACTGCAGAAACAATCGCAAATGATGACAGCAACTGTAAGACCACATCTATAGGAATACATATCAGCACTCATGTGCTATCAAAAGTCCAGCAGTACTTTTCCATGAATTTTAAAAGAGTAAAGTTTGTAAAATAACTAAAAACATAAGCGCTGCTGAGTTTGGTTGAAAATCTGATATGCACTAACATAGTGCGGAGGCTCACTTCAGCGTCTGTGTTGTTATTGTAGGTATGGGGTATGAAAACATTCTAGAATTCTTGCTTGTTCAGCCATATATCTATCAGTACGTAAACATCCAGGAGAAGAATGGTTGGAGTGCAGCGCATCTGGCTGCTTTAAGGAACAGAGCTGGCTGTTTAGCCATTCTCATTGGTTTTGGGGCTGATATTCATTCTAATAAAGACAAGGTGAGTCTTTTTCAGCAACTGCCATAATGAACCACAGTTTGTTAACATATATAATATTAAAATATATATGTTAAGATTATATATGTTAACAAACTATAACATATAATTCAACTAACCAATAATTACGTGTATTTACTTGTAGCAATTACCTTAGAATTTTAAGCATGCATCTCGGCTAGAAACAAACATCTATGATTCTATGTCTATGACCATCTTATGATTGGTTGAGCAGCAAAGGTGTTGCTTTACTTGAAGATTTTATATTTTGAGCAAATTTTAGCAAGAATGCTCGTGTCTTGGAAAGCCATATGATCAAACAGGCGGATTTGGACAATTTCTTCTGTGTCTGGATTTGCATCATGAGTTTTATTTCAGTAGAATATCTAGTATGTTGGTAACGTTATTCAATTAATATTTTGAATTTTTGTTCAGAAATATAAATCACCAAAATAGTATTACCCAAACCTGTTTCTGCTGTTGGGTAGGGTGCTTTGACTTACGTTGAGTTGACAACTCCTTTCAGTTTTCAAAGGTCAAAGATAATTTTGTATCTTTTGATTGTATTCATTAATGAGAACACCCTAAAATACTCATAAAGGTGTCGACATCAACATGCCATTTATATAATCTAAGTGTGTTGGATTTTGAAAACTGATTACCGTAAATAATTTTAGAACCGGATGTCCGTCTATCAAATTATGTGCTACAATGAGACATCGGACATGCGCAGAACGTTTCCTCAGCTATTCGAACAACTCGACTTTGCACGAGGAAACCGCCAAACTCGAGCACGCCACAGAAGTCCTCCAAAATCCCATAGCTCCAACTATGTTATCAATGACAGCAGCATCGCTCAACAAAATGGCGACAAGACAAACAGAAAGTCGGCCTCCAAGAGAACTTCATCACTCAATGCTTCTTACATTGTGAAATCTCAAATGGATTTTACCAAAACAAACCCTATAGCTGAAGACTCTACACCTGGGCTGAAGCAACGAAGTAGGTGTCCAAAGAAACCACATACATTGCAAATTATTATGGTCTGACCTGATTGGTCTGTCAGACATTCTCAATACTCCATGAGTTATTCTCTGCTTCAAGAGCATTGAAGTATCTTATCAGACATTGTGATTTCAATTTGTAGTACTTTTGTAAATATCTAGGATTTCACAAGAATAACATGGCACTGCCTAAGAGCGGCACGACCAATAGAGTTGCTAACGGTTGGTATCGAATGACCAATGATGGGAACGATGACAGTGATGACGATATTAATGTCGATGACATCGAGCTGTGAGTCTGACGTTTGCGACTTTTATTCTTTTCACAGCTTTCATCGCTTTTCCCAGTTTCAACTTTCACTTTTACTATTTGCTATTTCGAAACTTTGTAGTCGAATAAAGCTTTCAAACATAGTTTTAGATATTTTCTCCATTGAGTGCAGCGAAAATATATGTGGCAGTGTGCTGGTGTGTTTTGACCCCATGCTGTTAACTGGATGGCTATATTATAGCATGGGGACCATAAAAACTGCTACCAACAGACTGAGTAGGTTTTATGGAAGTACTAAGGTACGATTGAAGACTATCTTGAGAAGCAGAGAAAGTATAATTGTAATAGTTAAATAACTGTCATAGTTAGTTATTAATTTGCATATTTCTTCATCTAGTCTCCCACTTGCTATCTACTCAAGTAACAAAATGCATACAAATGGATGTCATATGGTAACTCATTCCTGCTTAGTTTCCTGAAAATTGCTAGTAAAGGGGAATGGCTTATTATAATTTACAGGTCATGTAGGCTAATGAGCCTATCATGACAATAACTAACAGGTGGCAACAGGTAATACAGTGACTCCTGTGTTTTCACATATCTCACTGAGACTTTTCAAACCTGGCTCTCATGCCCAATGACTTGCATTGGTCTAATAATACCATACTCAGGCTAAAAAATATTACTTTTAAAGAGGCTGCTAAGAGAGTCAATATGCTCCTAATGATCAGAGTAAGTTCAACACAAGACATAATATTATATAATTCTGTATGCTGCCGCATCCATCCACTCGGCTTCTTTACTTTACTTTCTTTAATTTGTGCAAAATCAAAGTTTGATTTTTCTGTAAGTGGATGCATAACCACTTAGGTATTTGCCCTTTTACAGAATCCCTGAAACTCCTTTGAAAACAATTCAACAGTTCAACAATTTTCAACACAGCACATACACGCCCACCCAGTCAACAGAGGACTTGACTGAAAGGAAACCGAGTTCACCCATTATCCAATTAGAGAAACCTAATAATCAAATATCTGGTAAGACTCTTTTATGTGTAAAATTTGGATCACTAATAGAACCAGTTCATTCTATCATTTGCATAAACATTGCTCAGATTCTGATGAAGCAGCAATGCAATTGGCAAAAGAAATTTACAAAATATTTTCATGATTTTCGTCATGAAGAAACAAAGAATTAAAGACTGTTTATCAGATTCCAATCACAGAAAACTCTATTATATGAGGGATCAGCAGCTAACAATTAATTGTTAAATCAAAGCTTAGTTATGCGGAGTGGCGCAAAGGATTGTAGCGGTGAGACAACTTCAGCGTAGTAGCTTGCATATCATGAGTTTATAGTCAGTGTGAGTGTTTCTTCTTCACTTACATCTACCCTAATGTTGTCACACCTCTGTTATTATAAGGAACTTAAAATTTAGATTCGATAATATAAAGAATCGCTTGCTCAAAAATAAAAAGCTTCGGGATTTGAACTGAACTAGAGAAAGTTTTTCAATTTTGTGATTAGCAAGTCTTCGGATCCTCCAAGCATAATGAAAGACAACAAACGATTAGAAAAAAAATTTATCTTAAGACTGTTGACTAGCTACATGAAGTAGTCTTGAACTGTCAAAGCGTAACAAAAGATTTCTTCTCTTCTGCTAAAACTCATTTCTTTTTAGGTGATGTGCTCCTAACTTGTCATTTATTGCATAATTATTTTATATTGGTAAGTTTAACAGAGTTTCACCAGTTGCTCTATGTCTATCTATGTCATTTGTTTGAAGCAATTCAATATTTTTTTGACTGGATCTATTTTAGCCATGGTAGCACACATAACAGCTTCCGCATAACAGCTTCTTTATAATTCTTTAGAAAACTATAAAGTAGGCGACACTTCTTCACTTGTAAAAGGGTTAAATTCATCTTTCCTGATTTCTGACGAGCTAATTGAAAAGTACAACGCCAGCCTCTATTTGAATGCCACTTCTATTTGACCACCACTATAGGGGAAGGGTAGAAAAATAGAGCGGCATGGCATTCAAATAGTGTTTGTGTGGTATGTTGATGAAAATAAATTTTCCAATGTAAAAGTTATTTTATGACCCGCGCAATGCCGGGCATTTAGCTAGTCGTTACTATAAATAGAACTGTGTCCATCCGTCTGTCTGAAACCATGGCAAGAGTGTGAGGAAAACAGATTACCTCCCTCGGGATTTGATCTCACATCATCCATTTTACAGAAGGGCGCACTACCAACTGCACCACTCCATCAACTTAATAGTTATATTAATTATGATATTAAAGGTAGTATTAACTTTAATGTTGTGTATAGCTTCACCCCACAGAATAATTCTACTATGATATAGCACATTTGATATGTTGCATAATAAACAAGTGTCACTTTAGAATATCTTACGATATGTAATGGTGCTTCTTATAGGCACGACTTTACCAGTTATTGTCGATTATACTCAACAACAAGAGAATGGTGACGGAGTAACGATATACTTCCATAACGGTTCTATGCACACGGTCAAAGTAAAAACAACTACAGTCGATACCAGCAACCCGGCACAACCGATAAAAAGTTTCACGTCTACTTCAGAATTTGAAGTTCATCAGGAGCCAGAGTTTAACAACACTCAAGAAACCGCAGCCGTTGATGACCCCTCTTCGCACCACTCGCCAAATGTCCAAACTTTAGATGAGAATGAAACACTTTATCTGGCAGAAAGTTCAGATGAGTCTCTGCCTTCACCGCCTCCTTCTATAACTAACATGGCAGAGTTCTTCGAAACCAGACCTGATCAAGGAGCAGTACTGGCCGACAATGACTCGCCTGACCTGAATCAGCCTGAAACCTCTGGTGCGAGAAATTACATACCTCCTCCAGATTACAGCAGGGTAGAAAGTTTATCATCAGCCCTAGAGAGTTCATCAACGATGGATGCATCAGAAGGGGTTGCTGAGATCAACGCTGCAATTGCCAAACCTAACAGAATGGAGCAAAACAATGGAACTGGATTAACAGATCTCCAATCTTCTCTCTCACATCAAGCACTTTTGGCAGCAGCAAGAGCTCTCCCTGTTCCTTTACCATACACCAGACCACAAAGCAATAGGTACGTCGCTGCCAAACACGACACAATACAAGAACTAGAAGAAAAAGATTTAAGTTCTTCCGTCTCACATCAAGCAATTCTGACAGCTGCAAGGACTCTTCCTGTTTCTCTGCCATACACGAGACCGCGGAGTAATAGTTACTCGCTTGTCAAGAATGAAAAACAAGAACAAGAAGATAAAACTTTGAATTCCTCTCTCACACACCAGACAAATCTGATAACAGCAACAGAAATGCCTGATCCTCTTTCCGATACAAATTCACAAACCAACCCCTATACTGCCGACAAAGAGAGTGTGATAAAAGAATTGAAGGAAAGAAATCGTTCAAAGCAAACAAGCAATCTGCAAATTGTCGGTGAAAACGAAAGTACACGAGAAAGGGCGAATCCTGACAAAACTTCTTTGGAGGCTTTAGCGAATACCACAACCCATTCCAATGATGTTGATAAGTCATCTAGACAAGGTAGTGCTACCAAAGTTAGCAACTTGCAAGTTGCCGATTACAATGGCGATCAATTGTCTCAACACACGAGTGACTCAGCAAATTTGGAATCTAAAAATTATCCAGGCAATAGCTACTCACAAGATGGTCTTGTAGTTGACCAGCATAATTCTGCTGACGAAATTGAACGTGAATATCTATTATTTGCGGAGGAAGAGCTCAATACACGAGATAACAGAAGTGAGAGATCTGATAAAGAATCTGGAAGTATTTCTTCCGAAGCATTTTCTCAGTGCCAAGAACCATCCTCGGCTGAGGTAAAACGTGGTAAGTAAATATTCTTTTGTAAAGAAGAATTTGTTAGACTCTATTGCACTCTATTTCTTTATTTCCATTTGTAAAGCCTTTTTAGATGGGGTTTTATTAACTTGAGTGGCACGACCTAATTGAACAAATAGAATCAAACAAAAAAATCGAACCTTGTCACATGCATTTACAATGTATACATAAATAAAATACTCGCAGTTCAAATTTACGCAAATTCAAAATGCTATATATGTTAAAGATAGAGTAAAGCATAAGCAGACAACTCTTTGGTTCTCAGTTTGTTTTAATATAAAATTTGATCTTTTATTAGTATTTCCTTCAGTAACTATGAACAGCGAACTAAGAAATGCTGACCCTCGGCTGATGAGAGAGATAGTCATTCACACAACTAAAGCTGACACAAAGAATATGTAAATAATGTGTATAGTAATTGCTATAATAAATAGCCAAAATATATGTTGTTGATGGTAAATTTAGGCCTGGAAACTGCTAATTCAAACCTAGGGCTTGCCTTTTGGCTAACAATTGATAATCAATAAGCACCTACAGTAAGTTTTTTTAGTCACAGTAGTGGCTCTTCTTCTCTTACAACTTCGCTATTTTGAAATTATATTACCCTACAGACTACAACTCAATTAAGCACATTTATCTGTGCTTAAACAACTCTATTTATACTGTTTTCTAAACTTGTAGAATAACATTCGGTGCGTATTTAGAAGTTTTCTAGTTTAGCCCATAAGATAGCTTTAGAATCTTGTAGAATAATTTGCATGCAGAGTTTCCTAGAGAAGTTGACAAGTCAAATGATTATATCTGCGAAAATACGCCAACTTCATTTCTTTTCTGATTGTAATTTTGATTAGTGACATGAGAATATTCAGTCTTTAATCTTATATTTTGTGTCATCACGCATACAGCTGATCGAACTGCTATTTTATAATAGACTCCAACAGCCTAGTGCGCAGAGTTCCTTCAAACACAAGTGATGGGAGCAATTCCAACCTTGAACTCAAGTCTTCAACTTCTTTCAAGTTCAACTACAGAGCGTATAAAAAGAAAATATCCACAAAACATGACACGGCCGCAGATTTATTCGAGTACGATCCAGTAAATTAACATTTCTGTAGCAACCCCTTGACCTGTGACCTTTGCAGCTCGTGAATTGTCATAATAACTAACTGACTAATAGTATTGCATTTATCTTGTTTGTTTTCTTCATTTCTGTATATAATTGTTAATGAGGCCAGTCATTGTGAATGTCCCCAACTTAATGATGTATCTATAAATTTAACGAATGAATTTCTTTATGGTATTAAATAAGATAACCCAATATAGATCCATAACTGCAGCTGCAGTTGACTATTTGTGTATGGTGTTTTTTCGGAAGAATGTTGAAAGCATCATCCTCAACGTTCGAACTTTTTCACCTAACTGTTCCTTGGAAGAGTATGCAGCTCTAGTATATCGGGATAATAAAATTGCGCAGCTCATGTATATCAGGATAATAAAACTGTGCAGCTCATGTATATCAGGATAATAAAATTGCGCAGCTCATGTATATCAGGATAATAAAATTGTGCAGCTCATGTATATCAGGATAATAGAATTGTGTAGCTCATGTATATCAGGATAATAAAATTGTGCAGATCATGTATATCATGATAATAAAAATGTGCAGCTCATGTATATCGAGGATAATAAAATTGCTTATAAAAGTAAACTTTAGGGTATAAAAGAACTTTTGTCAAGCGCTGTCATTGTCTAGGAAATGGGAAGGATCGCAAATGCTGCAAAAAGGATTGGAAAAAACCAAACGACATTGAGAATGGTGTTACTGCAAATGTTTTAAAATTGTCATAAGAATATGAGAGCGAAGTCAATTTGGTTTTCAAAAAAGTGGCCCTAGATTTTTATTTACTTTAGAAAGTAGAAATTGTCTAACGAATTAAGAGCGACTATTTTGGTACAGCTTGTGATTTTGACTGTGCGTGTGTGCGTGAAAATGATTCAGGAAGAACATTGGTGCTCAATTGACTTTATACCAAACAATGAATCATATTGCGGATTTTTCAGCAAGAATGTCTATGACTTTAGGTCAAACTAAAAGAATCATTAACTACTGCTTAATTGGTTACATTATCACACTGCTGTCTACCACCCGCTATCTACCGCTCGCTGTCTACCGCCCGCTGTCTACGGCCCGCTGTCTACCGCCCGCTGTCTACCGCCCGCTGTCTACCGCCCGCTGTCTACCGCCCGCTGTCTACCGCCCGCTGTCTACCGCCCTCTGTCTACCGCCCGCTGTCTGCCGCCCGCTGTCTACCGCCCGCTGTCTACCGCCCGCTGTCTACCGCCCGCTGTCTACCGCCCGCTGTCTACCGCTCGCTGTCTACCGCCCGCTGTCTACCGCCCGCTGTCTACCGCCCGCTGTCTACCGCCCGCTGTCTACCGCCCGCTGTCTACCGCCCGCTGTCTACCGCCCGCTGTCTACCGCCCGCTGTCTACCGCCCGCTGTCTACCGCCCGCTGTCTACCGCCCGCTGTCTACCGCCCGCTGTCTACCGCCCGCTGTCTACCGCCCGCTGTCTACCGCCCGCTGTCTACCGCCCGCTGTCTACCGCCCGCTGTCTACCGCCCGCTGTCTACCGCCCGCTGTCTACCTGCAGTATACTTGCCATATACTGCTCATCCTGCACTGCCTACCAATTATTGGCTGCCAACCATCTGCTGCCTACCATCCACTGTTAACCTAACATCTATCTAGGAAACCAATCACATGAAAGCTTTTGCCTCTATTACCTACTGCTGTCAACCACTGTTGTCACTCTCTGCTGTCACCCACTGCTGTTGCCTAGTGATGTTACCCACTGCTGTTGCTACCTACTGCTGTCCCTTACTGTTGTCACTTACTACTGCCTGCCGCTGCTGTCACACACTGCTGTTACCCACTGCTGTCACCCACTGCTGTCACTCACTGCTATCACCCACTGCTGTCACTCACTGCTGCCACCTGCTGTTGTCACTCATTACTCTCACCCACTGCTGTCACCCACTGCTGTCACCCACTGTTATCACAGCGTCATACACCAATAATGTTTAGCAATTATCTTACATTCTCCATACCCAGATATTAAAACAATATCCCTTCTTTCTCATCTGCCACCTTCCTCTCAACACATCACTAGCATATCACCTGCTAACCATTACCTATACTTGGTTTTTTTGTGATGTCATTCTATCATTGTCGGCCATCTTTGTAAATAACTTTTATAGTTAAAAACACGAAGCTTCTGGAATGAATTTTGAAAACGATGATTTTGTTTGCAATTCTTTTATAATAGTATCAAAATGACACACAAAAATACTATTAAATAAGAGAACAACGATCTTTTTCTACAAATATGGCGGCTTTTTCGTGAACGAGCGCGTGTGCAAATGAATTGATGACGTCAAAAAAATGATGAATGGTTACTACAGATCTTTCCTTGCTTCAGAAGCAAACTACCAAAGCCATGATACTTCAATGGCCAACACACCTGTTAATTTAGGGCACTCCTGATTCTCATGCACTTTCTGAGTGTAAAAACATACATCAGTAAACTATTATTGCTTCTCTCAGCGGTGAGAAAGCAATATTTATACCATTTTTGTATAAACACTTTGGAAGCTGGTTGTGGGCTATACTGCCTTGCTGCTGGCTGCCAATTACTTGTACACAGGTATTGCAGACAAGGAAACCCCTTTATGTTGATTATTATATGGTATATTTTAACATAAAACAAACCATAATCACATATTTAAAAGTGTAAATTGTTTACAATAAGAGTTCATAGTGATCATAAAAAAGCAAGAGCGTAGCAGTGGCTTAAAAACATTACAAAACATTTTTGTTGTGTCATTATTGTTTGCTGACTAAGTGACCTATCACCTGAACTCAGCAAAATGGATCTGGTTACAAAAGTGACTTGAGAGAAGAAACCTGCCTGTGGCACCATCTCTAGCACTCATTTCCAGAATAGTAAGCAATGCGTGTCATTTGGCCACCAAACTAAATAGCTAGTAAGTACAAGTATGAAGGTAAAGTTAGAGTTAACCTACGTGCAGGTAAGTCATAAGTGGGTCAAGCATTCGAGTTAGTATAGCTTATGGGCCAATATGGCTTTTTAGCCCAGCCACCAAGTAGCCGCTAGAGACGAGGAGAGAGTGAGACAGCTGATGAGAAGTGTTGGCGGAGCTTGGTTGCCAGTCGTTGTTTCTAAACTTGGTGTATAACTCGTGTAGCGGAGTCCTGTATAAATAGTAGAAAATACAGTGAAATGAGCGTATAAAAACTATTTTTTATAACAACCGTGTGCTACAGAGTACATCTCTACAGAGTAAGTGAACTGTGTAAGTGGATAGAGGGTCTAATATTGACATATGATTAAGGTTCACATCACTTTCTACTAAAACTTGGGTCAAGATTTGCATACACTTGTGCCAATGAGTAAGTCTATGTTTTGGATATATCTAATTCATCACTTCTCATCTATGTTGATATGGTATGAGAGCTTACCTAGCGCACCACTTCTTATCTGTATTTATATACTATGAGAGCTGGTTGTAAATGCTTATGAGCAGGTAAGAAGCTTCTTTGTTATTTCAATATATTGCAGTTTGATTTACCTGAACAGCCGCTGAGACATCTTGCAGTGCTTGTGCTGTTGGTCACTGTTTTCTCTGTCATGCCGTCACAGGTGCCTGCTCCAGATTCTTCCTCCACCTAAAACAGGAACAGTATAGACCTGATATACTAACATGAGATTTTATGTTTTCTTACTTGGGCTCAATATATGTAAAACGGAGCTGCCGTTGGCTCAGTGCCAAGTTTTAACAATTATACAGGGCAATAATTTAAAAAAGGACAAAACTTAACTATGAAATTTACACTTAAAATTATGAAGAACATTAGAAGCTTGCTTTTGGTATAAACCCTGCCATCATATCTATTTGAGCGTCTCTAATAGTAACAAGCACCTCCTAGTGAATGTCATATGAACGTACTTTTATCACATGTCCAAGGTTGTTGAGGCCAGTCTCAAATTCGGAGACATTTTTGTTGAGAAAGAGGATGTTGTAGGCGGGGATTCCAGGCAGCAGTGGGTCACCCAGTTCTAAAAGGACATCATAGTCACCTGCTGGTACGGTCAGTTTGAGGGAAAATGTGATAGTTATATCTCCATCCTCAGGACCCCATGTTCTTGCATCATTAAACTCAGATATTTCACCAGTTGTATAGTTAGTAAATGGATCCACTCTAGAAGGAACAATGTATCACATTGCGGTGGTCAAAGTATGAGTGGAGGCCAACCAGAGAGAAACAAGAAATTTTCAAACATAAAATTTGCAACTTGTAATGAGAAGTGAGCAGTCAGTAACTACCTTAGCCTGAGGATTATTTTAGCAACTCTGGAATGGATCGGAGCAGCATAGCCATCATTCGTCAAAGTTAAGCTAAAGCAAGCATCAGCTTGCTTAAGCACGGTCGTTGGCAGAATAGCAGAAACAAGTCGCAGATGATATCCTAGTTTTCTGCAAAAAACAATCATTCAGTTATTGCCAGTTTTTACCAACCTTACGATAAGATACACGCAGCAATAAGAGACAAGCTATCTACAGTAGGATCAAAGAGGCTTATTAACTCACGTGAGGATATCATCATAGCAACCGCCACTCTTCCAGGAGTCAATCACTGCTGTATCAGGCGCCTTAGCAGCATTGCGACCAGCTATGTTCAGGTAGGTATAGTGAAACCTGCTTAGCTCTTGCTCAGCAGTAGTGCATTCAGTTCTATACAACACAAGGATAATCTATTCTCCTCAGAGTAAAATATTAACACTGACAGAATCTTCTAAAATCCTTTATACATTAAGCAAGAGAGCACAAGGTTCGGTAGTCGTCTGTAGTTTGCTCAAAGAAAAATAAAACAAAAAGTAAGATTTTCGAATACGTGACTACCATCTGCTAACCAGTGAAGTATACCGTAAAACGCCACAATTGAACGTCATTTAAACGCCACCCTTATTTGATCGCCACTATACAGGGGAGGTTGAAAAACAGAGCGTCATGACGTTCAATTAGAGGTTTTACAGTATGTATAAATCTAAACGTACTTGTGCACCAGGCTGGCATCGAATAATATTTTGAAGTTTATTTGCTAACTCAAAGGTCTAAGTGGATCAACGCATCAGGGTCAGAGGCTGCATACTCTCGCATGTAGAAAATGCAATGAGCCATTATGCCATGATTTGAGGTTGGATAATTTTGAATATATAATGACAACACAGAAGGTGAAAACACTGTGAACACTCAATTAACCGCTGTAACCATGACCCTGCTGTGACTCTCTGAGTAGTGAGAAAAGACAGTCACTCACCATAAGGTCTAGGTTATGGGTAGTGAGAGCACACAGTTAACCCACCTTGGTGCATTAGCTCCGCATGTTTCTCCACCCATCGGTACAAATACTGTCTCATTTTGAAGATACGCATAGTCCACAACAATATCGCTGTAAGTGCCAGCATCCGTCTGATTGTACAGAAAACAATTACTATAGTGGCCTGCAAGGAAACGAGATACATAGCCTGTATTTTGTATTCACTTATTTACATCTGAAGTTGTGACCTTCAGAAGCCCCCCAGTAAAGTATATCATATAGCCTCTCTTGGTGGTTTACACACTCAAAGGCAAACCTGCTGGATTCCTTAACGCTACAGAAAGAGCTTATCTGCTCATGCAGAGTTTTCCAGCGGTGACTGTATACTACATAAAAGAGAACAGCGACTATCCAAGTCATCACTTGGCCAAACAACATCACATCCTTTCAGAATCATCTATTTAGCATTGTTAAAAATACTATCTAATATAATTTAACTGAGCCATAATACATAAAGGTTATTCCTGCACTTGAGAGCCTATTTACTTAAGTGTATACTTTTATCAGCAAAACCTTTAATGAAAACTATTGACCATAAATATCGTTATTCGTAACCAAACTACAGATAAAACACTCACACAATTTTATAATACGTGTACTAAAAATCTGATTCCCATCTTGTACAACAATATTTCATACAATTTAACCATTATGATTTCACCATATCTTTTGATGCACCTTACTAATTCAAGCATACACACAAGGAGAAAATGTTAATTCAAAGGTCAAGGTTGATATAACTCACTCAATTTTTGGTTAGCAATGAAAGGATTAATTTCGCCATGCTTTGCTTAGAAAAGTGAGTTTAACGTAAAGTTTCATAAAGTTTAACATAAAGCAATTTGATTGTTTGCTGGCTAATGTTTGCTGGATAATCGTGTAATGATGATTTATCTCAAGCCTGATGATTTTCAGAGTGAGTTATACTGGAACTAAAACGCACGGGTCTTTTAGTTTCAGTTCATAGATGATCACATATGATACTGGAACTAAAACGCATGGGTCTTTTAGTTTCAGTTCATAGATGATCACATATGATACTGGAACTAAAACGCACGGGTCTTTTAGTTTCAGTTCATAGATGATCACATATGATACTGGAACTAAAACGCACGGGTCTTTTAGTTTCAGTTCATAGATGATCACATGTGATACTGGAACTAAAACACACGGGTCTTTTAGTTTCAGTTCATAGATGATCACATATGATACTGGAACTAAAACGCACGGGTCTTTTAGTGTCAGTTTATAGATGATTACATATGATACTGGAACTAAAACACACGGGTCTTTTAGTTTCAGTTCATAGATGATCACATATGATACTGGAACTAAAACGCACGGGTCTTTTAGTTTCAGTTCATAGATGATCACATATGATACTGGAACTAAAACGCACGGGTCTTTTAGTTTCAGTTCATAGATGATCACATATGATACTGGAACTAAAACGCACGGGTCTTTTAGTTTCAGTTCATAGATGATCACATATGATACTGGAACTAAAACGCACGGGTCTTTTAGTTTCAGTTCATAGATGATCACATATGATACTGGAACTAAAACGCATGGGTCTTTTAGTTTCAGTTCATAGATGATCACATATGATACTGGAACTAAAACGCACGGGTCTTTTAGTTTCAGTTCATAGATGATCACATATGATACTGGAACTAAAACGCACGGGTCTTTTAGTTTCAGTTCATAGATGATCACATATGATACTGGAACTAAAACGCACGGGTCTTTTAGTTTCAGTTCATAGATGATCACATATGATACTGGAACTAAAACGCATGGGTCTTTTAGTTTCAGTTCATAGATGATCACATATGATACTGGAACTAAAACGCATGGGTCTTTTAGTTTCAGTTCATAGATGATCACATATGATACTGGAACTAAAACACACGGGTCTTTTAGTTTCAGTTCATAGATGATCACATGTGATACTGGAACTAAACACACACGGGTCTTTTAGTCTTATAATAAGCTCATTCCATGGCCTTCCACACACACGGGCATTTGTAAAATAATTGTTATAATAATATAATAATCGTTATTCAAGTCAAATATACATATAAATATTAACAAAAATTTACAGATTTTCTACGTAACACTAATATCATGATATATTCGTTCAGGATATATTATATATCACGAATCGTCTATTCGCAATATCGAATCGTCTGTTGATTTTTGAAAATTGGAAAGCTCTAGTTTAACAGCATCCGTTGGCGTTTTTAAGTCATGCTGTTATTAGTATTTCTTGCTTCTTTATCAGTGTACTGCAGCAAAAGTCAGCGAAGGACAGTGAACGTCAGCAATGAACAGCTGACCACATTAACCAAGTTTGGAGTAGAATTGTTAAGCATTATAAACCATATCTACAGACTTGAATTGTCAGCCAATCTTTAGCTATTGCAATTGGAAATATTCTTTGCGAAATAAAAAATGTTGATTTCTTATACAGTGAATGTCTCTGGTTTAAATCAGAGTCAGATGGTTTACATTACGTTGTAATGTAATACAACTCATTGCTACTAACAATTATCACTTCTGGTGTCTGAGGACAGGTTTAACTTCATGCCGCTTTGTTCAATTACAAGTGGTATGTGATGACTATCATTGGATTATTCAAGGCTGCAATATCAAGAAGCGCCAGTGAACATGTTCTATCATTGTTAGGTGTGCAGTAAATGGGATCAATTGTCTAAGACAGGCTACTTGATCGGCATTTATGCTGATAATTTTACCTGATGAGGGCAGGATAGTAATGCATACCTATTCGAGAGGTTGTGGCTCCGCTTTCGAAGTCTGCTGTCGTGAGAGGTCCAGTACTGCCAGTGAATGCTACTTTATAAGCAGGAGTCCTCAATTGTACACTTCTGCTAGTCGGTAAAGCTGCCAGCATTGTTGTAAGGACGGTATCTCGGTCAGCCTGTTCATCGTCGGTGATAATACCATAGTCACCAAATTGGACTGTATGGTACCATTGTCCTACAGAGCATAAATAAACTAGGTCATGCACCATCATAGTTACATAAATAAACTAGGTGAAGTATTTTAATAGTTTTATAAACTAGGTCATGGAATAACATGGTTTAATGATCTAGGTCATGTAATATCATACATTAATAAAATACAGAAAACGGTTTTGAGAAATATTGTTTTCTCAATAAGATAAAAATGGAATAACACAAAATCAGATGATATATTATTTTTTTACAATAAACTGAGACAAATCCTTACCATAGACTTAGATAAATCCTTATCATAGACTTAGATAGGTTCTTAACATAGATTTAAATAACTCCTTACAATAGACTCAGATAAATCATTACCATAGACTCCGATAAAGCCCATTTGCACACAGAGTATCACATCAATGTTATTCTCCAGAATTGGGGTCAGCTCAGTGATGTGGTTGATGATATCTTCCAACTCCATCTCAGTCGTGCCAGTATAATCCTGCAGCAGACTATGTTTATCATTCTCTACTCTGCGCAGACTATGAGTTTTTATTAATCAGAGTATCACTGTTCAGGCTATGAACTGATCAATCATTTTTAACTATATCTTTACAACTACAACTAACCATACTTATTTTATTTTAATTAATTTAGACTCATGGACTGACTAAAATAAGCTGGTAAATTGGTAATGAATAATATCAAAATGATTGTACAGATAGAACCAGTAAAACAATCATCTATAAAACGAATTATTAAAAGATGAAGTATAAACACATTTCAAGTTTTTTATAATGTTGCACTCATAGTGATTCATGTTTGTTGTTTAGGAAATTGACAGTTTCAACTAAAATGCTAGATGCTCATGATTTTTCGATGCATTCCATATGCCAGATGATTACATGGCTCAAGCATACATTGCTTTCATTTGATACCAAACTAGTGGTGGTCTTCGGTTCACGGCAAAAAACACGAGCTATGAGTTATTCGCTATAACAGGCAGGATATGACTCCTAATTACATGTACTAAAGTACACTTTAGTACATCAATAATGTACTAAAGTAAAGATTCAAAATCAAACAATGCTTGATGTGATTACACCAACCATGTTGTTGGTATAAGCGAATCGTATAATGACTTTGAAGCCATTTGCCCTCAATGCATCCATATCTCCTTGTATGACATCCTTATAGTCACCGATTTCACTAAGGAAGTCAAGGTAATATTCCCTCCAGATCAAGCTGATTGTGCCATAATCACTGAGGACAGCATCTAATGAGTCTTTCTAAAATCATGGTACAAGTTAATAAAATGTTGCTAAAGCATTACATGAAACTCGGTTACACAAAATGGCAAATATATATGATAAGTTTAACGATGACTCAGAAGTGAAAAGCTTAAAATAAAGTAGATAGTTTTAAAATAATGTTTGTACTGCATGTAAAAATGATATTTTTACTGCATCAAATGTTAAATATAATACATCAAATACTGTATCTAATACATCAAATACTATATCTAATACATCAAATGCTGTATCTAATGCATCAAATACTGTATCTAATACATCAAACACTGTATCTAATACATCAAATGCTAAATATAATACATCAAATACTGTATCTAATACATCAAATACTATATCTAATACATCAAATACTGTATCTAATACATCAAATACTGTATATAATACATCAAATACTGTATCTAATACATCAAATACTGTATCTAATACATCAAATACTGTATCTAATACATCAAATACTGTATCAAATACATCAAATACTGTATCTAATACATCAAACACTGTATCTAATACATCAAATACTATATCTAATACATCAAATGCTGTATCTAATGCATCAAATACTGTATCTAATACATCAAACACTGTATCTAATACATCAAATGCTAAATATAATACATCAAATACTGTATCTAATACATCAAATACTATATCTAATACATCAAATACTGTATCTAATACATCAAATACTGTATATAATACATCAAATACTGTATCTAATACATCAAATACTGTATCTAATACATCAAATACTGTATCTAATACATCAAATACTGTATCTAATACATCAAATACTGTATCTAATACATCAAATACTGTATCTAATACATCAAATACTGTATCTAATACATCAAATACTGTATCTAATACATCAAATACTGTATCTAATACATCAAATACTGTATCTTATACATCAAATACTATATCTAATACATCAAATACTGTATCTAATACATCAAATACTGTATCTAATACATCAAATACTGTATCTAATGCATCAAATACTGTATCTAATACATCAAACACTGTATCTAATACATCAAATACTGTATCTAATACATCAAATACTGTATCTAATACATCAAATACTCTATATAATACATCAAATACTGTATCTAATACATCAAACACTGTATCTAATACATCAAATACTGTATCTAATACATCAAATACTGTATCTAATACATCAAATACTCTATATAATACATCAAATACTATATCTAATACATCAAATACTGTATCTAATACATCAAATACTCTATATAATACATCAAATACTGTATCTAATACATCAAATACTGTATCTAATACATCAAATACTATATCTAATACATCAAATACTGTATCTAATACATCAAATACTGTATCTAATACATCAAATACTGTATCTAATACATCAAATACTGTATTTAATACATCAAATACTGTATCTAATACATCAAATACTGTATCTAATGCATCAAATACTGTATCTAATACATCAAACACTGTATCTAATACATCAAATACTGTATCTAATACATCAAATACTGTATCTAATACATCAAATACTCTATATAATACATCAAATACTGTATCTAATACATCAAACACTGTATCTAATACATCAAATACTGTATCTAATACATCAAATACTGTATCTAATACATCAAATACTCTATATAATACATCAAATACTATATCTAATACATGAAATACTGTATCTAATACATCAAATACTCTATATAATACATCAAATACTGTATCTAATACATCAAATACTATATCTAATACATCAAATACTGTATCTAATACATCAAATACTGTATCTAATACATCAAATACTGTATCTAATACATCAAATACTGTATCTAATACATCAAATACTGTATATAATACATCAAATACTCTATATAATACATCAAATACTGTATCTTATACATCAAATACTATATCTAATACATCAAATACTGTATCTAATACATCAAACACTGTATCTAATACATCAAATACTGTATCTAATACATCAAATACTGTATCTAATACATCAAATACTCTATATAATACATCAAATACTATATCTAATACATCAAATACTGTATCTAATACATCAAATACTCTATATAATACATCAAATACTGTATCTAATACATCAAATACTGTATCTAATACATCAAATACTATATCTAATACATCAAATACTGTATCTAATACATCAAATACTGTATCTAATACATCAAATACTGTATCTAATACATCAAATACTGTATTTAATACATCAAATACTGTATCTAATACATCAAATACTGTATCTAATGCATCAAATACTGTATCTAATACATCAAACACTGTATCTAATACATCAAATACTGTATCTAATACATCAAATACTGTATCTAATACATCAAATACTCTATATAATACATCAAATACTGTATCTAATACATCAAACACTGTATCTAATACATCAAATACTGTATCTAATACATCAAATACTGTATCTAATACATCAAATACTCTATATAATACATCAAATACTATATCTAATACATGAAATACTGTATCTAATACATCAAATACTCTATATAATACATCAAATACTGTATCTAATACATCAAATACTATATCTAATACATCAAATACTGTATCTAATACATCAAATACTGTATCTAATACATCAAATACTGTATCTAATACATCAAATACTGTATCTAATACATCAAATACTGTATTTAATACATCAAATACTGTATCTAATACATCAAATACTGTATCTAATGCATCAAATACTGTATCTAATACATCAAACACTGTATCTAATACATCAAATACTGTATCTAATACATGAAATACTGTATCTAATACATCAAATACTCTATATAATACATCAAATACTGTATCTAATACATCAAATACTATATCTAATACATCAAATACTGTATCTAATACATCAAATACTGTATCTAATACATCAAATACTGTATCTAATACATCAAATACTGTATCTAATACATCAAATACTGTATTTAATACATCAAATACTGTATCTAATACATCAAATACTGTATCTAATGCATCAAATACTGTATCTAATACATCAAACACTGTATCTAATACATCAAATACTGTATCTAATACATCAAATACTGTATCTAATACATCAAATACTCTATATAATACATCAAATACTGTATCTAATACATCAAACACTGTATCTAATACATCAAATACTGTATCTAATACATCAAATACTGTATCTAATACATCAAATACTCTATATAATACATCAAATACTATATCTAATACATGAAATACTGTATCTAATACATCAAATACTCTATATAATACATCAAATACTGTATCTAATACATCAAATACTATATCTAATACATCAAATACTGTATCTAATACATCAAATACTGTATCTAATACATCAAATACTGTATCTAATACATCAAATACTGTATCTAATACATCAAATACTGTATATAATACATCAAATACTCTATATAATACATCAAATACTGTATCTAATACATCAAATACTGTATCTAATACATCAAATACTATATCTAATACATCAAATACTGTATCTAATACATCAAATACTGTATCTAATACATCAAATACTGTATCTAATACATCACATACTGTATCTAATACATCAAATACTGTGTTTAATACATCAAATACTGTATATAATACATCAAATACTGTATCTAATACATCAAATACTGTATCTAATACATCAAATACTGTATCTAATACATCAAATACTGTATATAATACATCAAATACTGTATCTAATACATCAAATACTGTATCTAATACATCAAATACTGTATATAAGACATCCTATATTATAACAAATACATGTAGTATGAAATCTAATATCTCATTCCCTCATTTTTCGGCATCAATCAGGACTGGCACCTCTCCGCTCAGCCAGTGAAAAATAAAAATTCGAGAAATAAAAACCAATAAGCTCGTATCTAATAAAGGCACCCTTTCATTAGTCGTAAGCATGTTTCCCTTTTCTTATGTTCAATAGACGCTGGGTTGAGGGCGTTTAAGCTGATTTATGAATAAAGAGTGTCGCAAAAAGCTGGCATTTTTACACTTCACCAAAATGTAATAAGAAAACGGTGAAGTACGATGACTGTTACCACAATGTTGCTCATAGAGTGATCTCACTGGGCCAGAGTATGAGCGAGATTACTGTAGTTTAGGTATTCTCTGTAATTTAATTATTTTCTTTTTCTAATTATGTTTTTCAAACTTTTAATGAATATTTTTCACTCCACAACATACTGAAGTTGTGGAAGCTGAACCTTAAAGTAGCGAAGGATTATTGTACATTGCATCAACATCCAATACATCATATACTGTTTTTACTGTATCGGGCATTGCACCCACTGCATTAAGTATTGCATCTGTAGCATTAATTATTGCATCTGTAGCATTAAGTATTGCATCTGTAGCATTAATTATTGCATCTGTAGCATTAAGTATTGCATCTGTAGCATTACTTATTGCATCTGTAGCATTAAGTATTGCATCTGTAGCATTAATTATTGCACCCACTGCATTAAGTATTGCATCTGTAGCATTAATTATTGCGTCTGTAGCATTAATTATTGCACCTGTAGCATTAAGTATTGCATCTGTAGCATTAATTATTGCATCTGTAGCATTAAGTATTGCATCTGTAGCATTAATTATTGCATCTGTAGCATTAAGTATTAAATCCAGTTTATTAAGTGTTGCCTTTACTGCACCATGTATAGCACCTACTTCACCAAATATTGTATCTAATGCAGTTAGCATTGCATCAACAAACTCCAGTGTAAAGCGGTATTCCCAATTGCAGAAATTAATAGCAATAATATTTTTGGTTTGCTATGTTAAGATGACACATTAACCTTAAAATACACAGAGCTTACATGGGCTTCTTTGCTAACCTTCACAAAGCCCTTGCTGACCTCTGAATTTTCCTAAATTTTTACATTTGTCCGGCAGCGGAATAAGTCTGGGCCAATATTTTTTAATGATTGAATTTTTTTGTGAATTTACAAAACAAGCAAATTTTTATATAATGTGAAAGTAGCAATAACAGCATTGCTTAAATATCTGTATTTTATTCAGTATAAACAAGTAATACACATCAGACAGATGGCTTACCGTACATACAAGATACTCAAACTTTTTAGTAAAATTTACATTGACCTGCTTTCTACATATTTTATACCTTTGCTATGATTGCTCTGACTTAATCTAATGACAGTTGCTGCAGGTGTCTTGTTTTCACTACTGGTCTCTGCTCGGTTAAAAAATGGCTTGACTTTTGAGTAAAACTAAATCTAAGGTGAAATGGAAGGCTAAATCTGCAATTTTGTTCAAAAATATATTGTATCCATTTTTCTCTACCAGTTTACCGTCAATGGAGATGTCGAGCCAAGTGATGCGTCCGCAAAGCTTTCAATGACTACAGCTCCTCCACGCTCAGGATTTATTACATCAGCATCTTGAGAGCTATAAGATACTGTTGTATACCTGCAAATAAGAAATTAGACTATAGCTTTGGCATATGGCTATGAAAGCAATTCCTAAGTTTCATTTTTTCTCTTACCATCACAACATTGACAAACATCTCGATATTACTTTGTATGTTGAAACGATCGTAGTTAGAGTACTTTGTATGTTGAAACGATCATATTTGGAGTACTTTGTATGTTGAAATGATCATATTTGAAGTAAATATACTTAAAAGAATGGATTGTATTCTGTTCAATTTGTTCCACAGCCCATAATTTATTCAAATTGAATAAATTTATTTATAAATCTAAATAAATCCGTAGCAAACAAGTTGCTTAGAATTTTAAATTTAGGAAACAGCAATAAATGCTGAAATTAATTACATATAGTATTCAAATAAATTCATGGTATAAAATTATGTAAAAAAACTAAATATAAAACCTAAATTTTATGCAAAAACTGAATTAATGAAGTACTCCTCTGGCGAAGGAGGCTTTTGTTGTGGTTTTCCCCTGGTGACGCTTGAATGAAAGTGTAGGTTAGTGGGTAATATATGTACTCAGCATAACTTATTCTCTTTGATACTAAACATAATTTTTATTGTAATTATTCATACATTTCCTTTTTTAATTTATGGCAGCTTTTTTACTTTTACACATAACACTGTAGGGTTTCGAGCTACTTTGCATGCTAAAATAGATATTGATTCAAATTTTGCATCGCGCATCGAAAAACTTGTTTGTATGGGTGACCATAAGTTGAGGTTTAACCGTTGTTTGTTTTTAAATAGGATAACAACAGTGAGGAAAAATGTCTTGTACTACTCTCATCAGTTATGGAAGAACCTTAGCGCATTCCTAAGACGTAGTTAATGAATAGAGTTCCAATTTATAAACTCATATGATCTATGAACACGTGCCCAGTGTGATTGAAATCAATAAACAGGCGTAGAGGTTGTTTACGTGATGCTACACTTCAACTAGTGCTATTATCAAACCAGATCAATAAAGCAGTACACAATCCTTCCTTACTCATTGCCGGAGAGGTCGCTGCAATCTTCACAGGCTAAAACAAGACAAACAAATTAAGATATAGGCTTAAATAATATTCAGACAATCACACTAAAAAGTAGCTGATTGTGATAAACTATAGTCTTGCTTTTTCTCTAAAGTCCTTGTTTGAAAGTTGTTATCTGAAATTATTTTGTTAAGATATATCATATTATCCAGAAGTTTACGTCAACACTAATTTATCGCAAGGATTCTGATTTAGATTTTTACAATCTACAAAAATATAGACTTCATGAGAATTGAAAGATCAATTTTGAAAGCAATACGGCTTTAAGAGAAAACCTGACAACGTGGGGAAGTGCCTTTTTCCAAGATTTTTTGGTTCAGCGGGAGCTGACGGTTTGCGTCAAGCAGTAAGAGTTTGTGTTTAAGCCACACCTAAGCTAGCTAAAAGTTTTTGATCTGAAGAGCCTTGACATGGAATAGGTTGTTCAGGAAGCCAACTAAGAAACTACCAACATGCATGTATGTAAAAATTTAGCTTTGAATCTGTCTCACCAAAGCTCACCTCTGTCTCTCTGACGCACAGAAGTTTTGATAAGCATACAAATTATATAGTTCACAGTAGCATAGTACAACTTGATGTCTGTAGAGTTCTGGTTCCGTATAGTTATAGCAATTTGTGTTTACTGAATAGGCTTGTAATTTAAAACGGACATATAGCGTTGCACACTTATGATAAAAACGGTGAAACCACAGTATACATACTTCAACTTTAGAATGAGAGAATTTGTATTTATAACAACTTGTTTAACAGTATATTCGATGTACTTAGTTGATCTGAACGCAAATTACCAGAGTGTTTGTAAGATCAAAAAAGGAGGTACCAGCCTAGGCTAGTTAACACACAGTTGTGAATTTTAATATTTCTCTACTTGGTGCTCATACAAATTAGGCCAAACGATGCATAAATCACCTTAAATCTGATTGTAATGTCTTCTTACCAATCGTGAACGAAGTGCAGATACAAACGATGACCAGATTCAGCACCAATTTGGTGTTCGCCATCTTCCTCCAATATCTTTTTCTTTTTTCAAACTCTTAGCGTTTATGGTAAGTGGAGACTTCCTAGATGCCTATCTGAATTGTGTCGTAGATAGCCCTCAACTGTTTACCACAAATTAATCGATTATTTTGATTAATATCGATAACACATTGTTTGAAGGTTATTGTTTCAGGACCATGGATTCACAAGCTCATTCACCACATGGACGAAAATAGTCCAGTATAAACAACTGTAACCATGGCACACGCGTAAAGGATGCTGTATGAAACTATTGTTCTATTATCCTACTATGAACTGAGAATGTTTGAAACAAACACAAGCTTGCCCTTCTAGTTATGCAACGTCAGCGAAGAGCCAGCCGTTGTCTTTTCTTTTGACCTCCAGAGCTTTAAACCATATAGTACCACAATAAAAACACCACATTTTGCGTGGATAAATCTTATGTTGACATAGTTTTTCATATATTCATCCTGAAATATCTTGTCACTGAATTAGCTTGAGTTACCAAATAGACACATAGTTCGGGAAATCTTCTAACCTCCAAATGTAAAAAATCAATGTATATTATTATCTTTGTTGAGTAACTTGCTGAATTTTTATGGACCAGTATTCGTCCTCCTTAATAACCTTTGATGACAGTTTAGTATAATAATAACTTGAACTGTGAATCAATCGCTAATCAATACGAAAACAATTATTTATATATTGAAGTCACTGTGGTTAATATAGTCCCTTACCTTGAAATTTGCAAAAAATATCTGTCAAAAAATGATATGGGAATCAGCGTTCTCCTAGACTGGTGGTATCATTTTGGTGCGAATAAGAAGTTATGCAAAACTCAGTTTTTATGTTTTATGTTTATATTTTATGACAAAATATTTGCAATGAAAACACCAGCATATGTCAACGATTGAAAATTAAGTGAACATTGAGAATATGGTGATTGTGAGTAAAAACAGAGTGACATGGAAAAAAAATACCATTTAGTTTTAAGATATTTTTTGTTTCATGGATGACATTAGAGAATCAACAAAACAAAATACTAGAAGATCGCAAACTATTATACCATTTTGGTCAAGTATTACAGGCTACTCTTTGACAAAAGGAGCTACCATAGAGTTATGTTTCACAGACAGCAGGACCTAACATAGAGCTATGTTTCGCTGATACCAGAAGCTACCCGTAGAGTTATATGTCTCCTTGACGGGAAAAGTTATTATAGAGTTATGTCTCACAGACAGCGGGAGCTACCATAGGGTTATGTCTCCTTGACGGGAAAAGCTATCATAGAGTTATGTTTCACAGACAGCGGGAGCTACCATAAGGGCCAGTTCATCAAAAAGAGCAACGCGCTTCTTGTCAGTACATCGACACCATACAGTCGCTTCCACAATGTCTTTATCCTCTTCAATACGCAGGATGTTTCTGTACCAATCAGTTGAAGGCTCAAAAGCAATGTTGATGTTGGATTTTTTTGTGTCATCGGAAAACTAAAACACATGTCATTCACAAGGATGCATGCCATCTGGAAAAATGCGTGTCAACTGCAAAGGTTCATGTAATCTGAAAGGTTGCATGTTTTCTAAAAGTTGCATGTTTCCTATAAATCTATATTTTACCAGCAAAGTTGCCTATTATTTTAATGTTGAGTGTTATTTGCAAAGTCATACGTCATTTGTGACATGTTATCTTTAAGGTTGCATGTTATCTGTAAAATTCTATATTATCTGTCAAGTTGCATGTCATGTTAAAGTTGTCCGTTATCTGTAAGGTTGCAAGTTATTATAAGGCTGCATGCTATCTGTATGATCATATGTTATCTGTTAGGATAGCAGCATACTATCTGTTAAGGTTGCATGTCACCTGAAAAGTTCTATATTATCCATGAGGTTCCATTTTAATGACAAGAATACACGTAATGAGGCGATGACTGATATACTCTCTCTTTTCTAGTTTTCAAACTGTTTAAATTGTTCTCCTATATCTATTCCCATAATAACCATGCCAAAATGCTACTTGTAAATCGATTCTGATGTGACTCACTAATGTAGAGTTTCCTGACACACTAGCTAGGGATTCGAGCAAAACAGGCAAAATTCACCTTGAGGTCAACTCGTAGGCTGTGCTTGCCTGTATTCTTCCATCTGCGTCTCACCTTAGCTAGTTTACTGTAGACAGCGGCTACCAAGCTCCTCACACGCTCGCTACAGACAAGACATGAAGTTCTTTTGTTAATACAAACAGAATAGTATATGGTTATAGAATGTTCTATCACTCTAGACGGGAGGGCTTCCCATACCGTGTCCAATAACTTTAACAATAATTACTAGATTTAGCCATGATTTGCAACTGTAACAGCTTACTCTTTAGTTAAAGATGAACTCCCACAAAAGTTTTAACAGATTTTATAAGAAAGTATCAATATTTTTTCATTATTTGCGATTGTTTTTAATGTTTGAGGTGGTCTGACTGTCAGGATGTTTCAAGATTAAAACCGACAAAACTTGATCGCGATTAATACACTTGATCAAGTGAAAGTGCGATTATGTCATCTATAATTGGAGAGACCGACAGAATAGAGACGCGTAACGCTGTAATTTGAACACAATAGCCGATATCAACAACAAAGGAGCCGAACAACCAGTGATGTTATTTCAGCACATAGTTTTCTTCGGACCATTGTAACCGCAATCAAATATTATCGATTTTAATCTTGAAACATCCTGGCAGTCAGATCACCTCAAACATACAAAACAATCGCAAATGATCAAAAAGTACCGATACTTTCTGATAAAATCTACTAAGACTTTGTGAAAGTTCATCATTAAGTAGACTAGCGGTGCTGACAACTATATATTTTTAGCATTGGTGCTACTTCCTGTAGACATTTGTTTGAGTTGATGTTGAGCTATTAGTAATAGTCATCTATTGAAGCTGCCTGATTAAGACATAACATGTGGACCTAATAACATAAGGCATGCTGACAGGCATCATAAATATCTAAAAACAATATAACAGCGAGTGAGGATGCTGACAGGCGGAGTAGTGCCTGAATACCTCTGCTGTTCTATTCATGTTCATGCTGCCAAAACAGAATTATACTAAACTAGTGGAAAAAACTAAATCATGGTGGTTCTTAACAACAAGTGCTCTAGTAAAAAGCTAACTTTGATCATACTAAAGAAAACTTTACCATATCTCATCAATCTTGAAAGCGTTGCATTCATAAATTATAAACAAATACTAAAAGTTCACCCGACAAATCATGCAGATTTTGGTTGAAATAGAACAAATCACAAACTTGCTGTTACATAATCAAATAGATCTGTAGTGGGCACTGCAGCTGGTACAATATAAATTACACAGAAATAAACACAGTACAAAGAAATAAACAAAACACCTTCATTTAAAAATTAGAATTGTAAATGTTGTATATGTTGAGTAAAAATAAATTTTCTGTACGAAAACCTTTTTATTACCCGTGCAACAGCGGGCATTCACCTAGTTCAAACATAGAGACAAAGTCATGTTTTTATCAAGTTGAACAATGGGTGAGCTTCAACAGTTCATTTGCCAAATCTCAAATCCAAAAGTTATTTCTATCACATACCTTTCATCAAATCTGATGATCTGGAAGAAGCCCAACCTCTTCTTACCACATGCAACCCTAAAGGACTTGCCATGAAATGCCTCCGATACGACTCTGAATTTGGATTTTCGAGAGAAACCTGATAAAAAAGTTTTTTATTTAAAACTGCATAATCTATATATATAAAACTCTGTGTATGTTTTTTGTACATCCTACGTCCAGTTATAGCCATTAAAATATAGCGATGCAAAATCCGTATAGCACTGGATTTGATCTCGGAACCTCCAGATGTAGAGGTGGCTCGCTTCACCATTAGAAACAGGTATCCAACTGAGCACAACGACTAACAATAAGTAAGATATTCATAATTCATTACATTGGTTAAAATACTCTCGTTTAAAGCGCTTGGGATTATTAACTAGCGCTGTTGATCACTACCCGTAACAGAACAATTATGAAGCCGTCTGCAAACACAGGAATTGTTTTAGTAAAGATTACTAACTAGCTTTTGAGGTAAGTTACTCAAATTCAGTGGGTAATTATTTTATTACCTCTGCAACTCCGAGCGTTTGGCTAGTCATAATATGAATTGACCTGTTTGTTCCTAGCTTTCACGACTCCCTCGATGGTAACAATTCAACACAAATGTTTTACACTGTCTCATTAATCAAGGTTACAAAGGTCAAGTTACCAAACTACTAATATAGCTTGAGTAACCACCTCTAGTTAAATAGCCTTAGTAACTAGCACTCTATGAAAACAGCCTGAGTAACTAACCTTCTATTAACATAGCCTGAGTAATCAACCTTCTCTTAAGATAGCCTGAGTAACTAACCTTCTATTAAAATAGCCTGAGTAACTAACCCACTAATAAGACAGCTTAGTAACTAAAAGTGCTTTTGTATTACTTACGCAGAGGGGCTACGCAATTGGGTAAATGTGAGGCATTTGGGTCCCAATTGCCTTCCTCCCACCATTTTGGGAGAAAGACTGAATTTTTTGCCAAGATTGGTTAACACGCTATGGTGCATGTTAACCAAGTTAGGCAGGGTCAGTTGACAGTGGATAAGTATATATATGGAGATGCATCAGCAAAAGCCATAGCATGAGATTTTATTAAATATTCAAAAGTTTTTAGGAGATGATAACTGAACACTTGCCTAATACAAAACACAGGTCTTTGATAGAGTAATTACTGTATCAATCATATCATTGAAAGTAGCCGTAGAAGATAACTCCAACTTTTATGGATATGCATAGAACTAAGCAAATACTTATCTCGTACTCTATTCTACGACAGATATTTGCTACACATATCCCTCTAGAGTATGTCTAGGGAATGTGAACTTTCTATTAGGGTAGCTTGAGTAACCCACCCACTACTAGTAAGGTAACCTAAATAACTAATTTGTCATTAGAACGGCCTGAGTAACCTTCTAGTAATCTAGTTAGACAAGCTGAGTGAACAGCCAGGTTATTCATTCACGCAGCATCTGATTAGATATACTACCTGCTTTACTATCCATGGCTCCATTCCGAATGAGGTTATTGGTGCAATGACTTGTGATGATAGGCAACTGATCAGAAGGCGTGGTAGAGGTCATAGGCGAGGTCGTAGTTCTCACATTTAAATCTAAACAAGAAACAATAGGATTAGACTATGCCTTGGTTACTGACACATAGATGTAGATGGCAGTTGTCCTCTAATACTTGACACATCTTCTATGCCTTGTCATATTTCAATTTGGCTCTAAAATTAGACACTAGAATCTAATTTAATGAAGCTAAATTAGAAGGTAATCTAATGAATTCTAATGTCTAGAATTAGACATTAGAATTGAATTAGTTGAACTACAGTGTAGATTCATTGTTAGTAATAGTCTCACTGGGCACACATTGTAGGATTAATATTGATATTTGTGCATTGCTTTCTTACGCTTTTCTCGCTTGTTATATAATTGGTTTTGCACTTTTTCTATTGTATCATTTAGTTAGAAACCTTAAAAAGCTTGCCAGGCTAGCAGGGTGTGACTTGCTCTTATGAATGAGAGTGAAGAAACTGTAGACCTTTAAAGGTGTCTAACAGTTACATATGATCACATACATATTAGTGGGATGGATGCCAATGTCACATCTTGCACAGCTAGTTCTGTCACCTTACAATACCATTACATTTGACATCTCTTGAAACTGTACTGTGCCAAAGCAGTATTTCTAGACACAAAACCTAAAAGGTAGAGAGGTCCATTGCGAAACAGAATACAGTGCACCCCACCATACGACAATAATTCATTCCGGTGTTGGCATGGCAAGGTGAAAATGTCATATGGAGGGGTATAGAAACCCATTGTAGTTGTCTAATGCAAACACCCCTAGTAAAAAACATCAAAATTTTATATACGTACTGTACATATCAAAATTAATAACAAAAAAGTATATTAACCTTAGTAACTATAGTTACCTACAGTATCTTTAGTGGTTATGACCTGCAAGAAAATGTAATATTACAATATACTGTGTGCAGTATGTACTGTCGGAAGTTCTTACTTTCGAGACAAATGTGTAGCATAACAGTATGTACCGTGGAGAGTTCTTACTTTTGAAACAAACCTATGTATAACATAAACGTTCAATTTAACTTGATTGAATTTAGCTTACTAAACACAAACACAAAGCAAAGTTTTAGTACGTATTTTACTAAACTAAACTTCAATTTTGGCATCGTTTTAATCTGTGTTATCTGTTTTTGGTTCAGTTTTCTCCACAATTTATTACGAATAATGCTGAACTGAGAGAGAAAGCGAGCATCGTATCTATTTCAGGCGTTGTGGACGGAATTATGGTGAGTAGCATATGAACATTCTTGTTATTCTGACATAATCAGTGTGTACACCGACTGCCAAATTTGAATTTCGAGATACTTCTTTTTTTGCTGTCGTAAGGCAAAAAATGCCGTATGGAAGGAACGAAACAACATGGTGTTCCACATCACAAGGTAAAAAAACCTTAAAATAGGGACGTTGTAACCTGGGTTGCACTGTACACATAGATGCTACTATGACCATGCTATGCAGACGATTAAGAGAGCAGCCAATGTCTAAAACGCCTGAGCTACATACAACATGTTGGGGTTCAGTTCCTCAAAAGGTCACTGTTTGTGACAGGAATGACATATAGACTTAAATTGCTCTCTGTAACTGGACATGTCTCCAGTTGTCGAGGTTCCCTTACCACTAGACTCAAACGTGTCCAGCCATGATTGTATTAGTATATAATAGGCGTTTCTATTATGGGTTTATCTTTGTTTCACTCGTTACCAAGAATATAGCAACATTTTATAATCTTTTAGCTTTTGGGTGTTAGCCATAGCAAGCTTTGCGTTAATTACAGTAAAGGCAGTTGAATGTGAGACATACAGAAAGCAAGTTGTGCTGCCCAGCGTTATATTTTACTTTTAACCAGCACGGGTGTTTCATAAACTCTTCTAATATACTGGTGCGAGAGCAATTGGGAACTTTATTGTAAGTAAACACGTAGTGTAAAACAGTTTATTTTTTCTCCTGATTGCGGTGTAATCATGAGAGTTTAATCAGATGATGAGATAATAAGTTATTGCCAGCTTTAACATGAAGGTTTGTATGTTTTCATTTATAGATTGTTATAACTAACTTTTATTACTTTTTTTGCTTTATTGATTACAGAGTACAGTGTCACAAATATAAACCACTGTTGCTAACCTAACCATATCAGCTCCAATCCAGTACAATGATCACAGAGTTATTGTATGTGCTACAGTGCTTTTAAAAAACACGCACAGCTTCTATTTGCAGTAAGCTAAGCAGACATTCTACTTGATCTTCGAGGGATAAACCATAAAGATAAGCTCTTGTCATTGACCTCGAGTCATTCCCTGACTAAACAGCTAAACCTAGTTACTGAGCTGTTTGAGCAAGGTGACCACTGGTGTATCGGTATAAATCACTAAACATGGCGCAGGAACAACAACGAAAGAAACATCTTATATTCTTCTATTTACCTTCACACTTGGAATAACATCTGAGAGTAGAGGAAGTAGTAATTCCAAAAAACTTTTTGCTGAATCCGGAGCAGGACCCTGACAAGGTTGGAGAAGTCACCTGCAGAGATTCAAACTTATGTGAGAACCGTATGCAAAAAAGAACGCGAAGTTACAACATTTTCGAGACAGATACAACTTACAGTGATTGAATGTCCAAGACTGTTGATAGCACTGTCCAGTTCGACCACACCAGAGTTAAGCAGTATTATGTTGTAGTCAGGGTTGCCAGCGAGTATAGGATCCCCGAGCTCAAGGAGCAGTTCGTACTGCCCAGGTGGTACATCCAGTTGGAGAGAGAAGGGTACCGTGATCACGCCAGATTCGGGAAGCCACGGCTCAGCTTTAGTGAACTCCTGAATATGTTCACTTATGTAGACCTCGGTGCTGGGAGTAGAAAACAGTTCATGAACTAAATGAGTAGAATTATTAGATGTGAATGTATTGTTGAAGGATTATTCAAGCAAAATTTTTAAAGATTATGTCAGAAAATTTAAATACTTTTCTATCATTTGAGATTTTATTTGTTGCTTTAGGTGATACGACTGCCAGGACGTTTAATAATTAAAATCGAAAAACTTGATTGCGGTTGAAACTCTCACAAGTAAAGATGGCTTCAAAAATGATGTCAGGAGTCATATTTCCTGTTTGTTCCAATCATTATGATATCGGCTATTGCACTCAAGTCGTAGGGTTATGTGTCGCTATTGCCACATATTTTATTTTGTATTTACCCCTGATTGTTAGAACACAACTTCAAATATAGTTTCAGATAGATTTCTAAAGATGTTTCAAATAATTTAAAGATGAGTTGGTTAGAGATTGTCCGATGTTTTTCCTGTAAATGCTGTGTAAACAGACTTGTATAGTCCTGATACCAATTAGACCATATATTTATCACTTATAAACAATATGAATGACTACTAATGTCATTTTTGAAGAAGTTTAGGCCTTTTTATTCTCAACACTTTAATTGCGATCAAATGTTACTGAATTTAATCTTCAAAAATATTGGCAGTCAAATCACTTGAAACAACAAAACAAAATCTCAAATGATAAGAAGATATCTATGCTCTCAAATAAAATATTTTAAAATTTGACATGAGTGATCCTCTAAAATTAATTAGGGGGAACTTTTCTCTTCAAGGACATCATGAGTCACCCCGCCAGACACTAAGATTTACAAGAGATAAAAGGCTATAAAGGGACAACAGCGCAGAACTGATCAATAATGGAACGTTATAATATTGTATGTTGTTTTTGAATAATCTATCTAAAAAACCTTTATAGAGCTATGTGATGACTTTTATTTTTGCAAAGCTTTGGAAAATTAAGTCAAACTTACCTTGACCTTAGAATAAGTTTAACATATCTGGGGTTAACAGGCGCGGCATAGCCATCATTTCTAAACTTGATGAGGAAGCAAGCATCGGCACCAGATGAGGTATTAGAAGGTAAGACAGCGCTAACAAGTCGCAGTCGGTAACCAAGTTTGCTGCAACAATTGGACATACGCAATAGGAGAAAAGAACAAGTACTACTTGCTATACTTATAATGCAAGTATAGAAGCACCTGAGCTGTAACTTGAACTAAATTTTATTTTCTTATAAAGAAAGACAATTGATAAGAAATACACCACAAAAAATTATTGATGAAGGGCCCGAAGTGTGTCTGAGTATGGCACTATAACTGAAGTAAAAGTAAAAAGGCTGTTTGTGAGAAAAAACTAAACACAGCCACTAGAATGAGCAAGCTCACTACCTGTACACAGTTTTTGGATATGAGAAGCGACTGATGAGACATTTAGACACAGATAACAGCAAATAACAAACCTAGCTGGATAAAACTGAAGATTGGTGCAATGTAGCTTACTACAGTATTTGAGATTAAATTAATAACATACTTCAATGGAAGCTGACTGAAACAGCTGTAAAAAGTGAGGATGCACAGCTGTACAGAAGTGATGCTGTATCAGAAGTGAATGGAAGAGATATTAGGTTGAACTAGAATAGATTATATATTTAATAACAAAGGCAACTATTTGATATCGCAAACATGCGCGTGTGATAAGGTTTGACTCACTCCATTGGCTGTATAGTAAGGTTTGAGTCACTCTATTAGCTGTATAATAAGGGTTGAGTCACTCTATTGACTGTACAGTAAGGTTTGAGTCACTCTATTGACTGTACAGTAAGGTTTGAGCCACTCTATTGACTGTATAGTAAGGTTTGAGTCACTCTATTGACTGTACAGTAAGGTTTGAGTCGCTCTATTGACTGTATAGTAAGGTTTGAATCACTCTATTGACTGTAGAGTAAGATTGAGTCACAACATATTGGCTGTATAGTAAGGTTTGACTCACTCCATTGGCTGTATAGTAAGGTTTGAGTCACTCTATTAGCTGTATAATAAGGGTTGAGTCACTCTATTGACTGTACAGTAAGGTTTGAGTCACTCTATTGACTGTACAGTAAGGTTTGAGTCACTCTATTGACTGTATAGTAAGGTTTGAGTCACTCTATTGACTGTATAGTAAGGTTTGAGCCACTCTATTGACTGTATAGTAAGGTTTGAAACACTCTATTGACTGTATAGTAAGGTTTGAGTCACTCTATTGACTGTACAGTAAGGTTTGAGTCGCTCTATTGACTGTATAGTAAGGTTTGAATCACTCTATTGACTGTAGAGTAAGATTGAGTCACTCTATTGACTGTATAGTGAGGTTTGAGTCACTCTATTGACTGTATAGTAAGGTTGAGTCACTCTATTGACTGTACAGTAAGGTTTGAGCCACTCTATTGACTGTATAGTAAGGTTTGAAACACTCTATTGACTGTATAGTAAGGTTTGAGTCACTCTATTGACTGTACAGTAAGGTTTGAGTCGCTCTATTGACTGTATAGTAAGGTTTGAATCACTCTATTGACTGTAGAGTAAGATTGAGTCACTCTATTGACTGTATAGTGAGGTTTGAGTCACTCTATTGACTGTACAGTAAGGTTTGAGCCACTCTATTGACTGTATAGTAAGGTTTGAATCACTCTATTGACTGTATAGTAAGGTTTGAGTCACTCTATTGACTGTATAGTAAGGTTTGAGTCACTCTATTGACTGTACAGTAAGGTTTGAGTCGCTCTATTGACTGTATAGTAAGGTTTGAATCACTCTATTGACTGTATAGTAAGGTTGTCGCTCTATTGACTGTATAGTAAGGTTTGAATCACTCTATTGACTGTACAGTAAGGTTTGAGCCACTCTATTGACTGTACAGTAAGGTTTGAGTCGCTCTATTGACTGTATAGTAAGGTTTGAATCACTCTATTGACTGTATAGTAAGGTTGTCGCTCTATTGACTGTACAGTAAGGTTTGAATCACTCTATTGACTGTACAGTAAGGTTTGAGCCACTCTATTGACTGTATAGTAAGGTTTGAATCACTCTATTGACTGTATAGTAAGGTTTGAGTCGCTCTATTGACTGTATCATTATCAAAGCACAATGCTTGACTACATTTTAATAACTTGGGGTTAATTAACAAAACATTGACTTAGCCAAGCACAGAACTAGGACTAAGTTATAGTACTATATTATTTAGTTTAAGTTAGTAATATGGATAAGAGCTAGACTACTAGAAATGACTATTTGCCAAACTGCGCTCTCCATATAAATTTTAGTTTCTAGTATTTCTATACTTTTGGGAACTTTATTACTTCTATAGAATTGTATGGTACTATACAATTCTATAGAAGTATAGTACCATACAATTCTAACATAACATGAAGGTTATTGTACTTAGTAATACTTAAGTATTACTAAAGTACAATAACCTGCATATATTAAGGTGCACACAATAGAACTTACAGTCTGTAACCAACACCGGGTCTCATATTGCCATCTATTCAAGGACTTCAAGAATAGACAGAATAAAGCACTGTATATGTTGCGCTTACTTGAAGATTTCGTCAAAGCATCCTTCTTCCCTCCAGCCATCAAGAACTTCCCGCTGGTATGCTAGATTCATGAAGGACCAGTGAAACATTGACAACTCCTTCATGGCAGTTTCACAATTGCTTCTATAAAAACCGCCAACTGTTAGAACTGCGTGACCTAATTCAGGTGTGAACCGACAGTATTACATAGTGAAAGACACAACGAAGAGCCGCAAAAGTACCAGCCATGTCATAAGGTAGTTAGAACTGTATGACCTAATTGAGGTGTGAACCGACAGTATTACATGTTAAAAGATAGTGGAGAGTCGCAAGAGTAGCAGCAATGTTATAAGGTAGTTAGAACTGCATGACCCAATCCATGTCATAATGTGTTCCTTACTTGATAACAAAATCCATCCAACATTCCAACTGAGTATTCCTATTGTTACAGAAATATGGTGGGTTAATCAACCTATTTATTCTCATGAGGATAATATCTATTTTTGCCAATCTTGCCACCATATGTACTCCAAAAACATTTTTTCAGCGTAATATCCTGTTTTAGGTGGTTGTTATCACAGAATGGGAACGGAATAACTTATTTTCAGTTATTTCATATAGGAAGTATTGCTTTGAGATACGAGAGAATTGACATACAAGCTCAGTCCTACAACGCATTAAGCTTGTATGTCAAGGTATGACTGTATAGGGTTATCTCCGTTATATCTTTTAAATTGATACAGGAAGAACGGATGTGTAAAAAATCTTTAAAATTGAATAGCTGGTACAGCATCTTCTTGCGCATAATTTTCAAACACTGACACGCATGTCAGGGAAACATAGTGCTATACTAGTACCCTGACTGTCTAGTTCATTAGTTTGTAAGGTGTATCATAAAGCACAGCGATAAGTAGATACACAATTATTCAGAAATACTGTTCAGAAATATTATTCAGGCTTGAATACTTAAATACAATCCAAAAGGTGGATTGCTGAAACACAAGAAACCTTGGCAAATATTTAGTCCAGTACCAACAGAGCAAGAAGGTGAAGAGTAAGGTTGGTGAATGTTCTGTTTTAAGTGATTAACTACCTTGAATCCCCGCAAGTTTTTATAATAAAACTGAATTTTAGACAAGTTGTTTAGGAGATTAGACTGAAATAAGATTGAAATAGCAAGCTTTGAGTTCTGTATAATAAATAACCAGGTCAACAGATGGAGTACTGAATGCAACAAAATTATTTAATACAAATATGGCTGCTTGCGCATGCATACCTAGGAGGGTTGGACGCACATGTTTCACCACCCATAAGTGTGTACTTGCTATCTTCTGCTAAATAAGGGTAATCAACTGCAACATCAGTGTAAGTTCCAAAGTCTGTTTCACTTGCCAAGAAACAATCATTGTGATGACCTGCCAACATTTAACCATGTCATCACCTAACAGAGATGGTAAGACTCCGGTTATTATGGTATGAGTCTGAGTATAAAGTACCTGTCTTATCATGTCTCACCAGCCACTCATAGTATTTTCACATATTCACACTCTCTAAAACTCAATATACATTTATTAGGCTTCTAGCTACGTAATAAGAAAAACAAAAGATACTACATGTCTTGAATGTGCTACTATCTACATCAATAAATTCCTTTTTGTCATTGTGCGTGTCGGCTAGTCCGTGTAAACGTTATGCATTGTCACCCGATTTTACCCCAACTTCACATGCATATGCTCCGTGCATGTGCCTCCCGGCAGACCACTAAAATTATTTGGTTTTAACCGTCCATCTGATTTTCAAGAACCCATTTATCTTGTTATCAGATACTATCAAGAGCCGGCTATTTGATAGTATCTGATAACAAATGGAAAAAATCCTGGGCATCGGCGGGCTCACTGCTAATAGTATGTTGGCCGATTGCCGGGGCCAAGAGAAAAAAGACTGCCGACGGTTGAGCCCCGATTCGGTAGACGACACGGCCCTTGGTAACTCTTCCGGCCAGCCGAGAATCATGCCATATTGGCTCTACAACTGAGGGGCAGAGCCTAACCAAACAAGGAGACCATATAAGATGCCACAGAAGTAACAGAGAGCAGAGCATCTGGAAGCCTCACACTATGTAGTTAATTGTATATTTATTGCATATTGGACTGTATCCTTAAACATTTGTGAAATATGTACTCTCATTGCCTTGTACTCAAAAGGTCTGATTCTTGGGGAGCAAGTAGAGGAACTCAGTTGGTTCCTCTACACTGGTGGCAGCAGTGGGATCCCGACTCCACAAGAATCAGCGGATCTTTGGATGCTCTACCGAAGGTTATCCTAGTAATAATAAGGGAAAGCTCCAGAGAGAACGAGTAGCCTGAGACAAGACCACCTCCTGATCACGGCGAGCCTCCAAGAATCTGAAAAATAATCTCAGGGTTAAAAGGGTTAAAATAAGGGTTGCCATCAGGATGGCTACTAGACACGATCAGAGCTTAGAGACAGGCATTATCTGGTCAAGATACCGGAGAGGATTATAATGATGCCCCGGGCCCTGGCTCATCAGTTCAAGTCACCTAAGTACTCAGACTCAGGAGATGTAAAGTACTTTATTAGCCATTTTCAGAGAGTGAACGTAGCCAATAGATGGACTGAGGTGACCAGCCTACTCCATCTATGAGAGGCTTTGTGAGAGGAGGCAAAGAACTGTGAACAAGCCGATGGGGTAGAAGCTGTCTTTGACGCACTGAGAGCTTGATACAGCCTTTTCCCCAAGCAAGCTCGGTCCAAACTGATTGTCCTGAGGAGAGCCACAACTACTCTCCAGGAGCACACAGGCCAAGTGGAACGGCAAGTCTGAGTGGCGTATGAGGACTTGCCAGCACCATACCAAGCAGAAATGGTTAAGGCGCTGTTCTGCAGCATCTTGAATAACTCCGGCCTACAACGCCATTTATTGGCAGTGCTCACACCCACATTGGCTGACAAGGTCTGAGCTGGCACAAAGTATTAAATCTGTTAAACTTGGATAACCGATTACATCTGTTAAATCTAGGTTACGCCAGTTGACGACCGTCTAGCAAATGAAAGAAGGGCAAGTGAAGTGGACTGCAGTAGTGCAGGGCTAAACCATCAGCCAGCTAGAGCTACTTGTACAGCAACTGACGAAGCAGGTTTGGCAATTGTGTGATTAAAAAGACAGACTTGAGAAAGCCACAGCAAAGAAATCCCTTCAGTACTGAAAGTGTGAGAGTCCCACCCCCAAGTGAAGATAGGGTCCTAAAGGAGGAGGTGAGACTGCTCTAGTCAAAAGCCACAAAACCGGGGAAACGGCGAAAAACAGCAACAGTAGTGCCCACTACTGGTTGCACTCAGCCCTAAATCAATTCAGATCCTGCAAGAGATGCTTGGAGCTGCTGGTTGGAGATACCATGCCAGGTTGGACTCCCGCCCGAAAGAACACAAGAGGTGACAGAGATGTGACATGGAGAAAGTCTGCCTCAACTACTCCAGACAAGGTAGCAGTGAAAGAGCCTCCAGCCAGAGCTATCTAGAACTACTATGAGGCTTAGAGAAAGCTGGTGCCAGGATACCTGGAGGATGGCTCGGTCAAGAAAACACGATCCGGGTCTGAGTGAGTCACATCAACTGTGATGCTAGGAGTACGCTCGGAAGTAAGTCTGAAGGACCCTGGCCTGTGGGTAACTGAAATGCTCTTGCCCACTCTGGGGTAGGAAGGATGACCAGCCACCTTTGCCTGACATGGTAATGGCTAGAGATGACAGCGACAGTAAGGAGACAGATCAGGAGCTGTGAAGTATGCCAGGCAGCAAAACAGAGACAAAAACATCTGGCGGTAGACAGAGGCTCTATGCAAGAACCCCTGGCAGAATGCAGTCGTGGATTTGGTGAGACCACTACCGGCGACGCCAAGAGGGAAAAAATGGATACTAATGCTGAATCACCACTTCACTCAATGGCAGGGTGCTCTGACCCTCTTGGAGATCACAGCACTAATGCTGGCTAGGGCTCTAGACAAAAGAATCTTCTGCTACATAGGCTTAGGCAGACAGGCTTCTGCGACAAACAGATCCACACAAGCTAAGGAGCACTGTTTCAGAGTAAGCCAATGACTAAGCTGTACCAGCTTTGGCATGTGCAGAAGATGCACACCACCCTCTACCATCTACAAGCTAATGGAGCAGTGGAAGGAAATAACTGGGTGACTCAGTTCGAGCACTGCTGTTGACAGGAGACCAAGAACAATGGAATATGCTGCTTCCCCAGTTGATGAGATCATATAAAGGTACACTCCATTCAGCAACTTGAAAAGCGGCCAACCTGCTGATGCTCGGTCAGGAGTTGCACCTACACGACCAACTGGAGTATCATCCCCCACCCATAAATAGTCAACTGACACACGAGTATGTGGTAGAGATGCTCAAGCAGCTGGAAGAATTACATACCACCCTCTGAGAAGAGCAGTTAGCCATTAGACAGGAAAACAATGAGGAGCCACACCTTTATGCTTCGACTGACTGGGTATGGCTAGTAAACAAGTGACGGAAAAGAGGAGACAACCCCAGGCTACAGGCCAAATTGAGTGCCTAATACAACATCAGGGCCAATTCTCTATCAAGAGCGAGAGTCGATTAAAACCCTATCATGCCTGATCAAAGGAGTTAAGATGCGTACCAGCCACCATTGAACTTCGCGGAGGCCCCAACATAAAGGGGACCAGAGCCGAGAAAAAAATGTAGAAGCCAAGCTGGAGCTAGCCAAACCGAGATCCGAGACTACGAAGAACCCAGAGTTTAGCCAAGATTTAGAGGCTTGGCTAGAAGAGCTTTAGAAAAGATTAGAAAAAGAATGGCTCGGTGTCCAGAGAAAACAGCGCCCGAGATTGCTTGGCACAACCCTCAGCTAGCTCAGACCACTCAGCAACCCAACCGGTATAAAAAGTAGGCATGGCTATTTACAGTAACAGTCAAACCTGAGCGGTCTTTATGGAGGCTGAGAGAAGGCGCCAAACTTGAAGGATAAGTAAAGCAGAGTCATTTGCACTCGACCACCACATTGAGCAAATACTGCCCAGGATAGTTATCGATACTCATCAGCCGAACACTTCACAGCATTCTTCCGAACTTGTCACCATGGCTCAACAAGGTAAGGTTATCTATTTTCTTGAAGATATGTTGAGCCAGATGACATTGGAGGCAGGAGAAAAGAAATACTTGGAGTCTCCTAGACTCGGACGAGAAGCTTGTGTCTGTGTGTCAAAGCACCGGCATGACAGACTCACACAAGAAAATGGGGTCTCCAACAGTGAAGAAGGAGAACGTTTTGAGTAGGCTGCCTCCATGAGCAACACTGTTTCTAATAACAGGGAAACTCATGTCGGATCACATCTGGTTGGCGCTCAGCCTTCCATCAATCGACTGAAGGCAACCAAGATCGTGTCTTTTAAGGAGATAGCCAAGGTTACCTACCAACCAGTCGAGTGAAACCGAGTTTCTTCTACTCCGAGATCCACAAGAACTTCAACCGGTTGGAAGAGGTTGTGAAGGCCAAACTCGACAAAACGGTTTGGATTTCTTGATTGCCAAAGGCTAAGCCGACTACGGAGCGGACCACAACTCATACCTCGTCTAGGATCATAACTCCGATGATGGAGCTAGAGAAGATGCCTACTCAACTGGCCAAAAGGAATGTCATTAGAATGATGCACTTCTTTAATGACACCACCAGTACAAAGTGACCTAAGTCATGCAGGGCGAGCCCAGCACTTGCAGACTGTATGGCGCCGTCACCAGCATCCGAAGATGTTGACAGCACATTTTACAGCACTTTGCCATCTTCATGTGTGTCTGTCGGTGGCAGCATATTTCGCGTGATCAAGTGATGACACACCAAAGGGCACATGGAGGTGGCAAGTGCAAGTACATGGAGACTAAGTAAGCGACATTTCTAAAAACAAGAGGATGGCCTGTCGACCTCTCTATGAAGCCGTGTACCCCCACTCTGACTGTGGCTTGCCAGCCTTGCAAGGAGCCGGAAGTCAAGCCGATAGGAGTAAACAGGCACGAGTCTAAAGGAGCGCACCAGCCCAAGTGACCAATGGAGCCGCCGAAACCAAAGCCAAAACCGACTCTGAGTTGCTTACCCACAATTGAGCTGATCTGAATCTGCAGAGCAGACGGATCAGGCTCTGTACTGCCCGACTGCCAAGTCATTTAGACGAACAAAGGAGACTCCGGCACAACCTGAGTCACGCTGGGAACGACTGGCTCGTATTTTAGGATGCACGCCTGCAGACTAGCCCCTGTACCATCACCAGGAGGAGCAAGCTCACCAGTCATTAAAGGGCAGCCATCATTGGCAGCTGGCTATGCCATCATTACTGGCTATGCGAATTGCTCGCCTAGTCTGATCCCGGAAGCCGAAAGAAAAGGTTTGTATTTTCGCAGAATTAGAAGTTTGCCACCTCAAGTATGGGGCTCAAGAGCACTGGCTCTGGCCCTAGCTGATCTCTCCTTTCAACGCTGAGTGGGTGGCTCCTAAAGCCTCCACTGGAGAGAAGAGAGTGTGATGGCCAATCGCAGGAGCCAAGGCGAAGAAAGTGGACTGCCAACACCAAGGCGATCGACGCTATGACGGGCCAAGCCTCGACTTGGTGGATGACACAGCCCTTAGTAATGCTTTCGGCCAGTCAAGGGCCAGGTGCCAAGTCGGCCCTACAATCGGGGGGGGGGGGGGGGGGGCGAAGCCTAACCAACCCAGGCGACTATATAAAATGTTGCAGAAGCAACAGAGAGCAGAGCACCTGGAAGTCTCACACTGTGCAATTAATTATATGTTTATTGCATATTTGATTGTACCGTTATGTTTGCGAAATATGTACACCCATTGCCTTGTAATCAAGTGGGCTGATTCTTGGGGAACAAGTAGGGGAACTCGGTCAGTTCTTTTACAGTATATTATAAAACAAACCTGTATAGATGATGGAAGATAGGGTTTGAGAAATGTGCTGCACTCTTATTGATGAACCTTTATTCAATCTAGACGAGTGCACAATAAACAACCTTTGAGCAAGTACAGCTCACCTCCAAATTACGACATCCCTGTTTTACGGGTTTTTTGCCTTACAATGTGGAACACGATGTTTTTCCGTCCTCTCGTTACGGCTTTTTTCGCCATGTGACATCAACAAAAATGTCTCTCGAAATTCAGATTTGACAGTTGGTGTGCTGCATACGTCAAAATAGCAAAAATTCCGATATGCCAATTGCCGAAATTTCTCCCACAACACCTGAAAGGGATATGATGCTCTCTCTCCCTCTCTCAATTAAGCATTCTTCGTGTTTCGTAAATGCTTGATACTGCATGAGTGAAACGAAAATTAGTGAAAAGTAAGCGAAAGTGAATACTTATTGTGCATTTTAGCGTTTGATATGGTAGTTACTATAAACTTTAATTCATTATGCGTATATAATAATATAACTACATATAACTTTAATTTGTTAGCCATGGGTCCTAAGATTGATAATGACGTTAAAGGAAGAAGTAAGAATCATAATTATAACCAGATCATGACCACTAAATACACTAAAGTTACTGTAGGTAACTATCGTTACTAAGGTTAACATAGTATTTTGTTACTAACTTTCAATATGTACGGTACGTATATAAAATTTTAATGTTTTGTACCACGGGTGTTTGCATTAGGTAATTACAATGGGTTATCGGTTCCTATACCTTTCTATACGACATTTTCGCCTTAATTAATGTTCTACGGCAGGCCTACTGTACTAATTATAATTATATCCTGAGTAAAACATAATATCAATAGCATACGTACAAGCCTCAGCTCTCACGTGAAACACAAGATTATTAAGAAAGCAAATGCATCCTTTGTAACGGTAAAAGTATTGATAATCTTTTTAATCCATTGTGATGTCCTAACAGAAAGAGGGACCACCCACCGATCCTTGAGGAGTTTTTACTGCTATTCTTGTAGTCTTCATCAGCCACTGGAGTATCCAACAGGGTGACTGCTCTCTTATACGCAGGCGTTCTTATTTGGAGGTACCTGTGGGAAGGGACAGCATCGAGCAGTGCTGCTACAACCTCTCTTCTCATGGACCATTCACTCTCACTCACCACACCTTCGTCTCCGAAGTGGGTAGAGTAGTACCACTCACCTATATAGAACAAGAGTTTAGATTTAGTAAGAACTGTTTGACCTAGTTTCCTTAGTAATAGCCTTAGGGAGCAGAAACACAAGGATTGTAATATGTTATGTGTTCGCTGTATATATGGCTAAGTTTGTTACAAAAAATAAACATGCTTTGTGAAGTTGGCCAATGAAACTTGAAAACATTAACTATTCAAGTCATCCATATGCATCATGTGAGTGGCTTAAAATAGTCTTACTTCATGGCCGGCAAATCAAGCCAAAGGCCTTAGTTTTGGAAACAGACATCAGCTGCACGGTAAATGCTGGGAGGCTATATAAATACCTACATATTTGACAGAAAGTCGCAGTGAGTCTATAATCATTGCATCAACAAGAGCTGTGTTCAGTCGTCGCCAGCATTGGAGGTTGAAAAAAGAAATTGCATCATACAGGATTTGAACTCATGACACCTAGCTTAGTAGACTAACACTCATATGCCTACACCAATCAGCTACCTGCACTGTGGAATAATCCTTTTATGTATAATTATTACACGTGACAATCTCTCACGGCACACTGGACTTCCAGGGCACTAGTAATAAAAATAATGTGGTTGAATCTCTCACCCCAGACACCGATGAAGCCAACCTGCACAGACAAGATCACATCAGAATTCGACATCATAATTCCTTTCAGTTGTAGAATGTGCTCCAAGATTTGAGGCAGCGATGCCTCTCTTGGATTGGCATTCTGCAGCAATAGCAACATACAAAATTCCGTGCTAAAGAAGAAATTACTACTAGGAGTTCCATTTAGAAGAGAAACTGACCTGGTCAGAAGTGTAGGCAAACCTAATAGAAGCCTTGAATCCATGGAATCGGAGGGTCCACAAATCCACCTCTATAACATTACCGATAAAGTCGAGAGGAATGTCTGAAGTGATGTAGGAGTCCAAGTAGTATTGCCTCCAGATGATGTTAGTGTAGTTATTCTCACGGTAACCAATCAGCTCTTCAGACTGGCAAAATAGTGACACCAGCAATAAAATAACTCAATAGTCGCTAAATTATTAGCACATTTAAACCCGCAATTAATCTGCGCATATCTTAGTAGGAAATGAGTCTGTGTAAAAATACCTGCAGCGCTGACTGACACATGTTGGCATGAAACTAAAGTCTGTCAAACTATCTTGCTTTGGCTTAGAAACCAGCAGCAATGAGTATTTTACAATTGATTTTCTTGTGGAAACAAAAATAATGGAATCAGAATTTTTCGTTACTCGTTCTCTAGTCACAGCTGAGTAGCAGCCCACATAAATGTGACATACATATAAAATTGTTCCACCAGCAACTCTTGATCAACGCAATCACTTCAATATAGATTTGTTACCAAGCTCTAAAATTCTACAGGTGAGAATGAGAAAAGACCTGGATTGATCCTAACTTATACGAACTAAATAAAAAATAGCAAGTTTTTTAATTCACAGAGCTGCCACAAACAACACTTTCACACCAGGATAATGGAGCAAAGAAGACAATACGCATGTCTGACAAGAGAACACAACCGCTATATGCAACATTGCTTGGCAACAGCAGTTGTGATCATCACATGTAGCGTAGGTAGTGAGGTTTCTATACATATCCTATAGGATCCTGTACATTTCTCAAGGTTGTCAAAATGCCACGTAAATACACAAATATGTTGTATATGGCACCTTTGAACAAGTGCTCCAATTCACCTAAAGAAACTTTAGGTGATACATCTTTTAGATGATATTCACACTCGTGCCATGGTTGTTACCAAGTTTTATAAATAACGTTAGGGTAGCCAATTTAAGAATAGTATGAAATGTTCAGAGAATAATTATAAGAGTAAGTATTGACAGTTTCCCAATCACTTGCAAAACATGTTTATGCATGTCTCAAACTATTGAGTCAATCAGGTATAGTAAACTGAAAACCCTATTTACCGTGATTATTGTAGGGTCGCTAGCATAGCAATTTAGAAGGATGGCCCCACCTCTCTCCGGGTTAATTATACTAGCTTCTGATGCCTGATACGAAACCTCTGCGTATCTACAAGTATAAGTGAAGGAATGTGGCAGAATATAGGTGGACTATAACTAGCTGTAAAAGAGATATTTAACACAAGTATTCAACCACACGGGTGGCCTGCTGCTTTTGAATTTGACCAATAAAGAGACTGCTAACAAAATCAACTCCAAATATTTGTTTTATAGACCAAAACTTATCTGGAAAGTCAAATATTTTTTCCCTACAAATCTGTTTCGTGGTGTTGTTCGTTAGGTATCCTTGGTTGAAAACTTTTAAACGATGACACCTGATGTGCGACACCCGAAATTGATTTTTAGTGAAAAAAATTGACTTTCCAGACAAGTTTTAGTCTAAACAATTACTCTACTAGTTACTACTAGTGCTGAGTTTTTGTAGCTTGAAATCTTGCTTTATCTTTTTTGTTTAGTCGTACAATTACTGCTGAACATAAAATTAGAATAACTAAATACTTATACTTACACTATAAAACATAATGATGCGTGTGCTATGTATTTTATCAGTAAAAATATGCATAAAATAAATCTAAATTGAATATTGTGTTAACTGCAGGATGTATAGTTCACCATGCATAGTGCCACTGTTGGTAGTTTTTATTACATTTTTATATCTTAAACAATGCGAGTGATAAGATGAAAACTATATTTCATGTACGAACGATAGAGCAACCTACAGCCATTACAACCTACAGCCATTGCAACCTACAGCCATTACAACCTACAGCCATTGCAACCTACAGCCATTACAACCTACAGCCATTACAACCTACAGCCATTACAACCTGCAGCCATTACAACCTACAGCCATTGCGACCTACAGCTATTGCGACCTACAGCTATTGCAACCTACAGCCATTACAACCTACAGCCATTACAACCTACAGCCATTACAACCTACAGCCATTGCAACCTACAGCCAATACAACCTACAGCCATTACAACCTACAGCCATTACAACCTACAGCCATTGCAACCTACAGCCATTACAACCTACAGCCATTGCGACCTACAGCTATTGCAACCTACAGCCATTACAACCTACAGCCATTACAACCTACAGCCATTACAACCTACAGCCATTACAACCTACAGCCAATACAACCTACAGCCATTACAACCTACAGCCATTGCGACCTACAGCTATTGCGACCTACAGCTATTGCAACCTACAGCCATTACAACCTACAGCCATTGCAACCTACAGCCATTACAACCTACAGCCATTACAACCTACAGCCATTACAACCTACAGCCATTACAACCTACAGCCAATACAACCTACAGCCATTACAACCTACAGCCATTGCGACCTACAGCTATTGCGACCTACAGCTATTGCAACCTACAGCCATTACAACCTACAGCCATTGCAACCTACAGCCATTACAACCTACAGCCATTACAACCTACAGCCATTACAACCTACAGCCATTGCAACCTACAGCCATTGCAACCTACAGCCATTGCAACCTACAGCCATTACAACCTACAGCCATTGCAACCTACAGCCATTACAACCTACAGCCATTGCAACCTGCAGCCATTACAACCTACAGCCATTGCGACCTACAGCTATTGCAATCTACAGCCATAGTAACCCACAGCTATTGCGACCTACAGCCATAGTAACCTAGAGCCATAGCAACCTAGAGCCATAGCAACCTACACCCTACAGTTGTTGACAAAATCGGCTTAATGATCAAAGAGCCACTAATCCTGTGTAATTACGCAGGTGATCGATGTGGGCAGCAGACACAGTAAAGAGTAAATTATGAGAGACTTTCAGAAGCGCTATCTGTCTAATGAGGTTACACACTGTACTTGTTCTACACACAATATACTTCCACAGTAAGTTGGCAAGTGTTTTAAAATCTCATCCTATAAAAGTCAGCTGTCTCTAGGTCAAGTTTAATTGGTTCAGAGCTTTATATGAATAAAACAACTCATACAATTTCAAGGATTAATATTTAGGATTTGACATTCTCGGAATGAGCTAGGGTGCAAAACTCAAAAACTCACCCAGGAGGAACTCCAGATAGCATATGACTGCAATTGTAACATCCTAAAATAACATAAGAACACATTTTAACATTAAGAACACAAGAACAATAAGTTTGGATGAAACCTAGCAAATCATGATGGGTCGAGTTGACAGTGAATTTTGAAAACAATTTTATTTACGTTAACGAGCTTATACAGTAGAGTAAGTGCAATTGTGTTTCAAGGATAAAGGGTTCCCACATAGAGACCCTTCTTTGGTAATGCACATCTTAGTGAACAATTTATTATCTCTACTTTTCACAGGCACAGAGAGAGGAGAAAATGGAGTAGAGGCAATAGTAGGCACTAACCAAAAAACATGTGAGTACCGTGCACTGTCAAATACTGGCAGTTCATGCAGCCCTGTGGCAGGTTAACTGTGGTAGTACAGATTAACTGTAGTAGTACAGATTAACCATGGTAGTACAGATTAACCGTGGTAGTACAGATTAACCGTGGTAGTACAGATTAATTGTGGTAGTACAGATTAACCATAGTAGTACAGATTAACTGAGGTAGTACAGATTAATCGTGGTAGCACAGATTAAAAGTGGTAATACAGAATAACTGTGGTAGCACAGATTAAAAGTGGTAGTACAGGTTAACCGTGGTAGTACAGATTAACCGTGGTAGTACAGATTAACTGTGGCAGTTGAGCATACAGCAATAACTGCCAGTTAATCAGGAGATTTAACTGTATAAACCAATGGCTATTAACCTGTGCTCAGAGGTTTAGTGAAGTTAGCATATTTTATTTTAAATGTGCTAGTACCTGATAGTCTCGTGTGACATGAGAGATCATCAGGCGTGCCGATAAAGCACAGCGAGTAAGACTGCACACAACTATTCTATTAGGGCAAATAGCTTAAGAGTGGTGGGCTACAAAGCCGAATGTCACGTTTAAATGTCACACTATACAATCTTTTTTATCACCTTCAACCATGGCGATGGATGAACACAGCTGTTATTATAGTAAATATCACTTTATTGACAATTACATTTGGAACAGAAACATTCACTAATCTATGCCATATATGAATCATAGGAGAGGGTGACAGTTAGTCAATCAAATAAAAAACCTGATGTCCTAAAAGGATATCAGGATTTTTTTATTTGATATTTACAAATGGAAATATGAAAATATATTCATACAAAATGTTTCCATTACAAATGGAAATATATCGTATGAATATATTTCCATTTTGTAGATGGGAATATATTCATACGATATATTTTCATCGACATTGGTTTGATCAGTGTACATACAACACTTGCAGAATTCAATTCCTTCAACAACGTTAAGAACCGCTGGCATAAACTAAGCTGTAGATACGAGGTATGACATTGCCATCAACCTAGAGACAATATATTTAAAATTTTCCACATTTTCTTACCTGCTGAAAGATTAATGACAGAGAACCAGAGCCCCAATCTAATAAAAAGCAGCGCATCCATGCAGTGGCAGCCTATGACAAGCTAGTCTGAACACTTCGAACAGACTGGTCCATTAGCAGCTCCAAGGCTCTTTTTGAATAGAAATCCATTTAACTATGACCAGCAGAATGTATTATTACGCATGAGTATATTTATTAAAGAAGTATTGGCAAACCATGCAAATCTATGGACCTTTACAAATGTGAACAGTCAAGCTTGTCACTACAATAATTTTGCAAGTCACAATGATGATGCCGGGCTTACTGATGCGAATAAGTTAAGAGCATCGCGGGTCAAGCAGAGTTTTTGAAGATGGCGTGGCATTAGGTAACTTGACTTTCAGCTTTCGAAATGTCATGTTCACTCTCACACCTAGTAGTTGCTTGCGGGCGGGAAGAGAATGATACCAGTGATTGTTTGTTGGAGGATTCATGACTAAGAGGGTGCCGTGTCGTAGTTCTATTTTAAGGTTGTCAGAGTCAGCAGGCCGATGTCTACTCCTGTGTCTCACACTCTTGTGTCTGAATACAAAGTCTCGCCCTCTGCCAAGAGATAATGATGCTATGGGAGCTTGAGGATCCAACCCTTTCTCATTATCCTGATGTTCCCCCATATAGTCAATGCCGTCCTTGTACCTGTAGATGATTATAACTGGTGAGAGGGGTTTTTGGGCTGGGAAGCTTATTCTATAAAATATGACTACCAGCTCATCTATCGAGTCCACCAATACTGTAGCAAAACACAGACTGTACAAGGACATTTCGCAATAACTGAAATATGTTGTGACATTATAGATCCGCATTATGTATACACAGTAATCCTTCCAACATTGTTGCTTCAAGTATCTTGGGTGATGCCAAGATGCCTCAATATGAATACATATAGCAATACACACTGCTAAGGCATGAATGCTGAGCACACAGTCTATTGATTTCAAAGTTCCCTAACAACAAGCTGGTTCATGTCAGCGATAACAAAAACTCTTGCAGGAATAGCTTGAAACCATTTTTGAACTATTGAATGGAATCTGACCACTCCTCTCCTGCACTTACAGAGAATCACATGTCAGCAATTTTCGTCATTTGCCTTTTTCACACCGATTGATTCAAGAATATTTATATTGACTCGGTCTCTTTATTTCTCACTTCAATCACTCTTTTTGGTTCAGTTCTCATTAATTTCTTACGGATTTCAGTATTGTGTATGCTGTATGTCCAAGGACATGTACTTATATGTATATGTATAAAAATGGTGAAAGCGTAGAGAGCGGTATAAGTGTCCTGATGTGTCAAAATTTTGGTAAATACTTCAAAAAATCTAACAAGAACAAACTTGAAGCTATAAAATCAAGTATCTATATTACATGAAATTAAAGACATTGACAGCTGATTACCGGTTAACAAGCACAAAGTTGAAATCACATCCGCACAGGGCACTGACTTTGTCCCGAACTATCGATAAGAACTCTGGCCATGGCTGAGAACTGACCATTGCTCCAGAGAACTTGTAACTGATATCAGGATCTCCATATGCGCACTGTAATCAATTGAGGTCAACAGCTTTTGGATGACTACTAATATTATGCATCAAACTTGCACCGGCATCCAGAATCCATTTATACCTATTTATATTCTCACAAATATTCAACATATTATTATAATATCTGCTAACATTAATATTGGATCCACCTCCTTATCCTAGTCATAAATATGTGTAATACACTTAATGATTGCAAAAATGCAAAAACTAAAATATTTCAGTGCTAGCCATCTTAGGTAATTTATCTAGCTGGTTGTTGTGCAAGTCACACTAAGCATTCTACAAAGGAAATTCAATCTTTTTATTTATACTATCTGAATGCCCGGCGTTGCCCAGGTAATAAAAGTCTTGGCACAGAAAACTTATTTTTATTTAACATATAATAATAGTTACCATTCTAACTTTCAAATTTCATATTATGAGAAAAGTTTTTTGTGCAGTTTAAATAAATTAAGAGAAAAAATAAAACACAGTAAAGGTTTTCAAACTTCATCAAACAACTGTAACTTTCAAACTTCATATCATGAGAAAAATGTTTTGTGCAGGTCAAATAAATTAAGAAACAAAATAAAACAACTACAAAATTTTTAAATGTAAATGTGAAATAATTAGCAAGTAATAGCTATATTAAATCGGTTTTGCTACGATTACAATAAAAAATGATTCGGTAATGATACATTTAATACGAACTGAAAAAAAATCCTGAATATGTTGAATTAATAATAACAATTCGTGCATAGAAGCCTGTGTGTATAAAAATGATTATTGTTCCAGCAGAAGCTATCCATCAAAACTTTGATTACGACGATACTGGTACTTTACGATACTGGTACAAATGTAAAAATGAGATACCGTACTGTCTTTGTCTAGTACTTTGTCTGACTGACCGAAGAGAGAATGTCGAGGCCATTCCTACTTGACATAATACAATTGTCCGTGTGAATAGTATTAGCCTTTACTAACTTAGCAATCAAACCTTACGAAAAACCGGAAATAGAAGTATAATGCACATTTGAAATTGAAACGGCACATTTAAAAATTACAAATTAAAAAAAATGGATAATAGCAAAAAATTAGTTTTTAAACAATTTCCAAAAATAACAAATGCTAAAGGCAATATTAGTTAATATTCAAAAGTTTAGCATTTAGTGTGTCATACAGTGTATGATAAGAGCAATAAATTGCTAAAGATTTTAATAGCTATAACTGGACTGGCAGACATTCAAACTTTGAGATTTAAATATATGGATGAGCGCTGAATTATTACACTTTATATTCTAACTTCTGGTATTCTTTTGTGTTCCCCATATATTTGTTTACTCAGCTCACAAATTGATTAAAATATTTAACATCTGTCTAGTTTGACGTTAACAATTATTTGGATGTTGATTAAATATTCTAAGAGGGAATATTAAATTTGAAGTTTCGACGAATGAATTTTTGAAGTTTTTAACTTCTTTTTAGCTACATGTGAATTTCTGTACTCAATATTTCAACTAATTGAAATTTTTAACACGGTCTGTTTGAATTTAATAGTAAAATTTATGCTGAGTGCTAATAAGTTTTCAGCAACAGCAATGTAGCAACAGAACAAATAAACTGGTCACAAACTGCGAGAATTACAATGACAGAACCAATTAAGTTGCAAGCAAAATTAAACCATTGACAACAATAAACTCCGTAGTCAAACCTTTACTCGGGATTGCCATAACATACTAAAATTTCAACATACAACACCGAATCCCAGTAATTGTTCAACTTTACATCCAATGTAATTTCCAACAGATGATGTTGTAACTTGTAAGCATCTCGTAGGTTAAAGAAACAAGTTACAGTAAAAATGAAAAATACATGAAAAATATACATTATATAAGTGAATATAATATATAATATGCACATAATTATATATTATATAAGTGAAGGTAGTTTAAACTTCACCTAGTCACAGTTGGCATGAGTTACAATACATATCTCTACTATCATCTCTACCTCCAAAAATTGCTGAACATACACTTTCGTTCGTATGTCTTTAAAATAGCTATGATAGCCTTTTTTCCTTGATCACTATTTTAGCATTTGAGTTATCACATAGTGTTACTTGATACAACTAATAACTTACATATTTATTAATGAGCTGTTGTATGTTTTTGGGCTGTGGAACTAATTAAATGAATTACGATGTATTGTTATCGGAATATCAAAACATGAAGTTTTAAATACCAAACAGATCACAGAATGAATCTCATATGCCGAAGTTTGACTCTATTTTCTGTGAAATATAACAAAATTAATACATTAATTTTGAACACTCTTCTCATGAGTCAAATATAAAATTATTAAGTTATTAAATACATACAGTTTACCTGCTGCCTTGGTATGTCATGCCATTTTCCATATACTTTGACTCGACTTTGTTCCTTGGAGAGGTATTTGAACTTTGATTCACATTCAGAAAGAAGCAAGTCAGCTTCGGAGCGGCTGTACAACAAGCCATAACAGCAGCTCAGCTGGTTTGCCGAAAAATGCTTGCTGGAACCCAGTTCCGCGCACGAACAAGGCCGTGCAGTAGATTGCATGGCTTCAAATGTCTAAACGGATAGCTATCCAACAATCTACTTATCGCCACTTCTCCAGGGATTTGGTAAAATGTAGGAAGAGTCTAGAATGCACAGTCGATAAGTTTCAACCTACAATTATACTGGGCACCATTTATATTTTAATTAAACTACATGTACCCATTTTTTGTATATAAATATGCCATTATATAAGTGATTGTAAACAAACAGAGCATATAATACTGAAAAACACATCAGTGGTCCTCTAGCGTTTGAAGTAGATCTATTTCTTATATGGTAAACACTAACCGCTATTACAGTCAGCGCAAGGTCAAGCTATCTAAATTAAATCAGCTAAATCTATATTTCAATTTATATAAGAGGGAAGGTCTTCATTCACCTTAGCAAGGATTTGGTGTTCAGCTAGATTTCGACTCTTGGGAAGTGGAAAGATATAATTCACTTTCGCAAAAACTTACCTCACATCTAAATTTCAACCTATCAAAAGCCAAGCATTTTAAACGGTAAAATCTTTGCAGTTTTGTGAACTTCCAATCACCCAAAAATGAATCTTTTGTGAACTTCCAAGCACCCAAGAACGAATCTTTTGTAAACTTCCAAGCACCTAGGAATGAATCTTTTGTGAACTTCTAAGCACCCAAGGACGAATCTTTTGTAAACTTCCAAGCACCCAAGAACGAATCTTCTGTGAACTTCCAAGCACCCAAGGACGAATCTTTTGTGAACTTCCAGGCACCCAAGAATGAATCTTTTGTGAACTTCCAAGCACCCAAAGACGAATCTTTTGTGAACTTCCAAGCACCCAAGGACGAATCTTTTGTGAACTTTGGCACGTTTTGTGGACGTGCCGAATCTTCGAAACATGAAAATAACTTGTATATTAGTACCCTGTAGATGGTGTACAGAACCATAGATGCTATTACTAGATAGTAGATGTATTAGATACACCACCCTTTAAAATAAACTATTCCTTCAAGCTAAATCAACTTACTTGAAATTATGCGGATTAAACGGTCGAAGTTTTACTATTCGGGCAAACCTTGATGACCTGAGCTTTCGAGAATTTAGTAAATCAGGCGCTCCAATGGCTTTAGTGAGAAACCCTCATATTTCTAAACAATAAGATAGTCACCACTCACAATTCAGAGGTCTACCTCCAGAAATCTATAATTGATTATAGTAAGCAAAGTTGAAATCCGAGAGATGTGGACCTCACAACTCAACAATGAAAAGGCTATAAAAATGAAAAAAAAAACTGAAGTACACATAGATGAAAACAAGGCCAAACTACAGGTACAAGCCGTTGACAAACAAGTCTTTGAAACCTAGGCACTCGTAGTTATCATTGTCAATTCAGGTAATAATGCTTTTCAAACTGTTCAAAGAATGTGGGGTTCCATCAGGATAAGGACTACCATGAGTCATTTGACCAGCTGCAATGGAATTAGTGACATCTCCTTTTTTGGTATATGCTCAAATTTCAAGTTAGATACGATTACTAGCGAGGTCACAGTTTGAGGTATGTTATCACAAGAGCAGAACCAACTTGAGCAATTCATTTTCTACCACTTGAAAACGATACTGAGTGAAAAATGGAACTATTGTGTTAACAGGGCTTAAAACCATAGCTGTGTTGCAGGAAGTTCACCATCAGTACTGGTTATGCTTGCCTACAGTAACCATGGCAGACATCCTACCCCCAAGGACAACTGGCTTGATTTGCTACACATTTATTTCGTATCAGTTATGTGTAGAACCTATTTATTAATAGGCCGAAATGGTATGGGAGTAAAACTTGGCAACAGGGTGCGCAGATGATTCAAACATGCTCGCATTGCAAGATAAAAAAAACCTGAGCTCATAAAGAAATGCTTAAACCTTACATCTCAAAAACTGGGAACGTACTGAATATACCCCCAGTCAGCAACAGCCTCCTTTCCCAAGAAGTTGAAAAGGTTGAAATGAGCCTAGCCAATCATGAGCCTAGATCAGCCTATTCCGAAGTTATGGTAATATATTTTCAAGAGTATCCTTTTCGTTCTAAAGGGTTCCAGCCTTAATACCAAAGAGCGGATAATCAATTAGAACTTCAGCCGAAATGTTGTGAGATCAGAGAGAATCTTACACTAAAAATTGAGCAGTCACATATAATCACCAAATTTCTCCACTATCTTTCACACAACTACATGATTGAGAATGAATGATGTGCGACACAAAGCTATGACTACTGCCTGTACAACAAAAAAGGAGGCTTAAGTCTTGGTAGCCAAGCCGTGAAGCATGAAAGAAATAAGCATTTATGATCTGTCCTAAATGCCATTTTAGACCAGACGTTAACCAAAAATTGAGTTGAGGAAAGCACTCCGTATTTCCCTGTGGAATGAAGAAATCCCCGTAAAGTGAAAAGAATAACTCAAAATATCTAGTCTAAAAGAAGAGAAATTTATTTGCGATGACAGGTGATGAAGGCATGTGATACTCGATTACCTCCAAAAAGCCTTTTCACATCTTGGTGACAATAACATAATGACAGCAATGAGGAGCTACTTATACTTGCCTGATATGCGCAAACAACAAAAGCAGCGCAAAAAACTGTCATACAAGGCGTAGCACAGTGACTTACTTTAATTTATATCTGGTCTTGATATGGAATCGGATACTATTCTCGCTCACAAGCACAGAATCTCGCGTGTAGATTTCAATCGCAGAATATCACAAAAACACAGTATCAGGACCGTGGAGCAATCGAGACAGGCCTCAGCAAGCTTGGAGTCTTGTATACAGGTAACAAATCCAGCACAACACATTTCTTCAACCAGTCTGCAACTTGTCGGCTTGAGACCCTGGAAGTTTTTATTAACAGTAGGCCGGCATGTCAACGCATCATCACCATGACCCTACCTTGATCAGCCGAAGCTGTGTCAACTCTCATCAGTTACCATGAAGAGGTCAACGAGCGACTTCTTTTGCATGCTAACCATGCATTCAAGCATAGATATGACTGTATATTCATAAAATGTCCCAACATAGATTTAGTTGTGAACGCTTTATACAACAACACAAGTGAAACTAAGACTGACCAGCTAACCCCTGACTTATGAGAACTATAACAAATCACATCTTCCGAGATCCTCCCCAGCATATGGCAAACAGTGTAATGACTGAAACAAATTCGACAACTTTGCAGCTCTGTGTAGATCAAGATTTAAAACCAAAGAGTCATAAACCATAAATCAAGACTCCTAGAATTATTCCAGTGATGGTGAATGACAAAGTGACCAGATGAACTGCATCAGTATTAAAGAAAAGGACAGTCAATTACTTGGCATGGCAAAAGTGCTAATCAGAGGCAACAAAAGAGCTAACAACCGCCCCAAATACCTGAGACTATGACAGACTAAGACAACCCAAGTTGATGTCTACTAGTGCGACCACTACTATACATGATCAAAAGAAATGAACACTTTGAGGTTATATTCACCTAGCAGTATCAAGAAATAACAAAACTTATATTTTTTATAAGTTTCTGGTTATAGACAACCCTCAGCACAGCTATTTCTCCTTTATGACTTGTAAAGAAACAAACCATCTCAAGTTAAATGAACTGGTAAATTAAGTCACAATGTGTGATATATTGCTATAAGAAAAAGCTGGGATAATGCCTAAAGTCAACATTACGCTATACACAATAATTAATTTTTTGCTAAGCTTTGTTTAGCTATGTAAAATAGCTATGTACAATATAGCCATTGTTAATCTATATATATATATATATATATATATATATCTATATTTCTCAAAGTATGTAAACCACTACAAAGTATACACTAGTGTTGGGCCGGTATTTAATTTAGTGCCGGATCGGATATCCTTGCACATTTTTATCGGTTTTCCCGGTATCGGTATCCTCGGTATTTACCATCTTCGGTATCCTTTGCCAACTAAGAATGTTCGGTATTGTCGGTACTATTGTTCGGTATGTGGTTATCAGTGTGTCTTTAAATGGTTCAAAGTTTAATGGTTTAAATTTTAAACCATAACTGTCTCGAACAACTTTTATCGTTGCGCAAAAAATAGCCTGTACAAAAAAACATTCTTTAGCCAGCAGTATATTGTTACGGCAAAGAGACTCCTTGTTTTAGAAAGCCAAAAAAGAAAAGAAAGATGGAAATATAATTTTCATGATAGATGTTTTTATTGTTTATTCTATTAAAAAATATAGTTATTGATACAAACGTTATGTATAATAAAGAACATATAGATAATGGCAAGGGGCTCTCTTTGTTAAATATACTGAAACAGTTTACAGAAATCTTACTATCACACATTGTAATCAGGTAATGTAAGCACATAATTATAAGCAGTCCAATTAGAGTCCAGTCCTGTTAGAGTCTTTATACATCCTCCCATCTGTGGAGAACTCCCAAACCTTCGAGGCTGGTGGCATTATCAATGTAACGTAATATAATAATAGATACAGTAAGCGTGGAAATTTTCGTTGAATTTGTTCGCCAATGCGTGCTGAGATTAGCATGTTCGTCACGGAGCGTTTTAAAAATCTCTCCGGATATCCGTATAACCATTTACCGGTAGGCTTTTACGGATAAATACCGATCGTATCAAACCAGCCGCGGATACCTAGCTGTCACCGAAAATGATTGGTTTCCTCGGATACCGAAAATCCCTCGGTATCGGTAAGAGCGGATAACCCAATACCGGCCCAACACTAGTGTATATGCATTTCGGCTATAGATCTTAAAATCTATGGGATAAAGATTCTGTACCGAAGAAGATTTGATCTCGCACCCTGCCGTTTGCCAGTCTGACGCCTTACCCACTAGACTACAAAAATCGAATTGCTAGCTTGCAAATTTAAGTCATTATATGAGAGCAAATACCTAACTGCTTTGCGTATGACGCGGGTCATAGCATAACGCCACGAGAAGCTGTTCGCTCACATTATTAAACTGGCTAATAGCGAGCAAATCTTACTACTTCTCATTGTTTATAAGACAAAACACTTTTCTCATGATATGTAGTTTGAAAGTTAGAATGGCAAATGTTGTTATATGTTAAATACAAATCAATTTTCTGTCCTAAGACTTTCCTATTACCCGGGCAAAGCCGGGTAGCACAGCTAGTGGGTATATAAGCTAGATTTTCAGATCAAGGGTTCATTGCATACTTGAGTCTCTAAACTACATTTATTACACTTCTATTCTTATTCATACAGGCAAACTATGTTACTGCTGTACCAGTACTATACTTTTACATACCATACTGTTGTATCTTAATATTATTTCATTGCATACTTAAGAGTGAACAAATTACATTTACTATGCTTCTATTATTATTCATACGGAGAAACAACAGTATGAATGACCAAAACCTTGACATAGTACTGACTGATTTCAGCGATATCTTTACTGGATTAAACATCCAGATTGAATTGCAAAGTGGGAGCCAGCCTATACAAATGCGATCATGTAAAATTCTGCTATCCATGAAAGAGGACTTATTCATGGATATAAAGCTAGAAGACTATGGTATTATTGTTTAACAAACCAACGGTTTGGATAAAGCTACCTACAGCCTGTCTCAAAACCAAATGGAAATATGAAGGTTTGTGCGGATTCCTCAGAACCTGAACAAGGCTTGCTAAGTGCAACTACATTGTGTTACCCAAGCTCAATGATGTACTTCTTGAACTAAACAAAGTTCAATATTTTACATTGTAATGCAAAAGGATTTTGCCAGTTTTCGCTGGCTGAGACATCAACAGCCTCCATCACTTTGGGAGACCATTGACTCGGCATCTGAAGAGTAACAGCAATAACTAGCTGAAAGACGGTATGACGGAATGAATGACGATAATAGCCAAAGACTTGTTGATGCATGGTGCTACGGGGCAAGAGCATGACAACAATCTATGTGCACTGTTCACGCATGCCAGAACAATCAACTCAAACTTAGCAAAGACATGGGCCAATTTCTGCAGATGATGTTACCATCATCCTGGTCATATACTGACTTACATGTATGATGTATCAAGCCGGATCCAGGAAAAATTCAATTCACGCTAGTAATAGAAACCCCATAGACCTAGCAAAAATGAAAACATTTGCTCAGGCATGTTATCTACATGTCCAAGTTCATCAACAAATTAATCAACTGACTAGCTGTGCCATCCGGCGTTGCCCGGGTAATAGAAGTCTTTGGACAGAAAATTGATTTGTATTTAACATATAACAACATTTGCCATTATAACTTTCAAACTGCATATCATGAGAAAAGTGTTTTGTCTTATAAACAATGAGATGTAGTGAAAGTTGCTTGCTATTAGCCAGTTTAATAATGTGAACGAACAGCTTCTCGTGACGTTATGCTATGACCCGTGTCATATGCAAAGCAGCTAGGTATTTGCTCCAATATAATTACTTATATTGGCAAGCTAGCAATTCGATTTCTGTAGTCTAATGGGTAAGGCGTCAGACTAACAAACGGCAGGGTTCGAGATTGAATCTTCTTCGGTACGGAATATTTATCCCAAGATTTTAAGATCTGTAACCAGACAATCAATCCTACAAGCGACAAACTATGAGAAATATATACATAGAAAAAGAAAAGCTTGGGCAAAAACTTCTCTCAGGCCAAGGACAGACTTGAAGAATATGAAGAATAGAAAAACTCCTTTAACAGACTAGAGGCCTCAAAAACTGTCTTGTCCAACTTACAACATTTTTACCTGGCCCAGCTTATGGCAATCCATAAAATCTACAGCTAGTTTGGGGCCATCCCTGCTTCAACACAAAAATTCGGTCATCTAGGCGTGAGCAGAATTCCATGCCATGGAACTAGAGTGTTGGCCATTGTGTTCATAACTGAACAACCTGACTGATAGATCTTTGGGCATCGGGACATCACTATTTAGACTGGCCTCAAACCAATAGTAGCCATCTTTAGAAATTCATACACAAAGCTTCCGGCAGATTACAGGCAATGCCAATAAACTTACAAAGATACAAAAACAAAGGTTAGCAGGCAGAGGGGAACTGAATAACACACAGCAAACTTGCTTTCGTGTAAATCATACTTCGAGATACTCCGGCACCAACAGCCATCGGAACATACATATAACCTCTCGAAATATAGCTAGGATCCCCCACTGCAAAATAGCTTAATGAAAAAGATCTGGTCTGCTACTGTCACAAACTGCAAGCTACAAGACTTGATTCACCTCATACAGAATTGCTGGAAGGAAACGGCGTTTTCTACCTATAGAGCATATCAAAATTTCCTAGATGAACTCACTGTTGAGATGGGTGTAGTTTACAAAACCTCAAGTCATTCTGAGAGATATGCAAAATATTCTGAGACTGTTACACACTGCCCACAATGGAATGAACTTCACTTTACACAGAGCGTGTCACACAGTATTTTAGATCAATAGGATATTATATATTGCTAAACCCTATCAACAACTGCCAGAATACCAACAAGATTTTCTGGCTTAGCAGAAGGAGATCATGTAAAGCCATGAGGTGTCAAAACAGCCTCGGGCAAAAGTGGAGATAGACTTATTCAAGTTTTAGGACAACCACTACCTAGTTGTAACTTACAACATTGATTATTTTGAGTACAAACAACTGACCAACTAGTCAATGCTACCAATAATAAGGACTCTGAAGAAATATTTTGGCCACTTAGAGATTCCCGAAACTTTCATAATCGACGATGGCCCACAGTTTGCCTCCCACTAATTCGCCACATTCAGCAATGATTGAAACTTTACACACATCACTAGCTTAGCCTATCTTCCCCAATCTAATGGCAAAGCCAAGTCAGCTGTAAAAATCACAAAGCGCATCTTGCGCAGATGCTCTGACCCTGAGTCTGCCTTCCTCGAATATCGCAACAGACCCAGCGAAGCAGAACAGGTTAGCTCTATACAGCAACTCTTAAGATTAACAAAATCTGTGTTACCGCAAAGAAGTGTAGAGCCCGCAGCTCAGCCAACATGAGAACAAACACATCTGAAGATTTCAAAGCCCAGATGCAATGTGACAGGTCTGCCCAAGATTTATGCCAAGGCCAACCAGCATTTCTCCGCGACTGGCAAACTCACCTGCGCGAAAGGAAAGAGAGCATAGTGGAAAAAAACAACTCAATGGCAAGTCATATTCATTCCGTATTGATGATGATGTGGTATACAGAAAAGGAAGGGATACTCGTCTATTAGGGACAACCACCTCAGATTATCACACCAACCCTGAAAATTAATCAGCCTCAAATCATAAAATCAACCTCAATGATCGACCAGATGCAGATCATGACACACCAGACACACATACCTCCAATAAGTTCCCAGTTACGGGACGCTCCCAGTGTACCAATAATCAACTCCAGTGCTTACAGAATCATGTAAAAAAATAAAATGGATGCTTATCGCAGTGAGGATGTTTGGTGCCTCAATTATAATCACATCAGATTCTGTACTATTATGTCAATGTTATATTTACGCTTAATTGATGATTAGCTGTTTTGCATTAATGCCTACAAATTATTGTTTTCTATAATTTACCTGTGTTCTTATAATGCAGAATATAATCATGCGTACTCATGCTCCGGTAGGCTGGTTACAACTCACTAAAACTGGTTCAACCTAGTTTTGTGTTTTTAATCCTTGAAAAACCTCACACAGAAAACACCGGCAGTCAGTTTGCGCCATTCTTTGTTTGCACCAGCACATGGACAATAGTAGAACCCTACTGCCAGGCCGGTTACCATTTGTTGTTTTCTTTTACCAAAACCTAGAAAAGTTGTTATTCTGACGAGTGACTTTGGAGTTGCCTCCTCTCAAAAAACACTTAAACCATAACTGTCACGAACAACTTTTATTGTATTTTCTAGGTAAATCAGACACGCTGATTCCGATTTTGTACTCAAAATAAAGATTAGTCCACTAACCTTCAAAGTCATTTAGGCTTTTTTAAAGCGTTTCAATATCCGTTTCGAAAACAACACAATCGGCATTACAAGCTCCGCCCATAAATATGTGACGAAACCTAGCTTTTTCAGAAACGGAAGTTAGGAAAGTTTAGTCCGATTTAAAATAATAGAGATGGGTGTCTTAAAACCCATTATTATCTAAATCCAGCCTGTAAAATAGTTTCAGTTTTTTATGAAAGGGATATAAACTATTTAAAATTGCTCGCAGCTTGTTACATGACGTTTAAATGGGCTGGACGCCGAGAAAAATGAGCTCAAAAAGCGCGGTTTTATCACGAGCTAGCGTTGTTATCGCGCTTTTTAAATATGCAATGCTAAATAGCTTATCTACCTTTCAGAAAAGACTGATATTATTTTTAAAGCTGGATTCAGATATTAATAGATTTTAAAACACCCATCTTTATTATTCTAAATCGGTCTAAACATCTCTACGTAACTTCTGTTCCTAAAAAGCTAGGTTACGTCAAGTATTTATGGGCGGAGCTTGTTATGCCGATCGTGTTGTTTTCGAGACCGATATTAAAACGCTATAAAAAATCCTTTATTACTCTGAAGGTTAGTGGCCTAATCTTTATTTTGATTACAAAATCGGAATCAGCATGTCTGATTTACCTAGTAAATACGATAAAAGTTGTTCGTGGCAGTTATGGTTTAACGCGTAAATAACTCCTAACTAGACGACCGAGCACCCACTATAATACGTACTAGATTATAATATTAAAACAAATTTGTGGAGCGTCTTATACGGTAGGCTAAATTTTTAATTTCATATTATTAAATGATGGCGATTGAAAGATTTTTTATACGTAAAAAAGCATCTCGCAATGGATTTGTGTCGCTCGTTACAATATGACAATTTTAATTCGCATCGTTGATATTGGGGAAAGAAACTGTCATTTGTTTTTTATACGTGTATTTAGTTAGCAAACTCAACTTGCACGTAAACAATGACGAGCAATGTGTAGACTGTAAAACGATGCAGCGTTGCTTTCACAGGATACACAATGAACGGTTCTGCCAACGAGAAAGGAACGTGCGCATTAACGGGCGCATAGGCGGTACGTCTCGAATGTAGCTTTAGAGCGTCAAATGATTTGTAGGGTGTAATAGAAATACATGTGTGTAGTTGGTTCGACGCAAGTTATTTCCGTAATGCGTATAAACGCGCTTTGCATCAAGTCTCGCTAGCCAAAATAGTTTAAGTGAAAACATGTAATGTACATATTTAATTACAGTATGTACATGTATTATGAGCATATTATACTTTGAATAAAAACGAAACAATACAAAGGGATATAAACAAATGATTATATCAACAGAAAAGTGGCCTTAAAAACTCACTCAAGTTTAAAGTGGCCTAAATTTGCTAATGTTTCACTTAAAGAATATGTCGACTTAAATACGTTATAGCATAGCATTATGACATAACTTTGAAGAAATGTTAGATTTCGTAATGTGATATTATTTAGCCATTTGCGCATAAAATAAATGCATCCGTACGGTCAATGCAGTGTCGCATAGGGATAGTGTCCCTATACGACACTGGGTCAATGGAGCGGCAGTACGGAATGTAAAGACGGATAAAGCGCTACCCACCCGTCCTTTCCTTGCGCGGCATCTACCTTTCCGTAGCTAGAGCTAAACAATATAAAGTACAGTACGTACATTTGTATAAACCTTTCATATCTATTGTCTATGAAAGTACTCTACGGTAGTTATAAATACTGTAGTTGTATTCTCAATAATAGTTTGTTGCGATCACCTTTTGTAAGTGCCGTTTAGAGTTGTCAGCTCAGAATTTGGACACAATTTTTCGTACGTGATCAAAGATTATACATGTACAGTATTAGAAATTTTCTCACTGAGACTGCATAACTAGTGCGTTAAAGTCGTGGGAGCACAACTACAACAAAATATTTGCAGTTTCAAGAATTATTAAGAGTTACATAAATGCACATATTTAATTGTTAATATGAGTATTCATATGATTATATGATGTTCCGTTTTAAATCACACAAAGTTCTGGACCGAAAAGGGCAAAAAAAGTACAGTATTTGTTCAAATATGTGACAAGTAGTTACGTATTCTGCTTTTGACAAGTGTAGTGCAGTTTCTCTTGGTCATATATGATCAAAATGTAAAATTTTTTGTTTTTTCCTAAAAGTTTAAATATATTTAAACTTTTAAGAAAGTTAAGACTTACACTTCATTGAAAACAAAATTTCAAGTAGCAAAATGGGCGATACAAAGTATGCTTTCTTTACTGGATTCCGCTAATCAGCTAAAACGGTTACTAGGTTTTCCTAGTAGGTGTACGTACAATCGTATCTCCACAAGCATTCAGGGTGAAGTAGCTCTATGGCTTCTAAAATGCGACGACAAACTCGCGACGGAAGATATCTACTAACTTTCAGTGATTCCAGCACAAAAAGACACATTGATGATGGCGTTGAAAGAAGGCAGTCAGTATGGTTTGCTTGCTAGAGACACTGTTACTGCGCCTAAAATATCTTGTATTCAAGTTAAACTCACTGATGCAGCTTTAAAATTGATAGAAGATATTAAGCCGGGAAATGTAGGTGCTCTAATGAACTTAATATATTGTCCTGTACAATCCAAAATTAAGATAAATTTTCATAACTGTTAAAAGTTAACGCGCTCGCGATGGCATCAAGTCTTTGCTTGCAATTATTATAATTTATGTTGAGCTTGAATTTGTTTTGTATGATTGTGATTTTTATACTGTGTTCTCACTCTGCTTTAAACATTCATTTTTCGTTTTACTTTTTTAAAAGTTTTGTCAGCATAAGTAATGCAAAATTTGATTACTACTACAATTCTTCGCATAGCGTGTATTCTCAGTTGGCAATTATCAATGCTCTAAGTATCATGTTATTCAATAAAAACTATTATAGTGAAAGTATCTTCAGTACATGTAAAAGTTATTTGACCGTTTCCAAATGTTTCGGTACCGTTTGTTCAGTAATGGAATCTGCATGAAAGAATTCTGTGAGATGCAATAACTTACTTACTTGCTTTCCAATTGATCCTAAGCGCCAGTTCAAGGCATATAGGGTATATTAACCTGTATCATTGTGTATTAACTGAGCTCTGAGTAAAGTGAATCATAGTATAGTTGTTTGTATAAAACGAGGGTAATAAAGTGGTAAAAACTATATATATGAGTATTTATGTATCATCAGTCCGATTGTCTAAGGCCAAAGGTGATATAACGAAGGTGAATAACGAACGCCAATAATTCATACAAATGTGTATCGCAAATTAACAGTTATAGTCTAAAGACGATCATGTTTAATACAGCTTTAAAGCTGAACTTCCCGTTTAAACTTGAAGAAATTATTGCATTGTTTGCTTTTTCTAACTATGATATGGTTTTCAACTAGGTCCAATCTGGTTACATACTTTTATGTTTGCAGAGGAAGGCGCTTTCAACATTGGAAATAAAAGATGAAGAAGGGGTAAGTCACGATGACATAAGATATGCCTTTGGAAACTTCAAAAATGTGGATTCCAGCTATTTGAAGTACTTTGGTTTGTCTTTAGAATCAGACATTGACATAAGTAGAACATGATGGATGCGTAATTATAGCAAATTGTGTGCAGATAATAAGAATACCTAATGGACGAAGCTCCAAGGATATTACATTCACAGTAGGGCCATTGCCCAGTGATCAAACAGGCAGCATTGACTGCATTCGCCTTACAAGAAATGGGTGAGTGCATGGTTCTCCTGTACTTATTGAGCAGCTATGATATAACAACATGTTAGATCAAAATTACAAATGTTAAATGTTTTCAATCATAAGTAAATCCTAAACTAGTCCGCTGTTTTTAAGCTATCTGTAGGTCACCTTTTTCTCCTTTGCTCTGTTTGCCTTTTTTGTCAATGGAATCTAATTTGAGCAGATCTGAGATAGGAGCATTTGCTCTAATGCAAGTTTGGTATTTGATGTTCAACAGTATTGGAAGACGGTGCAAGAAACTAGGATATTTGTGTTATTGGCCTCGGAGAGAACGCCTGTTACGGGCACACTAATTGGTTTATCTTAAGGCTCTATCACTAACCAGTGACATCGAGTTAGAGCTCAGCCATTTCTTATCATAGTAATAATCTTGTACTTTTGCATACTTAACTCAATTATTGATCACCTTGCAATTGAATTCATTTGGGAAAATATTTTCTATTTTCAACTATGTAAAGCTTACTACGGTATGATGTCATTAGCGGCTGTAGTGACTATACAATCTCATCGCTAATATCTTACCAGCCGTGCTTGTGACTCCATAGTTGAACTGCTCAAGAAATATAAATGATTTGAATTTATAAAATATCATTTGTTGGTAGACAACTGGAGACATTGGACAGTATGACTCACAAAATCTCTGTAAGAGCGACGGATGAAGTGTACCAATCGACTCGAGAGAAAGTGGCCGTCAAGAAGGAAGAAAGTAAAAAGAACTGGTGTGTTTGTAGATAGTGCTGTGTTGAATTGAGTTATGCACGCTGCACAAAGTTAAATTTGACAGTTCAGTGTTGATAATGATAGGGCTTTGTTGAATTGAATTATACACACTGCACAAAGTTAAATTTGACAGTTCAGTGTTGATAATGATAGTGCTGTGTCGAATTTAGTTATACACGCTGCACAAAGTTAAATTTGACAGTTCAGTGTTGATAATGGCAGAAATTGCTTTGAAGAATATGAAGTGAATTTGATGTCTTCAAGAAAATTGGCAGGTTTTATTTTTAGTAAGTTGTTTTTCAAACATGCATCACGGAAAATATTCAGAGATTTAGTTGATTACACATGATACATAGTTTACTGCAAGATGAAACATGACTTAGCAATGCATATGATCTAATAGGAAGGTGCTGAGCTCTAGTTATTGTGTTCTATCTTGAACAAGTGATCTATAACGAGACCCTCTTGGCTAATCCTGTAGAATTGCACTGGTTTTAGCTACACATACATGTAGGTGATATTTATAGATAATCGTCATAATACTGTGTGGGGCTTGCTATGAATCACCTGCAACCCGTGTTGTAGTGCCAAGGAAATAGACCAGACAAAGGGAGGTGTCAAGTCGAAAAGAGTAACAAAGACAATTAAAAATGGAACCAATGCTACTTCTCGATCCAATCTCCAAACGAATTCCAAACAGACCAAAGATGATTGGCCGCCTTCACTGACCTCAAAATCTCCTAATTCTCTGAATTCGGGGAATGCGTACAATAATAACTCATCACCCGTACCATCATCTATGGCTGCATCTCAGGCTAACACCTACAGTAACCCTTCCAACTTAGTCAGCTCACAAACTAATGCTGCGCGAATGGTGGACAAGTTAAAACGTAAACAGCAATCAAAACTAAATTCGGCAGCAAAGGAAGCCGCATTTGCTCGTATTAAGACCAGCGGACCAAGCAAGTCGGACAAAGAAAAGACCAAGGCCGCTCTTTTAGCTATCCCTTTGAGGTTAGTGACTGCATATATACTAGAGAATGCAAGAAGAGGTGTGCGGCATGTTGAAAGCAATTTAAAATTAGTTTTTTTTTTCACTGCACCTGGAAAGTGGTAACTTAACTCTGTTTTTGTCCCTTCAAATAATAAGTTGTATTTAGAGATAGTTATGCGCATCAGCGATAGCCTTCTATTTTCATGGAAGCTCACAGGTGAAGCGAGCCACAAGATTTGCTACCACTGTGCAGACGGGTTGGTCTGACCAAATATATGGATTGCTCTAAGGCTAAGGTGTTACGAATCTCTCTGTGTACCAAAAGAGTTTAACATCTTCGTTAGATGATACCTTGAGGTACTCGTAAATATCGCTATTATGTCTCTGATATCTTTGATAATTCAGTGATCCATACCGGCTGCAAGGCAGCTGCATGTTCATAGGAAGTTGAAAAGTCAGAAACAGATGAGAAGCATTACACTTGTCACTGTTTGTCACTGTTTGTTACTCAGTGTCATAGTCACTCTGTTACTATTGGTTAGTCAGGTGCCCAGAGATTGGTGGATTTTTTGCCAGCTCTGTGCATAGCTTTTAGATATTTTATACTTTTGTTCTGCGTTGCATAATATTGAGAGTGGTGATCATAGAGTTATCATAGGGAAGATAACTCTATGGTGGTGATGATGCCATGCTCTGCACTACTACATATGACACGTTGCACTGATATGGTACATCTTCAGTGGGTAATACGTGCATATCATGTCTTGATATGGTACATCTTCAGTGGGTAACGTGTGCATATCATGTCCTGATATGGTACATCTTCAGTGGATAGTGTGTGTATATCATGTCCTGATATGGTACATCTTCAGTAGATAATGTGTGTATATCATGTCCTGATATGGTACATCTTCAGTGGGTAATGTGTGTATATCATGTCCTGATATGGTACATCTTCAGTGGGTAATGTGTGTATATCATGTCTTGATATGGTACATCTTCAGTGGGTAAAGTGTGTATATCATGTCCTGATATGGTACATCTTCAGTGGGTAATGTGTGTATATCATGTCTTGATATGGTACATCTTCAGTGGGTAAAGTGTGTATATCATGTCCTGATATGGTACATCTTCAGTGGGTAATGTGTGTATATCATGTGCTGATATGGTACATCTTCAGTAGATAATGTGTGCATATCATGTCCTGGTTGTCATCTGAACATACTCATTTCATTCATGGATATCCCTAACCCGCTAGCGAGGCTAATATCTGAACTTTGTGGATAATTTCATTTAAGAACATAATTTTTGAGCATTCAAATTTGAACTGGAGACTATCAAGGTCGTAACAAGGACATTTAACAGGACCAATTGTACTCTCTATAAACAAAGGCAAAGAGTCATGTTTCCAAGTTTTGGTACATTGCTGATACTGGCCACAATTGCCTCATTTGCGCTGATGGTAAAGTTCACACTAGAAATTAGCTTATGTTTTCAGACTTTGCCAATTTCTCTCTCACTCGATATGTAGACCTTGAGAGCCAACTTATGTTGCCAATAGAGAGCTCTTTGTAATAGCTGGTTTGTCTTAGCAAGATGTTATATCGCCAGCGCAACTGGGTGCTTTTGTTGTGTTGTACCACTTCCTGCACCCATAGCTATTCAATTTTGCTGTAGGGATTTACCGTACTTTTTAGACTATAAACCGCACCCCTATATAAGCCGCATCTGCTTTATTTTCCAAAAAAAAACGATGATAAAATAATACATAGGCTGCACCTTTGTATAGGCCGCAGAACTCAGGACAGTGCTTTTTAACACAGTAGCAACTTTCCTGTTTAAAACAGAACAGTGCCTAATGGCACTGTTTTGTATTAACCAAGGCTTTTTAACCTAGTGCCTAACGGAACAGTACCGTTAGGCATTGTTTCGTATTTTTTTCACCGCTAGAGGCGCACTAACCGGAGATTCTGGTTAATGCGCCCTAGCGATGAAAGAAAAAGCCACAGAATAGCCTCACCCTTACATAAGCCCCATGGCTCAAATCATCAGAAAAAAGTAGCGGCTAATAGTCCGAAAAGTACGGTAGTTGTTCTTAGAAGAAATAAATTACGTTGTATAGCTGCCAAAAAAGATCACTGATACCCAGTCACTGCCAGATGTCATTTTGACCCGTCCAGGCTTTCAAAGAGTTACAACGCATTTCCGCAATCTAGGCATGTGAGTGTGGACTGTATGCATGTAAACTGCCTTAACACTACATGCCAGACTTGATCTCTAATTGCATCATCTGGTCACTTAGAGAAGAGGGTCTGTGTTTCAAAAGTTTCTGGCTGTGCCACATCTCTTCCGTAAAACCGTAGTTCACTTTTATAATTGACTGTTTGTGTTTAGTTTTTGAGAACATACCTCTCTAGCTGGCTCATAGAAGTTTGTTGGTTTGTCAGTATATAGTCATGATGGTGAGAAATAACCTAAATGAGTTCCTTTGCAGAGAGCGAGTTGTGCATACTCTTGGATTGAAGCCCAACATGTATGACACACCACAGTTGCTGCTAAAACTGCGCGCTGACGGTCTGAATGACTCGTCGTCAGATGTCTCACAGGTGCTCGGTAGAATCGGCATGACCAACTCTAAGGGGTGCTGGTCATTGCGACCCGAGCATCTCTCAGAGGTCGACGTCAATTGGGCCTTTTACTCAGAAACGGACAAACAACTAGTAAAAAGGTCAGTGGCTAGAGGAAGTCAGTAGTGACCACCGAGTATGGAGCATCTGTATTATAGCCTTTAGCGCTTGAGTGCCACTGACATGATTTGATAAAATAACTTAGTGAAATAATGGTGTATCTTTTCCGGAGATAGAATTGCCAAGTTGGCATATTGATCTGTATACCTTCAAAGAATAATCTTTTCTGCATTGGGTGTTCTGACAGTTTCACTCGGTTTTACAGGAATTTGAACAGACTAGGCACTAGCAAACCTGTCGTAGCCGTCCTACCAACGTCTGACACTACAAAACGGGTAAACATCTCCCTTTCCTACACCATTTGCTTATCAATCACATGAAGCAGTCTTAGCGAGCCATCGCTACGCAGCTCTGCACACGCACACACACACGGGAAGCACACACGGGAAGCCTAGTCTCACACGTACTACTATTTTCGTTACTGACATTGAGACTTGAGCTAAATGCTTATTTAATTAAGAATAAATGAACACTTCTAATGATGTCAACTTTAAACAGATGCAAAGAAAATACAATAGACATGCATTGATTTCACACTCAAGGATACAGCGGTGTTATAGAGACGTAGGGAGACTTAAGTCAGGCCTTTCATATTATATATATTATATGGATGGCTGCTGAGATTAGCTCCTTTAAGGTCATGCTTAACTGTAATTAATTGAAGATTTGTAACTGATCGGCTCAAATTTCGAATTGTAGATATTCTTTTGTGCACTCGTAATACACACGGCTGTCAGTTTACATAGATTCCTTTGCTTGTTTTTGCTCATATCTCATAGAACATCCGCATCACTGTAGCATCATGTAGCGAGTGCATGTCATCTGCACTGTACACAGCTGCACATTCCTCTGTCTTGTCTTTAGAAAAAGGATGTAAGGGATGAAGAAGATTTGCCATTATCCAAACAACAGAAATACAACATAGGTGAGCTATAGCATATCCCTTGCCTATGTACACTTGTTAAATGTCAAGTGATCGTGTCCTACAATTGCAGTTTAGTTCGCTTGCACTGAAAACTTCTTGATCGTCTAATTGACAGTTAGAGGGAAATCACCTGTTTAGGCTTCCCATTTACACTCAGTTTGCAGTTCAATCCTCAGTCAAATACCGCCAATGTTTATCTCTCTCTCTAATGAATGTCATCCTATAATCAAGCACTAGTCTCTTGTTCCCTTTCACTTCGTCTCTTCTCTTTCATACTCAATAAAGAGGCTGGTCTATAAGCCGCTTGAGATTGTCCATGTTATTTTCTGAGTTATGCAATAATGATGCAGTAGCAAAATCTGGTTTGATTAGCTCTGGCAAATCAACTGTAATCAATCTGATGACATAGAGGTATACATACAGGTTAGACTGTGTTAGATATGCTCAGAGTGATGATATAGACTATTATAGAGGCATACCTACAGGTTAGACTATGTTAGAGATGCTCAAAGTGATGACATAGAGGTATACGTACAGGTTAGACTACGTTAGAGATGCTCAGTCTCATGACATAGAGGTATACGAACAGGTTGGACTATGTTAGTTATGATCAGAGGGAAGACATAGAGGTATCCGTACAGGTTGGACTATGTTAGTTATGATCAGAGGGAGGACATAGAGGTATCCGTACAGGTTGGACTATGTTAGTTATGATCAGAGGGAGAACATAGAGGTATACATATAGGTTGAACTACCGTAAAACCTCTAATTGAACGTCATGGCGCTCTATTTTTCAACTTCCCCTTTATGGTGGCGGTCAATTTGAGGCGGCATTCAAATAGAGGCTGGCCATGTATTTTTCAAATGGCTTGTCAGTATTTTCTTGTCAGAATTTTCAGCCCTATTACGAGTGAAGCGAATGCCGCCTATATTTTGCCTTTTTCCGGTGGACCGATATTAAACATTTTGAATGCAATAAATCTGCTAACTTACCTCTAACTTGTCAAAGATCTCTTAACAAATGTGCACAAGAAACCGAGAAATATCTCTACCAGTTGATATCTATTGCTTGCAATTGACCTGCGATGATATTATAGCCTATGTCCTTTGCAGTTTGTTGGATTTTTCAAATTTTATTTCATTGTAAATTTGACGACATATTTTTATTTTCTATCTATATTTACCTTCGTTGAATAAAAGCTCATTGCACTCACTGATATGTTTGTTACAGTTTGCAGGCCAAACTAGCTTTTTATGTGCAATAGAAGGGGAGTTATGAGCATCGATCTATTGTAAGCTATGTTAAGATTGCCGCAAGGATGCTATAAATCTGCATATTTATAAGTTATACAACAATAATCTATCAAATAATACAAATATATATTCATGAACAAGTGACATAAACGAACCATACTTATATTACATGCAGAAACAAAGATTTACGTTTTTAAAACAAAAATATTTGTAACGTTTGCTCGGATAGCTGTGTTCTGATTGGACAACTAGAAGATGTTCGATGAACGAACATCTTCTAGTTGTCCAATACCTTCCACAATATTTTCTGATCTCAATTTTCTTCTGCACTGCTGAACTAGTTGATATTAGCGTTCAAACAATTTTTTTTGGCGGAGCAAAACTTTCATGCGCTGCATTTAGCACTAATGCAACGCGTAAAAGTTTGCTTGCTAAATTTTTTGCGTAACCTTTGGTCCAAAACTTGCGAACCGGTTTTTATATGAATGTCCTTCGAAGTATTAGGACCCCGTTGAACAAGGAGCTACTATTAGCCTGAAACAGTCAATAGTTTTTTCTATGGCATTGCTTTCAAAGTGCCATCTACCGTCGTAAATTTAAGCCGCTTTTTTATAAATGTAGGCTACTTCGAAGTAGAAAGACGGCGTTAAACAGAGAGCTACTGTTAGCCTGAGACGGTTATTGATCATTGCTACGGCGTTGCTTTCAAAGTTTTAACGAAAAAAAACGAAAAGCTTTGGAATTGGACAACGAGAGAATTAACTGATATTGATATAAATGGTTCATTATTAATACGATTTTGTGGACACTTTTCTATTGATCAGTTATTATTATAAGCTCGAAAAGATCAAATAATGTCCAAGTGGCATTCAAATGGGGGTGGCGTTCAATTGGAGAGTGGCGGTCTATTTTTCAATCCTTCTCTTAGGGTCGCGGTCAATTGGAGGGGCATTCAATTAGAGGTTTTACGGTATGTTAGATATGGTCAGAGGGATTACATGAAGGTATATGTACAGGTTAGATTATGTTAGATAGGATCAGAATGATGACATAGAGGTATGCATACAGGTTAAGCTACAGTATGTTAGTTATAATCAGTCTGATAACATATAGGTATAGGTGTGTATGACTGCCGTCATTATCTATTACATTATTTAGTGAAGTTTCATTTGTATTTTCTTGAAGATACGAATGCAAGTCTAGAAGACTGCACAAAGTAAGTAAACTTTCTATTTCTGTTAGTAGCTACTGTTCACTCTTAGTGCTTTTTGCTTGGGCCTGTTTGCGTTGAAGCGTTTTAACCAGCAGATCTTTCACCTAGGTTTTTATATTAACTTTTGATGAGATGCAAGAGTTCTATGACAACCATTGTATTGTTAATGTAAGAGAATTGTAAGCTAATTTATGAGCTACCCGCTATATTTGCCTTCAAATCTCTGTCTAGTCCAGCGTTGAAGCGAGTTGTGAAACCAACTGGAAAACCTAGATTAAGTGTGAGTGTTAATTGTTTATGGTGTGCATCTAATCCGTAACCGCTATAACTGTTCTATCAAGTTTAATGTCAGCATTCCTATTGTTTTTATTTGATATCCTTTAAAGTTTATGCAACATGACAGCTCCGGAAAATGAAATTGGTCACATCAACATGACAGCCCTTGGTCCTGAAATGTTTGTAATCACTTGACAGTGTTGGTCCTGAATTGTTTGTAATCACTTGACATCCCTAGGTCCTGAGTTGTCTCGGCAATATGACAACCATTGGTCCTGAGTTGTTCACAACAGCATGACAGTTCTGGGTCCTGAATGTGTCACAGCAACATGACAGCTCTTGGTCCTGAATTGTTTTTAATCACGTGACAACCCTAGGTCCTGAGTTGTCCCAGCAATATGACAACCCTGGCTCCTGAATTGTTCACAGCAGCATAACAGCTCTGGGTTCTGAATTATTTCACAGCAACATGACAGTTTTGAATTGTTCACAACAACATGACAGTTCTGAATTGTTCACGGCAATATTACAGCCCTGGGTCTTGAATTGTTCACAGCAACATGACAGTCCTGGGTCCTGAATTGTTCGCAGCAACATGGCAGCCACAAGCTCTGAATTTTTTGCAGCTACGTGACAGACCTGAGCTCTGTTTTGTTTATTACAGTTGTTAGGTGTATTGACCAGAGTGATAGCTCATATTCAACACTCTATATGTTGAATATGAACGGTTCTATATGTTCACGGCTTATATCAATCAACATAGTTGACTGATATTAGCGGTGAATATCACACCTGTCTCTGATTTACACCTTTAACATACTAAAGAATATTGTGGTAGACAAATTAAATAAATGTTCCTTAATTCTCATGGCGAAGTCAGTTTTACAAGTTGGATGATATATTTGGGTGTTTAATTACAAGAGGTTTACTATTTCTTTGATTCATTTATGAGTTGATTTCTGATTTAAGATGTAGAAATCTGTATTTAAAGTTTTGGCTTTTAATTAAATTTGTATGACTTTAACTAAGATTAATAACAAAAGTTACATGCAGCCCTTAATTCAAACTGGATATTCCTCAGTGCAGTTGTGGAGATTGTCTAAGATTACTATTTCCCATCACAGAAGTATCGTTCGTAATGGCAATTCACCAAAGAATATTATAGAACTCCTATTTCAAAAGCTCAATTCCTAAACGTTTACCCAGTTTCATACATTGACGGGTGCTATTAAGAAGCATTACTTCAAGTGTGGAACTTCAGAGATAAGCAGTCATAAGGATTGTTTCAGCACTTGATTGCATACAGCAGTAACAGAAACAGTAGTATACAGTTCTACAAAGCTGCAGAAAGCTCATGCGCTACACATGGCTGTATTTACAGACCATAAGCTGACAATTGAATACTTCAGTTAGTTTAGGGGATTTGATCATAAGATGCCATTTCAACATTGTTAATGGGAGCTGTATTATTTTGGTAGAGTAACTTTGCACCGCTGGTCATCCACCTTTTTCATTTGCTACTTACATCGTTTCTGGATCATAAGCCGTCTGGTTTTCGTAATTTTCAAGCGCAAGACACTGCATAATCCTAGGTGGCTCACCACGACCCTTCATAACTCTAAGTAGCAGATCGGTTACATTTATAATTGTAATCTTACATAACGAATTAAGTTCTTTTGTAGCTCCAATTAGGTTCCATTATAATCTTCGGTAGCCAATTAGATTCCTTCATAATCCTAGGTAGCCTGTTGGGTTCATTTATAATTCTAGGTAGCCAAGTAGGTCAATTTATAATCCTAGGTAGCTAATTGAGGCAATTTATAATCCTAGGTAGCGGATTGGGTCAATTTATATTCCTAGGTAGCTAATTGGGTCAATTTATAATCCTAGGAAGCTGATTGGGTCAATTTATAATCCTAGATAGCTAATTGGGCCAATTAATAATCCTAGGTAGCTGATTGGGTCAATTTATAATCCTAGGTAGCTAATTGGGTCGATTTATAATCCTAGGTAGCTGATTGGGTCAATTTATATTCCTAGGTAGCTAATTGGGTCAATTTATAATCCTAGGAAGCTGATTGGGTCAATTTATAATCCTAGGTAGCTAATTAGGCCAATTAATCCTAGGTAGCTGATTGGGTTCTTTCATGACCTTATGTAACCAAGAGTAAACTTGTCTGTTTACTGCTGACATATGTAAGTTTTCATTTGTGAGTAAGGTATATGTGTGTGCACAAAATACTTAGCTTGTACATGGCAGGCCTATTATGCAGGGTTTGCTGCTTTATGGTTATTAAATCAACTTTCTCTTGAGTGCCAACCTACTTTTATTTGAAGGCATTTTACGACGGTGACAAACTCAGACCAAAGGAATCGTTATAAGGATGAGTTTAACCGCGAGTACCAGGAATATAAGTCACTATTTGAGTATGTAGAAGACAACAACCACAAGTTTAACAGTCTCGCTGTGCAGCTCTACGCCGCTGAGCCGGACTCAAATGAATACAAGGTACAGACAGTAGTGCTACAAATACTGCCACGCCTAAGTTTTGCTTGTGGCAAGAAGGCTTTACGTCACATATTATAGTTGCTATGGAAACACTAGTTCATGTCCTCTATTAACGAATTTCCTTGATTGGCCAACCTGATGCAATTTCTCGCCTACCCGCTTTGCATGCTACTTCTAGTAGGTGGAACAAACATTGTTGTAAATGTGACTGTCATACCAGGATGTACAATTTTATATTTTGGGCAAGTAGAAAGAATCATGTTCATCTACTTGACAAGCATTTTAGTATGAAACTTTCATAAGTTACTAAAAGGAGGCAGGTCATGTCTTTGAGACATCAGCGCTGCCGAGATGTAACAAGATAGGATATCAAATCCTAAATATTTGAACTTGAGAGCAAATTGCTTAGCAGGTTTTTTGGGACATTTAAAATATCAGCCACTCGTTGATAATGGCAATTTTTTTAGCTTCTTCGTTATTGAAATAACTGTCAATTTAAAATTACCAATATCAAATTATTGAAAACTTATGCATAGAAAAACAATTTTTTCAAGTTCAAATTCAGTGAAAAGTTTAAGTATAGATGTGTTCATTTTTAATAAGCATACTTCCTTTAATGCGGTGTGTGATAGCTTTGAAGTATTTTTCTACACTTGTAGGACCCTTTGAAGTATGCAAAAAATGTTAAGCTATTTCCTGCGAGTGATATGAACCAAGTTATATAAAAAATATCATTCAAGATTCCCTAAAGAACCCTGAAGCAGCTATAATTGTGTTACTCAATACAATCTACTAGCATACCTCTGTCTTTGCCACTGGATACCTCAAACTGTTAGAGTCTCTAGCAGCATACGTCGTAATATACAGTCGCCGTGTAACTAGCATCTGTGTCTATCCTGTATTTGTTTACTTTTATTAGTAGTTACCCTAAAGATATGAAGTATCATCATTCCTCGATTTATAATCGCCTCAACATGAATTCTTTGAAATAAGATTTAAAAGTTGACCAAGAACTGCTTTCTATATTTGATGCCATGTTCATCGCGTGAAGTGTTATGAAACATTGAAGTTTTGTAAATATGCATGTGGCACGTCACATAGTTGGGTTCTACGTTGCTCGAATAATAATAAAGAGTGCTTCATATCTGCCATGTTTAGTTTTAAAATCATGCATCTCAAGAAGTCGAGTGCGCATAGGAGCAGTGATGAGAAAGGGAAAGAAGTCATGCTTACCTTGGATTTAATTTAAAATGACAAATCATAAAAAAATATGAAGTAGACTTCTTTGTGTATCAATTTTTTTTAAATCTCCGAAGCTAATAATCAACATGAGAAGGAGGTGAAAGTGATGCGATGAAAGACCATCCTATTTAAAAGGAAGAAACTCGCATTGATAGTTCAAAGTAAGATGTAAATAATGTCCAGTGTTAAAAAAGCACTGTAAATAAATTATGTCAATTTTGAATTCATGTACTCTCAAGCCTTGTTCACATTGGTCACACTCCAATAGTAAAGCTGACCCGAGTGTATGCGGACATTACTGTAATAAAATGGTTGGCTGGGTCATACGCATTCATCGTGCTTTACCATTGCGGGCTATTAAGGTATGCTGAATTTCTATCGTCGCCTTCTCCGCTCTCCTCTGCCACTCTTTAATGCAAAGGTGAAGTGACAATGAAAACCTCCTGTTATTTATTATTAATTTAGTTTCTTACAAATAATTTGGATTTTTTGCATTTCGTTTTTTGCATAGTTGTTCATAATGCATTTGCTCATTGCTTTGTGTAGTTACTTGAAACATTTATTACCCAGTGTTAGAGCCGTGGAATTCTCACAAGGTTATCTGTTGCAACATACAGTTGAATTTGGCATATAGGCAATTATCGGGATGGGTTAACTTGGTATGTCACAGTTTGACTGTGTTTTACTACACACCTGCTACAGTCACAACATTTACCTAGAGTGTTAAACAACAGCCACTTTCACTCATGGTAAACTATCTTTCATGGTAAAACATCCTGGTTTGATGCCCAGACAAGTTACTAAACAAGAATATGAAGAGTAATTGAGTTGCTAGAGCAATTCAGACAAGGAAGTGAGAGCTTTCCTTAAAGATGTGGTTGCCATATACTCTGGAAAGCACCGGTGACAGCACCACAGGCTATTGCAGTGAAATGGGAACCTACACGCCGGGTACCACCAGTAGTTGATCGCGGTCAACGCAAGAGTTTAGTGCTGTTCAAATTTCGCGAAAAGCCGCAGGCAAAACCTTTCCGAAATGCATTGTACAGGTGAAGGTCACCATTATTGAAATGGCATGGTGAGCGAACATTTTCATGCGGTTATTAGCGATGACCCTTTATGTGAACAAAAGCTGCCTAGCATCGCAAGCGTTTTGCTGCGCAAGATTGCCGCCGGAATCTCGCAATCGATATGGGAACCAGGCTTAAGTCGTTGTGGAGATTGTTACGATCGAAATGAGAACACTAGTAGCTGATTGCCTGAAATTGTTATTTTTCCATGGGTCAGCTGATCTATATGTTTAAGGCTGGTTCACACTATCTCGGCGTTGATGCCGCAATACTTCGTTGATCGTCAGGGATAACAATGTTCACACCCCTCCGCGTTTGCATCAGCGAATACTCCGCGACATAGTGTTTTCCTTTCTCGAAGAAACCTCTTTGTTTCCGTGTTCTGGAATCAAATACTAGTCCCGCAGCAACTATTATAAACAGAAATAAATAGTTTACGCTATCCACGCACGACAGCAAATCACCATTGTCAAAGTGGTGCGCATTGTACAGGTTGTCATCGATGCCCGAGGAACTATTGGGAAGGTTTGACTGCTGCATACTTTCCTAACGTGTTTCCCGCCATCAGTTTCCGGTACACATAGTCGACGATGAATGCCAAAGGGACAACGCCGACATGCGACGATATAGTGTGAACCAACCTTGAGGTTTTTTCTCCTTTCACCTAAACATGTAAATGGTATGCAGTACTTATCGGTTGCTCTATAAATTGACCTCATTGTATGATGTTTCTATCCGCCTGTTAAATGTCCAGCAACAGCAACAGTTTTTTCAACAGGATATGCAAATATAACTATTGCATGTTCTATACTTAGCACCTAGTTTAAGGCACTCCAATATTTTATAATTTGCAAAAGCTCATTTGAAAACAAGTTGTTGCCTTCTGATTTTCTGTTACTGCAATGTTATTCTTGCTAGAATAAAGCAAGTATACAATAAAAGATTTGCGGCAGAATTGTCTAAATGTAGTGGATTTTGTTGCAAAGCATAAGACAAAGCAGACTGGTTTCAAGAAAAGGTTGCAATCCAGTTACTGTAGCTAGACTCCCTGCTGTTAATACGATATATTTTTGATCAATACAATAGTAGTTTTATTCAATTACTGCATTTCATTTTTATTTAGGCTTCTCAAGGTTATCGAGATATGAGAATTGTATGCTGGGTTATTTCTTGTTGTAGAAAATAGAAAAGAAAATCAGAAAAAAATACAAGGAACGAAGCAAAGAATACCACACTAACAAGCTGCGGTTAGACTATTTGCAAACAAAGTTAGCTCATATAAAGCGTATAGTCAATGATTATGATAATGCCACGCTGAAACGATAAAGGATTGATTATTTGCCGTCTTTCTTTCCATGCCGTGACATTGACAACAATTGCATATCTGGCGGACTATCCTTGGCCTAGCCTCAGCCACTTATCACACTTGTTAGTTGAGCACCTATTTCTATCAGCCAATCGCCTTCCACACCAAATCCTCATCTACTTGCGGAGGGCTTCACTTAAGCAAGACCAGGACTCGTCTCCACATACTCATAGGATCTCTTCACAAATTTTTCCGTTGTTTTAACTCAATCAAATTAGGAGTTCAGTTGTTTAACTTCAGGAGTAGTAGGAATATTGTGATAAGTTCTGTGACCTGTATACATGCACTGGACATGACCATAGCGGAGATTGCTGCGTGAAGTTTTCTGTAAGTAGATGTTTTTTCCTATTTCCAGGAGTCATCATTCGTTGAAGAGAATTTAACTTTCCTCCACATTCAATTTTGTCAAAAAATATTACCTACTTCTCCATGCCAAGCGTGGAATCAATGTTATTAATCTACCTACTATTGGGTTTTTTTATTGAAGAGCTGGAAAATCTAAGCTTTGAATTGTATGAGACTTTCATTGTATCTATGTCTATGGTGTATGCAGCTAATAATTTATATTTAAATTCTATTATAAACTATGAGTGCCTATTCAAAAGAATAGTAATATATCTACAAAAAAGCAGTACATTAACAACGAAATATCATATGTGCACAATGTAACATATACCGGTAGCCTTTGTGGAATGTGTAGCAGAGTCGAAAAATAATTACATTATATGTGATTGTCTTCACATTATGAGCTCTATGAAAAGACGAACAAGCTAAATTGCTAGATGCTTCAAAACTGTTAATTGAGTTGTCAGTAGGAGTCAAACTCTGATAGAGCTTTGATCGGCTCTAATCCCTTGGTTTGCGCTCCTTTACGAACTCGAGCACTTTCATCTTCTGGATCTTCTCTTTTCACTAATGCTTTCTTCGGTGGTGGCTTCATCCTCCAATGCACACCAGCCCTCTGTGAATAAGACAGGCTTGATGTATACTTGTATAGTTATAGTTTTTTGACTGGAAATTTTATTCTAGCCTTAGTCAGAAAATAAAAGTCACAAAAGGGAAACCGGTGCTGTTAAATATTTCCTTTTCGGGATCCTCAAAACTTGCAATGTCATCACGGCAGTTATTCTCTAGCCAAGAATGAGTGAGGTAGGAAGGAAGGTGTCAATACGCTCACGTAAAGATATGCTTGCAAGTGGGATGATCACTTTTCAAAATAATTCAGTCAGCAAGATAAACAGACTGATGTTATTGAAAACAATTAATTATCATTATTGGCTTGCTCCGAGCTGTCTGGAAAAGAAATCATACCTGTCGACATTTGTATTTCGTAGATGCCACATAGGAGGCTTTCACTGCGTAGACCACTGCATTCATTAGATTCTTGGCAGCTTGTATGAGTGAGGTGGCGCTATCCAACTAAATGTAAAATGCCAAGTTTGGTTATCTTTTCAGCATTGTTACATTGCATGTGAAAATGATATGAAATGTGTGCACAGTAACGTCACACTAGAGGTGGAACAAGACAGGTTTTTAAAGTGCAAGACTCAAGACACGGTCTTGTAAAAATTCGAGACACGAGACAGTAAAATGATGAGCATTTGGTGATGATTTCACTACACAAGGACTAGCGTGTTTGATATATGAAATTGATAAACCTCTTTTTAAATTGAAATTTCTCCTGGTGTAAACGATTTAAATACAACATTTTAATAGTGATATGCATGTATTTTTTGTAAACATAAGTAACACAAACAGCTATAAAATAGCGAAGTTATATATTTCTAAGAATTTTGAGCTTGATTGATAATAATTATTATAAACATATTGCTTTATACATGTGTATTTTTACCATCTATTGAATAGGTCTTACTTTATATTGCAATGAAATTTGTAATGAAACCGATAGCAGCCGATCAACAAAGAAGTACCGCAACTAAAAGAACACACGATAACACTTTCATTCTTATTGTTTCATTTATGTTAAGTTTGGTTTGTGTATTAACTGTAGTATGTGAATTATATTTAAATCTTACTTATGAAATTATATGAATTACTGTATATATTTTTATATTGAGCTAACGATAATGTCATTGTTACCGGGAACACGGACTATGGTCGACACGGCCTTTAGTTCGTTTCTCCTTGTCCGGGCAAGTTTGACCCGCAATTGGTTGTATATAAAAGGGGCTCGAATTTTATGAAGGGCAGTTGGTGTTTGGACACGATACGATAAAATACAGATATTTTACCCGCAACAGTCTTATTTATTAAACCGGATTATTCGGAGGGTAATTGAATACGACCCGGTAACTGTTTTAAGGACACAGAACTGGACTAAAATGTATTGACAGGGCCGTTGTCCGGACTACATAATTAATAACAACAGGTAGTAACGGACCGGGTATAACTTTAAAGGCAGTTGCCAGCAATCCATTACAATATATGGAGTTGTCGTTACCGCGAGAAGCCATGCTTTAACAGCCGTTCGCAGGCGCTCTCGTTCTATTTCCTGTCTCGAGCTTGGTAATAGTTAGGTCGAGACGAGATCGATCCGGGACGAGACAGTTCGATACTCGAGATGTCTCGTTCCACCTCTACGTTACACTGGTGGGGGTTAGGCTATGAATTGGATTGTATAAATGTGATACAACTGTATGCCTGTGATACTTGGATGTACTTTGCTATGGTGTTATGATAAGAGAACTAAAAGTTGGCAGGCTTGTGGAGTTAATATCTCTAAAAGCCTTAAAGTTCACTGCCCTGGTCTAAACTATTACAGGGTGTTTGTGTGAGAGAATAGATAGGAGAAATCTGCTATGGCACTAAAACATATCGATATATTAAAGGTTGTTAGAGAGTGGATATGTGCAGACAACCCTAGACAAAGATTATACTCTGTTTAAGCCTAAATCTAGTACCTATAAACTGTAGGTATGTTCAAATTGCGGGGTGAACTTATCCTTTAAGTATTGCGCATAACCACTCTGAATGTAGCTACCAATGTTGATACAGATACATGTACATGTAGATACATGCCTATCCTGAAAGTGTTCCTAAAAGTGCTCCTGAATGTGTATCCTATTTATATGTATATACCAGTGTTCCACATAAATACTTTACATGTACAAAATTGCACCACATCTCCATACCTGCACTATGTGTAAATACCCATACCACAAGTATATATTGCCATTTATAACACAAACTTACACTATATGTACATACCCAAGCTAGATGTACATACTCATGTTACGCAAACATCTGTATGCTACACATGCATGCCCCTGCTATATGTACATACTCCGCGCTTCATGTACATACTCATGTACATGTTATCATTACAAGTGCATACCCATGCTACACGTACACAGTACATAGACTCAGAAACTAACACCTAAAAATAATTTTTTCATCAGCTCAAAGCACCACGGCATGATTACAACATAGAACTTGCAATCCCCATTGATGGTCAGCTCTTGTTTGACATTGTGGAGTTGCGTTGTCAGGTTGCAGTAAAAATTAATGACCAACCTGACTGAGAATTAATCAAGAAAACCTTTGCTTATAATAGCGTACTATTAGTGTACTATTAGTGTACTATTAGTGTACTATTAGCGTACTATTAGCGTACTATTAATGTACTACATATCTAAATGGCATACTTACAGGCCTTAGCAATAAGTAGTACGTACATCAGAAATTCCTTAGACAATAACTAGGGTATGATGTAACATAATGGGTGACCAACATGACAGCTATACTTACCCCGGAGACAATCAGCTCTCCCTCAACATTTTGAATATCCGCTTTTACTTTACTTGTTATGTTCAACTGGTGGCAGCAAAGGACAATACGCCCCAGATAAGCTGCCAGATCTGTCTTGGACCTCGAGTCCGGACACTGCATAAGTCATTACAAATATTCTACCGCATGCCATACTTTCCCTATTAGCAATCCTAGCCACAATATGCTTCCTTTTCTATCATCACCACGACATTCTTCACTGGTCTTTCCGTATTAGCTTCGTTGATATAAGCAATGAAATTTTAAATACAAGATAATAAGAGTCAATGCATTACAGGGTTGCTCCAACATTACAGGGTCTCCAACTATTATGTAATGAATGACTGTCCCAAGAAGTCTAAAAGCTTACATCGTCTGCGATCTTTTGACACAAGTCATTCAGGTTTGTTCCTATCTGTGAGATTCCTTTAGCTGCATTGATAACATCGTTTGTGGTTTTGAGTGGTCCTCGACCCCTACCAAAGGTAACCATGAGAGGATTATGGATGAGACTCAATAGTCAACCAATTCCCTTATCCGAGATGCCCACCCATTATTACCTCTTCAAGTTTGTAACAGTCCATACGTAAGACAAGCGTGCTGATAAAATTGGTAGAGCATGAAAGTATGTATATAGAGAAAAGAAATAAAGGCATGTAACGCGACAGACTAGTAAAACGAACAGCAGTGTATTAAACCTCTCCGCTCGAAGGATTGTGAGAAAGTTTCAGTGTATGTGAGAACCTTGTTATATAAAAGATATTACAACAACAGTTGCATAATAAAGCCATGATGAGAAACCTTCATTTTCAAGAGCTAACTTGGTATAAGGTCAGCAGTTATATTTTATGTAAAAGCAAATAATTCTCTGGCCATCCCTTCACTGATAGATGCTTTTATGTAATAATGCTAAATATAAAGCAGTGTGCTATAAATAGCTACTAGGCTAGCTTGTACCGGGCCTTTGTCTCTAGCAATAGTTGTTTACCTTAAAGATTAACTTACGCTTCATTTAAGAGTGTTTTCAACGCTTGAGGTGATCCGACTGCCAGTAAGTTTCGAGATTAAATTGACAAAATTTCATCTCGATTAAAATGCTCAGAAGAGAAATACGTGCGAAATGACATCACTAGTTGTTATCATTGCGATAGTTGATACAGTATTGGATTGATCTTGTATTGTTTATATATTGCATTGTAGATATGGCTATACAAGTCATAATCACACTTTTGCTTGATCTGAGCATTTTAACCGTGATCAAGTTTTATTGATTTTGATCTTAGAACATCTTGACAATCAGATCACCTCAAACATCAAAAACAATTGTAAATGATAGAAAAATGTGGATACTTTCTGATACATTCGACAAAAATCTGTGGAAGTTCCTTTTTAATCCTCAAGTTGTGAAATAACATTTATAATGAGTAAAATTATGAGACAGGTGAAATTAGCAGTGTGATGAACAGTTTGAGCTATTGACGGTCGCAAACTTAAGCCCTATATATATATATGGTAACAAAGTCGACCAGTTTACTAAAATGGCTACAGGTGCAGACTTTACATTAATCAAGAGTAATCTTCTCATTTGAAATCTATAAATGATCAGCATACTCGAGCACGACCAATGATTAACGAAAAGTGCAAAGTCTTGGCGTTATAGCTATGTAGCTATCTACTGAACTAATTAAAAATTCCATGCGTTGGGAAACATGGTATTAACCGAATCGCTTTCCATCATCTGAGGCTTTTAAAGAAGTTTGTTTAATACAGCCTAATATTCAATATGAAAACCTATCTTATTATGAAAATCATTAAGGATGCTGTCTCATGCCGTCTAATCATCTACCAACACAAACAATATCACATCACTATTGCAATAGTTCGAAGGTCAACAGAGTTCAATATTAGTTGAATTTGTGTTTTGAGTTTTTAGTCGAATTTGCATTTTGCGTTAATCAAACGTGTTTAAATATGCCCAAAATGACCCACACAATCTCACATTTTTAGCTTCACTAAATGTAAATCTTTTCAGTTTTGCTTTCATCAAGCATATTTAACAATTGTAAAAGTAAAATTGCACACGCATCTTGATAAAATAATTCAGTCTGCGATTAAAACGCATCATTAAAAGTCATCAGCATTTTAACAGCTCATTGTGCAAAGGACAGACCAAGGGAGACAAATCTATAAATGTTTTTGGCATATATCCAAGCAAGGGAAGCAACTACTGTATTACAAGTTGTTAAGAGTCTTGTGTCACAACTAAATTCGGGTATAATGGGAGAGATAAGTGTTAAACCTGGTAAAATCAGTCATTTCCATCATAATCATGCACATCTGCTTTGCAAGCATAATGATGTCATTTCCTCTTGAATCCCATTTAGCTATCTCAATATCGAGCTTTCTTTTCTCCTCCCTAAACACTGCGATTTGTTCCTGGATGGCAACTTTTTCAGCATCGGGAAGCTCTCTCATCCACGCTCTAGCTGTTTTTCCTTCTATCAGATCTTCTGGAGGCAACATGGCTGCAAAAGTTAAGCAATAAAAATGATGTGACTTTGAGGCTTTTGTAAAAGGTATTTATGCAAACATTTGCAAGAGTAGCATTCACAACATTGTCAATAGTGTCAATAGTGATGCTATTCATCCTTTGTAAGTACGCAATACTGTATGTACAATTAACTAAAGAGTAGGTAAAACTCACAAAGGATGATACGATCTGTACTTTTATTACAAACAACTAAAATATATTAGCGATGGTGGTTAGAACACTGTAGTAAGAATAATCTATGTGAGATTTTAAAGCCATCTTTCGTTTAAACCATATCTGAAAACCCACTATTGCCCTCTATAATGTAAGCTCTCTCGAAAAAGCATCAAATAAACAAAGCCTTTTACTATTTAGCATAAGTTGTCTTCCTCTTCGTTAATATGATCAATAGGAGACAACTCTCACAACAATTACATTTTGTGAAATTGTTTGAATCATTGATTTCCTTATCATATGTGGGTGAGATAAAAACTAAAAACCAGTGCAACAGTCAGAGATGTTGCAGAGTCTTTGTACAGTCGCACACCTTGCATTGACAGAAACAAGAAGTCGGAGCTATAAATCTGCTAAGACAGCTAGCAGCTAGTACGTACTAGGAATTAGGTTTCACAGAGAGAGGTTAGTGAAAAACAACGCAATTAAAGGTAAGCTAACACACCTCCCATTTTCTAAGGATTGCAAGGAATGAAATCATATGGCCACAGAGGTTAGAGAACACAATGAGAGAAGCGGATAGAATGCTATAGCAAGCTAATATACCATCAACATAGTTCTCCTGCGTCATTTGAACATCCTCTATGTCGTATTGGTGCTTGTACTGGAGGTACAGATAGTCTGTGTAAGGAGGAAGTAATCAATATACATCAATTAAAATTTGTGAGCAGTTTATAGTTATAATAGAAATAAATTCACCATCTAAACTCTAGCGCAGGTTAACCATGAATGAAGTGAATCTAATAACATCTTGTCATTGATAAAACGATATGAAACACTTCCTGGGACATGCTGCTATACACACAAAATTTTAGCCTATCAAGGTGTTGATGTATTGTATTTTAAGCTTTTGGACAGTTTAAATGGTGAATGACAACCCAACATGTAAACTGTATGCGCAATTAATGGTTTTTTTTATCAACTTTCATCTTACATAAACACAGCAAACAGTATATGTACTTTCTACTACGAACAAACAGTTTAACATCTTAATATAGTAAGTTTTGGGGATAGATAAATAATAGAACGATATCTATCAAAAATTAATATAATATTCTGTGAGCTCCATAACCTCCATCATCCATTATCAGGCCAGTTATAAATAGCAATTAATTTGATCTAGTTTGATAAAAATGTGTTGATTTAGTTGCCACTTCTGTAAATAGATACTAAAGCCACGCTCGACAACTACAACTCCTAAAATAGAAATAAACTAATACATGGTGGAACTGTCAGGATGATGGAACTGTAAGTAAAACACACACAAGGTGTGAAGATCAGTCTCATCCACCGGGCATAAGAGAGAAGTAGTCATTAACTACCTGAAGCATCTTGAACAGGGAGTTGATTAGGTAGCTGTTCATCTGGAGGATAAGAGCCAGGCATCTGCCTCTCCGAGTTGTACTGATCATAGCCTGAGGCACTGCGCTCCGAGTACCCATCATACTGCTCACTGTCTATGACAAACGGATGAAACACACCTTAGCAACATCGCTAGGAGTCATAGCTATACCGCCGGCAGTTTTCTTTTAGAGCTCAAACTAGTAATATAATATTCGACTAGCTAATATAAACATATATGAAGTATGTAAGGGTGTTAAAATGTTAGTCAGTCTTTCTACCTGTGTAGTACTGGCTGTTCTTATCGAGCCTGGTAAGCTGTGAGCTATCAGGCTCATCTCTGTAGCCTGCAGGATTTACGGTGTCAAAAACATTCTCTTCCGCTTCCACATCAGATCCCAAGTCTTCAGGCTTCTACAAGATAATCCTCCAATACAATCGCAAATTCAATTCAATAATTTCAAATAACATAAAAATGTAAAATGTGGAAAAAATTGCTAGGATATTCGAGATTAGGAATCGTAAGTCAATACTTTCGAACATCTGATCATGCAACAATAAAATGAGAAGTTATATTTTTAAAATAACATTTTATAACCAGAACCATGACAGTAATTGCACCCGTTATACTTTCTGTACAAGTGAACTGAAGGCTTGAACAGTTAAAAGTGCTACAGATTGGTAACTTAACAGGGCTCCAGATACACTTCAAGTGGCCAATACTAGGTATTATTATAGCTTTTATCTTGAAGGGTTAGTCAGGTGCCTCTGGCAAACATTGCAACAGCTAGAGTCTGAGAAATGACACGGTGCATTTTCTGAACACTTGAATATGAATAAAAAAACAAAATTGGATAACTAAAAACCTCTGTGAATTGCCTACGTGTTCCGCCAGAAGCCATACCACCAAGCCACGTATCCTCTAAAGGAACTGACAACCGCAAGACAATAGTATGGCTAGAAGAGAAACCCTGCCACCATAGTGAACATAGAAGAAATCAAATGGAATATATGAAAGCATCATGTTGAAGCATGCGGGAAAATTGTGTACAGAGAAGCGAATATTTACATGAGACTCTGCGAGAAATGTAACGAGATTGTCTGCGCTATGGTTGGTTTCCTGAAACTAGAAAGAGCATTGAGAGAATGTGGTGAGACTGGCAAGTCTGGAGGCTGTCAACTATATATGTCACCTGGTATGCCAGAGTTTGATCTTTTCATGATCTGCTTGTCAAGGAATGGTGACTACGTAAAAACAACAAAATAACTCCAGCCTTAGGATCTGGACAAAACGTACTCTGTTCATGAGAACGGCCCTTCTCACGTCTCTCACTCCATCATAGACGAGCTGCGCAGAGTAAACAAAGTCATTATAGTCGATATCATTCTGCCTGCCAGCCAATAGCAAGGATACGGCATCCTCCACATGGTTTACAAAGTTGGGCATGACTACAAAATGAATAAAATGATATTAGTTTCCCATCTACTAATCATGAGCGTATGAGATGTGCAACGGTAGAATGTATAAGTATTATTTTGTAGTCAATATGGACATCCATAATCAGATTATTAAATGCTTTTAGGGGGAATTTGGGTTGTAGTTTTATGAGTAGTGAAGATATCACCAACAATTCATCATTATCCGGACTTCACAATACTGTTAGATTACCAACTTTTATAACACATCTGTTCAACTCACTCAATAATTCCTGATTTCTGTCTATTTATTTTCATTTTCTTTCTTTTAGAATGTAATAATATACATCATTCTGTTGATGAGTACCAAAGCCAATAAAAGACTTACACATACATACCACTACAAAATTATGAAATGTCACTTTTCTCATTCAAACCAACATTAGAGAAAGAGCAGGCAACTCTGTATGACAAAAGCTATTTGACTTTTCTCATTCAAACCAATGTTAGAGAAAGAGCAGGCAACTCTGTATGAAAAAAGCTATCCGCTTATATAAGTAAAATAGGCAGTCTTAGAAAGAGCATATTAACCTCCAATTAAGTGATTATTGGTCATGTTTAATAACATTCTCGTTGCTATTTCAGAGCCTACCTTGTTCTCTCAACAGATCAATAGAGTCCATCACTTTGTCCGCGTACACTCCCGGAGGACAGTTCTCTATCTCAGCTGATACAACGTTGCACACTCGAGAGCAACGACCTCTGATTGCACCCGCTGTCCTGTCTAGAACATCGGAGTCTGTATCGTTGAGAGAGGCAATGCACTTGTTGACATCCTCCAGCACGTGCTCCTCTGCACAAACAATTCATTACGTATACATCTATGCATACATCTATGTTGGTAGGTTTCGATGCATAATATAAAATACGAGTACTGTGTGCGGTACAATCGGCAGCTACTATGAAGTGTTCTGTGTAAGTACAATTGGCAGCTACTAGAAAGTGTTCTGTGTAAGTACAATCGACAGCTACTATGAAGTGTTCTGTGTAGACTTTGCTATGCATTGTTGAATTAACTTACATCACATACTGAAAGTGGTATGAGCAGCAAGTGGCAAAGAGAAAAAAGGGCCACAGTTAGCCATTAAAATCAAATACATAAATGGTTTGGCGGAGCGTTTAAAATACCTTGCTCTGTTAAAAGAATGGATAGGTAAAGTGTGATAGGTAAAGCACCTAGCAATGAAATTTTCAAAATACAGTCAAACATGGATAACTCGAACTTCACGGGACCGAGCAAAAGTGTTCGAATTATCGGAGCGTTCAAGTTATCAGAGCACTGTCACAAGTCCATGTATTTACTTATTTATTAGTAGATACATGTACATATACAAACTATAATATAAATCAAAAGCACAAATGGCTTGTTTCAAATTAAATGCTTCTAATGTAAAGTTTAAAACGTTTTTATTAAAAAGTATAGAGATTTTTCGATCACTTGAGATTGGTTTGTTGTTTGAGGTGATGTTATTGCCAGGACGTTTTTTAGATTGACATTGGCAAAACTTGATCGTTGTTGAAATGCTCAAAAGAAAAGACATCTTTTTCTTTTGAGCGTTTTACCCACGATCAATTTTGCCGATTTTTCTTGAAGTTTATGCAAAGATTACCTTACTTTACCTGGGATTCGTTAAGAGCAACACTCCGAGGCAGTTCAATTAAAAGTTTTACGAGGTTTTACGGTACATTGTATATCACTCACGCTTTTTGAATGGATACTTATTGAATGTACACACGTATTCTGTGTTTAGGTCAAACGATGAATAGTTTTTTTAGCTAAGACAACGTATACGTTTAATTACAACAATTTTTAAGACGTTTTAAACATTCAACATTCTGACGTTGATTTAACACGGAATCAACGTCGGAAAACTATTCATCACGGGCTAGCCGGGTCACACACTCAAGGATTTTCGCCACGCACATACAAAACAAAAACAACATGCTGTTTTTGTTTTGTATGTGCGTGGCGAAAATCCTTGCGCACGTGACCCGGCTAGCCCGTGCCAGTGTCGTATAGTTTCACAGAGTCCCGTGACCAAGAGCCGGAAACAAAAACGCTTGATTCCAAACAAACCCGATCGACATACTGATCTCTAATGGAATATTCTTACCTCGCTCTCAACATCTCACTCTTTTGCATTTACTTTACTTTATTACAAAAAATCACTGGTAGTTTCTTGTAGAGAATTTTGTCTTTTTTCAAATGGTGTATAATACAACAATCAATTTCAGAGCGACTGCCAATGGGAGTAATTTCTGTTGGTTAGTGTTGCGGCCTCTCCATTATAACTTATATAAAACAATAGTGGGCGCGGCTTATTTGTTTGGAGCCGTGCGAGCTCCAATATGCGCATCCGTTAGCAGCAAAACTCTGTGAAGTTATACAGCTCTGTACTGGCAGAGTCATATAGCTTTAAAAAGTCTCGCGACCAAAACCGGAAACAAAAACGTCGGATTCCAAACAAACTGGATCGACATACTGATCTCTAATGGAATATTCATACCTCGCTCTCAATCCTTCGTTTTTTCGTGACGTCATTTTATCGTTGTCAGCCATCTTTATAGACAATTTTTTCGTTAGAAACACTAAGCTTTTGCAATGATAATTTGAAAACGATGTTTTTGTTTGCAATTTTTTATTATAATATCAAAACAACACTTAAAAGTACTAATAAATAAAAAAAACACGATCGTTTTCTACAAAAATGGCGACTTTTTCGTGAACGAGCGCATGTGCAAACGACTTGATGACGTCAAAAAAATGATGGATACCGCTCTTTTTTGCATTTACTTTACGTTTTTACAAAAACGTTATTAGCAGCTTTTTGTAGGAAATTTTGTTGTCTTTCAAATGGTTCATGATACAACAATTAATTTTAAAGTGACTGCTAATGGGAGTAGTTTTTGTTGATTAATGTTGCGACCTCTCCATTATAACTTATATAAAAATAGTAGGCGTGCCCTGTTTGTTTGGAATCAAGCGAGCTCCCGTATACGCTTCTGTTAGTCGCGGGACTTTGAAACTATACGGCTCTGGCCCGTGCTATTCATCGTATAGCAGTATAAATCAAATTTCACGAAACCTTTAGAAAAGTCGTTGACAAAAATATTTTGCCGATGGTGGTAATAACGACGCTTATGAATTACGAAAAGATGAGGTTTACCTCTATGGCTTTGAATAACGTAATTTTCTAAAGCGATAACAACCGTTTCGGTAGCCGTTGGGCAAAAAACAGTTCGAATTAACAGTGTTGAGTTCGAGTTATCTATAGCAATTTATCATTCCGTGGGAGCGGACCAAAGAAACCGTTCGAATTAACCATGTGTTCGAGCTATCCGTGGGCGAGTTATCCATGTTTGACTGTAATTGTTACACGCTGCACGCAATTTGTTGACATCCCGCAAGTTGAAATGAGTTGAAAGCATGTAACTGTCATGTAAAAAACGAGGAGGTCTACAGAATTATCACACCAATCTCACAACCAGCCTAGAGCGGGCAACAAGGCCATTCGAAGCTTATTGGGGTCTAACAAACAATACGTTATTGTGGTTGAGGCCTAAGGCAGGAGGGACAGTGCAAGGTCCTATGATTATGCAGTCAAATAATGACACAAGAGATTGCAAAATATAACTTTATAAGGAGAATCAGAGTTGTGAATCTAATGGCAATGATGAATGATATGAGCTGAGATAACAAAGTTAACTAATAACAAGCACCTCATCTGGAGAGTTTTAAGCTGTGATATCATGACAGCTCTCCGATGTGTACTGAATTGTTACAGTAAAAGATAAGAATTGATAGATTACCACCAACAAAAATGAGTTAACTGCTGAAAAAAAAATTACAACTGTATCGACTTACTCAGGTTCATCATATTCATTATTAGTTAGTCAGGCCTTCACTCTGACAGTAGTTGAGATCTCTGAATATATACATGTATATCGCAATATAGAGATCTCTGAATACATACATGTATATCTCAATATAGAGATCTCTGAATACACACATGTATACCTCAATATAGAGATCTCTGAATACATACATGTATATCTCAATATAGAGATCTCTGAATACATACATGTATATCTCAATATAGAGATCTCTGAATACATACATGTATATCTCAATATAGAGATCTCTGAATATATACATGTATATCTCAATATAAAGATCTCTGAATACATACATGTATATCTCAATATAGAGATCTCTGAATACATACATGTATATCTCAATATAGAGATCTCTGAATATATACATGTATATCTCAATATAGAGATCTCTGAATATATACATGTATATCTCAATATAGAGATCTCTGAATATATACATGTATATCTCAATATAGAGATCTCTGAATATATACATGTATATCTCAATATAGAGATCTCTGAATATATACATGTATATCTCAATATAAAGATCTCTGAATACATACATGTATATCTCAATATAGAGATATCTGAATATATACATGTGTATCTCAATATAGAGATCTCTGAATATATACATGTATATCTCAATATAGAGATGTACATGCATATACCGATGCAGAAATGCAAGCTCTATGCATAAATCCACTATAGTTCTACATTTAAAGATTGTTTCTCCATCACATCTCATGATGCATGGAACAGAGAAAGATTTAAATTTTTGAAGGACGTATTTTCTATGATATATCTTTTTATGCATCGAATTAGTATTTGTCAGAGAATTCAACTGTTATCAGCAATACCTGGTTGTTATTTAAGCGCGTGTTTCAGTTGCTGTGGCAACCATTTATGTCAGTTTAATATAATGAATTTTGATTCATAATGAAAAGATAAACATAAGACAACACTAAATAATTAGTTATAGATAAACTCACAAAGTTGTACGTAGGTCACATGAAATGTATAGTAGGTCACATGAAGTGTATAGTAGGTCACATGAAGTGTATAGTAAGTCACATGAAGTGTATAGTAGGTCACATGAAGTGTATAGTAGGTCACATGAAGTGTATAGTAGGTCACATGAAGTGTATAGTAGGTCACATGAAGTGTATAGTGTAAAACAACAGGATTAGTTTACGACCCTGTAATATGGACTCCGGTAGTTCATAGCCCGTGTACTTAACATGTCTTTGGAACAGAAATCAATTTCGAGTGTAAAAATATTGTTGCGTACATTTTTCTTTGAATGTATGGAAACATTCCTGCAGATACATCTTCACAGGAATAGCAACTCCCTAGTGAGGGTTTCTTCAGAACATGGAAACACAGCTATTGCTATTATGTAACTAATATACTCTAAAAGTAAGTTTCTTTACTTATATTGAGCTCCATAATCATGCCACCTACTGATAGGAGTGTCTATATTGTATGTCCTATTAATTTTTCTAGAAAATATTTAGCTGCAACAAAGCATCAAATAATCTACAATTATATTTTAATTTGACAAAAAAACTTATGACAAATATTAAAATTCAAAAATACTTTAATATGTAGATTGTTTAAATTTTACTTAGACACACTGGGTTGCATATCTTACTTGTTTTAGAGTCCAACTAGTGACCCAACTAGTGACCCAACACCCTCATATGTCATAGAAACACACTTTTTTATAACAACTGCACGGAGGACTTTTGCACCAAAGATCTTAAGAGGATTTCTCAGTTGGTTTCCTTTTTTCCAATTCTCAACACAAAGGTGGTAAGAGTTATGCACCTAGCAAATGTCGATAACAGTCTAGTAACATATTCACAAATTATTTTCAGGAAATAAATAGCATTTAATGGAGCAAACATTAAAATGTGTTATACCCTAGTATTACCATATATCTTACGCACTTTTATTGTGATAATTTATTACTAACCATGGAAAAATATTACACATCTTTGACACAAAGGTGTTGACCTATTTTATTCTTGTGTATTCACTGAAGAGTTCTGACACATTTCTGTAGACCAGGTTACAAACTTTTTGCACATCCCACCAATACTATGGCCTTTACAAAACAATAGGCAACCAGCAATCTTTCAGGGCAGCGAGAGCTGGTCATATTAGCCACCGAGTCCAATGGTGCATGAGCCCTCTGAATCCAGAAAATAAAACGCTTTTGACTAAGTTCGGTCTTAACGGATTAACGGTGGTTTTTAGCAGGTGAGTGGAAGTTCAGCTAAGAATTCCTTTACTTGTACTTAATTGGCTAATCCCTTTTCTAACGGACATTTCTTAAAATAACACGGCGCAACTTTTAAAATCCAGTTAAGTGGCCTGTTAAAGGATTATTTATTTGGAATGCGCAAAGAATCTAAGTGATTTGTATATAGAGGTGATCTCTCTAGGCACAAGTGAACACGTATTAGAATTGCGAAGACAACCAGCCCTGCTGATTAGGAGATAAGTTATCAAGAGTTTATCATTGGCAGCAGGAAGTGTCTAATGATGTCAAATAAACAGTCGTGTGGACTGAATTTAGGGAGTAGGAGGATGCAAACACGCAGACGATTATTGCATGAAGGTAATAATACCATGAAAAGATGTGCTATATCATCTTGTCGCTATATAACTAATTTGAGCTACAAAAATGTAGAAAAATTTGCTTCAATAAAGTTAATTAATAGCATGATAAACACCTCATTTCCTGGTGATAATAATAGTAACGATACCCTATCATTCGGAAGAGGAGAGTCATTTAAAGGTCTATGACTCAAGGGACAGACCGCAAAGCTAGAACTTGAATAGCGACACTTGGAATTGAGATAAAGAAAGACACAAGATTGTACCATAATTAGTAATAAAAAATCCTTTTTTAAAATATTCAACTCAAAACCTGTCAATCATATCGCACATCAAGTCGGACATTCGCACCAAGTTCAACAGCTAGAGACAAGAAAAGCTAAACAAACGAGTACCGCTGATATCACTACAAGGATGTCCCAAGGTAGAGCTTAGGCAATGAGACAGAATGTACAACTGCCTTACATATAATAGATACAAGTGCATAAAGATCTAGCAACTCTCACCAGATACTGCGAGGAAGTCATCTATAGTTGTTATCTCATCAACGGCTTCCGTAAGAATTTTAACATGTCGCTCCCAGGAATCCTTGAAAACGTCCATGTTCTCTTGAGCTACCTTGGACTTTGGTCGGCATGCTAGAACTCTTGCAGCATTCACAACCTGCATGACATGGCAACTCTGGGGGTTGACTGACATGTATGGCACGGCCTCAACAACATCAAGTACTACATTTCTAAACTAAGCCCTGTTGGTTAGACCCTGTTGGACTAAAGAGCTACAACAAGTACTACCTTTCTAAACTAAGCCCTGTTGGTTAGACTCTGTTGGACTAAAGAGCTGAGGCTAGATTAAAGATGAACTTGGACAAAATTTTAGTAAATTTTGTTAGAAAGTATCGCATTTTTTATTATTTGCGATTGTTGTTGATGTTTGAGGGGATCAGACTGTCAGGATATTTCAAGAATCAAGATTAAAATTGATAAAACTTGATGTCGGTTAAAACGCTTAGAAGAAAAATACATGTAAACTAACGCCACTAGTTGTTATAGTTGCTATAGTTGATATTAGCTATAGCGTTCAAATGGCAGCGTTACACGTCTCTATTATGTCAGTCTCTTCGCAACTATGGACATCATAATCGCACTTTTGCACTTACGTTTGATCTGAGTGTTTTAACTGTGATCAAGTTTTGTCGATTTTAATATTGAAATCGATATATCGTAATATATCCTGGCAGTCAGATCATTTCAAACATTAAAAACAATCGCAAATGATGAAAAATGTTGATACCTTCCGATAAAATCTACTAAGATTTTGTGCAAGTTGATCATTAAATCTACAAGGATGTTGGCAGGTCAGCTCTGAGTGCTAATTAGGTGCTGAAGGAAGGGCCTAGGTGTCAACGTACTAGATCCTTAGGGTCTCAAGAGAATCATTGACTAAGTAATAACAAACAACGGGGAGGAGAGGGAGAAATAAACAGATGGGTGCACATGCAACTGTAGAACTCCAGGTCTAGCAGTCTGGTAATATAGATTAGGAACCCAATTTCAAACTGTGTTACGGCTGAAAAGTCTTTTTAGGGAGACAGTTGGCAACAAGATGAGCTGAGATATGGTAGCTTATAACTCTGACCACAGAATATGATTAGGTGACAAAGAATATTCCTGCAAGGGAGAGTTGAGGTAGAAACAAGGGAGAAACGAGGGAGAGCTGAGGGAGAGATGGTCTGAACTATGTAAATAGTGGTAAGAGACAAACAACACACAGAACTATCTAACCATACTAACCATACTAACCAAACATTCATCAAGTTGAGATATCACCAAACCTGTACATGTCTAGAGTACTCAAAGGTCATCAAAGGCCACACCCTCATTTTTATTAATTCTAAGATACATAAATATCAAGACAGGAAGTACAATATTCATTTCTGTAAATTCTACCTAACTACGTTAGTAATTGAATTGTATACAAAATGTTCCGGTGTAAGCAGATGCTCGACCATATAACTGTGTAGCGTTTAAAGGGTGGTAGTAATTGGGTAAAGGGTGGTAGTGCCATTGAATAAGTGTGAAACAGACCATGAACCAACAGTATAAGTGGCAGAAAAAATATGTTATATACATTAAACATTTCGTCAGAGAGTTAAACCAGCTACCAGTACAGGCAAAAAAACACATATTATATACTAATGGAGACTGAAGCAATATTCCTCTACTGCCTATTACCTACAAGTATGCAGTTTGTAAATATGTTTTTCAAAAGCTATGCTAATAACTACCTACAGTATATGTTCAGTTAGCTATAACAAATGCTCGCGTTAACATTAACTACCTACAGTATATGTTCAGTTAGCTATAACAAATGCTCGCGTTAACATTAACTAGCTTTATCTTCAGTTAGGTTTTCTACTGGCTAGCTAAGCGATTACTGACAACATGCAATGAACAACTGCAATATTCATAAACTAATGGCATTATCCCTAAGTATAACGTCTGCTAGATCTACTCTTGGATTGGTAGATGGTGAATAACTATACAATCAGCTAGCTTTACCATCAGCTGATATATTATGTAATAACACTAAAGCTATAAAACTAGTGGCTATCTTTACCATCAGGTAGACATGCCTTGGGCAGCAGCGCATCAAGTTTGTTTTGGAGAGCTTTCTACCGTCGGCTTGAGAAGAGAAAACCTTTGAGAAGCTGAACCTTTCATAAGCATGCGTGGTGAAGAGAGTGTAAATGAGAACAGAGCAGGGAATAATGGAGGACATACCTGGTGACGGAGAGGAGTGGATGAAATATATTGAGACAGAGAGATGAATAATATAAGACATACCTGGGACAGAGAGGAGTAATATAAGACATACCTGGGGACAGAGAGGAGTAATGTAAGACATACCTGGGGACAGAAAGGAGTAATATAAGACATACCTGGGGACAAAGAGGAGTAATATAAGACATACCTGGGGACAAAGAGGAGTAATATAAGACATACCTGGGGACAGAGAGGAGTAATATAAGACATACCTGGGGACAAAGAGGAGTAATATAACACATACCTGGGGACAGAGAGGAGTAATATAAGACATACCTGGGGACAGAGAGGAGTAATATAAGACATACCTGGGGACAAAGGGTTTCTAGCTGTACAGCAGCTAGTCTCACAAGCTTTACACCTTCCTCGTTACTTGACATAGAACAGGCAAGGTTAGCGACCTCGACAAGTTTACCGGCATGCTCCATGAACACCTGACCGTATTCCTCGACCTGCAGCAAAACAGAAGTCCTGAGGCAATGGTGCATACAGGGGGCAGCCAGCACTACATCAGAGTGTACAGAATCAGTTGCTGCGACAGTACAATAAACTGCACCCGAGTAGCAGGCAATCACATGTCTGATTGCCAACTGCAGACATGTCGCTAACCAATGAGGAAATTGAAAGCGAATCTGTGATTTATGCAAACTCATCAAGTGCAGTAATGATTCGTGAAGCGAAGACTCCAAACAACAAGCCATCTGTTTGTTATGGAGATTATCATGGAGTAGGGAGTTCAGATATTTCTAGTGATATTCGAAGGAAAGCAGCCATAACTATGTCAACACTGACCATGTGTTAACCACTGCCATTACAATACACACGGATGATCCGAGCATTCATTCAATGCAATAGCAATAGTACCTACCGTTGTATTTATCCTACTGTCTGCGCTGGCCATCTCAAGATGAATACGAAATTACGACAAAAGGAAACAGCCCTCAGCAACCCTTTTATGCAAGTTAGAGACAGTCGTTACTTGGAGCAGCTTATCAAACGCAATTACACAATGCAGTATAACATCTTCTTATCAGCGATGCCTTCATCCTTTGTACAGCAGCGGGGAGTTGAATTGCAACCCACAATGCTGTGGGATCAAGCCCTACATACACTGATTAGAAAGTCATATACATATGCACAGAGATATAAATGGGAAGAGAAAGACTGCACTGCATAGATTTACTATATCCTCGGGGACGCAGAAATGACACTGACTGTTTTCCTCCTATGGCAGACCTCTGAATCAAGGTTAACACAGAATGCAATTTCTTTGATGCAGTTAAAGTGGGCAGCAACCGAAGGCATATCATAACAAGATATCTGCAGAGATGCAGCCACTTAAAAACTGTCAAAGAGTATAATACAAGACATCATCTAGTTGGACAGCATGAGCAGAACATGATTGGACAAAGGCGTGTAAAAGTTGCCTATACGATGGTTAAAGGCATGACACGAAGTAGAGTGAAGAATTGATGTAATCATTGTACGCTGTCTTCATCGTCCTGCATATATAATGGCAGCTAACGTTTTAAAAAATTTAATAACAATTCTAGCATACATGGATGCTAGTCTATATAAAATTGAAATTGTAATAGCCGATGAGGGGCTATGCACCGCCTCACCCACCTTTGCTCTCCAGGTCCATGATGGAGTCCAAACCTTTTTCCTATGATGCGGTGGCAGAGGCCCAAGATGGAAGGCCGTGTCTATAAACAGCGGTTCCAACTTCACAAAACTAAATACGGCCATCATCTTGCTGACCAGTTTCCCTCAGAGGCTAATAAACTTGTAAACAAGGTAAACCGGCCAGACTGAGGTGAAGATTTAAAATGAAAGCGCCAGAAGAGGAGTTGACTCGGCGGTCTTGCATGCTCAGCACGTCTGACTTATGGTGATTCATTACTGCTATCAGCTGGTCGTGAGTCGGCATGACAACGGCTAATAACTAAAATCTTGAGAGACAAATGATGGAGAGAAATAGGAAGGGCATGCTCGAACACATCATATCTCATCTTATCCAGCCAATTACTCTTGGCAAAGCACAAACCTGAAGCAATAATCAATATACAGTAAGGGCTTATGAACAGATTTCAAGGGCCCCATGCCTTACATGGGCCTACAATAAACCTATCGCTGTTTAATGTAAGCGTATTGCTCGAAAAATGTTCCCGCGCAAGACTTAGTGTCTGCAATAAATTAAATTACATAAAGGTATATTAAAATACATAAAATGTTGAATAAAATTAGTAAAAACAAAAGAAATGTTAATAGCAAGGTTAATATAAAGAGTCATTTTGCAAATTCTGCCCAAACCTAGCAATTCCTTTACAATTATACCGTTTCACCGATTTGCAGAGTATAACTTCATTCTGAAGGCAGAATACTTTTAGGTAATAAAAACTATTTTCCGAAGACGAAAAGGCAGAATGTTATGTTGAATTTGGTGAAGTTCACCTGACATCTATTACAGATACCAGTAGCCTATAAAATGGGATTGCGATTCTATTTAAACATTTCATGCCTCACAAAGGTCAAGGAGAAACAAACCATTTTTGAATTTTATCGCATCCTCCTAACTGTTACTATTAATTGTTAGTGACTAGTTACGTTTGGAACAATACTACTTTTATTACACAGTAACTATTAAAATTAGGAAAATATATATATTATATTTTCCTAATCTATGGATACAAATCTCAGTGTTTGTCTTTTTGTTATACCCTGTGTCCAGTTATAACAATTAAAATCTAGCAATGAAAAATCTGCTTGGCACTGGATTTGATCCTGGAACCTCCAGATCTAGTGGAGGAGAACTTGATTATTAAGCTACACGGTATACATTGGATTCATTGGGCAAATAGTCATTACATTGGTTAAGATACGCACGATTGAAGCGCTTGCTCGAGGTTAATAACTAGCACTGTTGACTGGTACATGTAACAATTGTTAAGCTCGCCCAAAACGCAGGTTGAGCACCCAAAACCTTTTAGCAAAGGTAGGTAAATATTTTCCAAGTAAGTTACTCAAATTCATTAGGTAATTACCCTATTACCCGTGCAACTGCGAGCATTCACCTAGTTGACCATATATTTAAAGACCTTTTTAGCAACTGAGCAACAACACATCAAACGCAGGAACTATATTTACTATAAAATATCAGACTATACTTTATAGCATCGCGTCTTTCAAAGAAAATTATAGTTCAATTAAATATAATATGCAATGTTATATATCGACAATTAATATTTATCAGATTTTAATGGCTATGAAATCCTCCCGAGGATAGGGTTTAGTGCCAAGCAGTCAAGGGACATTTTGTTTGTGGTGCATTGCCAAGAATTTCTATGCTTCATTCGACACAGCGACCAATCATTTTCAAAGCATTTTCCATCATGGTTACGATCACTTCAAATAAAGCTAAACTAAGTTAGTTCGTAGCTTATCATCCAGAACAACCATTTGGTTTCATGTGTTTGGCTACCGGAGTCGGTTCATGCGTGACACGAGTGAATAAAGAAGGAAAACCTCTATCTACGCTTGGCTCGCTACTCCTGAACACACTATTGATTTTATATATGTTTTAATTGTGAAGAAACATTTCATATTTACTATAGTCACATTTACTTGATAATATTCTAGAGGCCCACAGGTGTGCTAGTGATAATCTCAAGAAATATAGGAGACCAATTTAGTAGCGCAGTTCAATGTGATGAAACTAGGCAGAGATAGTGGAGACCAGGAAAAAACAGTAAACAGACGCAATATACTTGTATTGCTGGTCTATCCTCACAACAGAGTTAAGAGTCAAACAATCGAAACAAACAACTAATTCTGACCAACACAGAATCTTAACCAGACCATTCCTTGCTGCTCACCATCCATGGATAATTCATCACCAAAAGAACAAAAATGTTGCAGAGCATCAGGATTATACCTCGAGGCGCCTCCTGAAGTAGTCTTTAGTAACGACTAACAATTAGAAATGTACACAATATTTATACATGAGTCTGGTGACTACCCTGTGTATTACATTTACATCTGTCTGCACACTATATAACTGCAACTATGCACAGCAGAAAGGAATGCATACTCCATCCAGGTATGCATTATAGATGGTTGCTAGGTAATTATAGATGGTTGCTAGGTAATACCTTGGCCATCAATTAAAATATTTAGCAACTCGTGCTCAAAATGTGTAGAAAAGACTATTCCTATAGCATGGTAAGGTGTTAGCTGCATAAGCAGTTGACCGCCACTTCGACATTCTTTGATCTTTATGAACCCAGAATAGCAAGTGATCAATAGAAAAGTGTCCACAAAACGATGCTAATAATGACTAAGTTACACCAATAACAATTAATTATTTCATGGTTGCTGTTCGTATCGAAGTCTATTTTCTAACTCCAAAGCTTACAGTTTTTTTTGTTAAAACTTTGAAAGCAACACCACAGAAATAATTAATAACTGTATCAGGCTAATAGTCGTTCGCTGTTTAACGCAATCTTGAGACTTCGACATATGTAAAAAATGTTTACAGATATTGATTAGTCGTTTTGGCAGCTATGATAGAATTTTGAGACTAAATCTATTTTTTGAGAATAAAAACCATTTAACATTTACGATGGAATTTTGAGACTAAATCTTGTGCTAAGTGTCCATGCAGCTAAAAGTTTATCATTATTTCTGTGAAAAGTATTTTAAATAGCAACGCGTAAGTTTTGCTTAAATAAAAACTTGTTTAGCAGCTAATATCGACTAGTTCAGCAGTACAGAAGAGTTGAGGTCAGCAGACATTGTAGAAAGTATTTAACAGCCAGAAGATGAAATGTTTCCAGATGAAAACAACAATTAGAACGCAACTGACAAAGCAAACGATGCAAATATTTTTGTTTCAAACATGCTAATTTTTGTTTCTGCATGTATTATAAATATGCTTTGTTTATGTCATTTGTTCATGAATTTGCAGCATTTGATATATAATCTATATATATATATAAATATCAGTATTTGTTTTTGTTGGTCAGTATAAGTGTTCATGTGTTCAATTATAACAATTGACAAAATAAAATGATTATTCAGTCTATGTACATGTTTCAATATTTGTCTGCTTGTTTGTGTGTCCAGTTGTAACGACAAAACTTTAGGAGTAAAAGATCCGCTATGCAATGAATTTGAACTTTCAACTTCAAGTCCTGCAGACAGGCATTTATCCAATACACTAAGCTGCTCAAATGGCTATACTATGGAATAAATTGTGCCCATACTCATTACACATGCCAATCTTTCATGGCTTCACACTAAACACTGCAGCTAGCATTATGCTAAAATTGTTGTCAAGAGGAAAAATGCTTAAACTCACATGGGCAGCAGGACAATAATTGTGGTCAGTATAGAGCTGCAGTAGGCACCGCAGCCAGTACAGAATTAATTACACAGAAATACACTGAGTACACAGAAATAACCTGAGTACACAGAAATAAACAAACACCTTCATTTAAAAGTTAAAAAGGCAGATGTTGTAAATGTTGATTAAAGTAAGTCTTCTGAGCAAAAACTTTTTTATTACCCATGAAATGCTGATGATTTAGCTATTTATTATTATATAACTTATAAATTTGTAGATTTATAGCATATTATTTGATAGCATCATTGCGGTTATCCAAACTCGGCTTACAATGGATCGACGCACATAACTTCTAATTTATTGCATATAAAAAGACAATTTTGGCAGCAAACTAGCAAACATATCAATGAATGCAATGAACTTTTATGAGACATTGTTAAATATAGTTATGAAATAAAATTATGCCTTCAAATTTAAAATGAAATAAAAAATTGAAAGCTCCAACAAAATTGCAACGCAGGCTATACGATCATCATAGGATAATTGCAAGCAATAGATATCAAATGTTAGAGATATTTCTCAGCTTACCAATACATACAATGTATTTATTTAAAGATCTACGACAAGTAGGAGGTGAGTTATAGCAGATTCCCTATATTTAAAAAAGTTAATGGAAGAAGAGTACAAAATGTAGGCGACATTCGCTTTGCTCGTGAAATGGTTAAATTGATCTTCCCAAAATTCTGACGAGCTATTTAAAAAATACAAAGCCGGCCTCTATTTGAACGTCACCTCTAATAAAACACCACTACAAGAGAAAGGTTAAAAAATAGAGCGCTATGGTATTCAAATAAAGGTTTCACGGAAAGCTTTCAAAGTTGCCAGTTTTAACGTTGATATGAAAAACATTTGTCTTGCTATGTCATAGAGGGATCCTCAATGGAAAGTATTAAAAAAATTCTGAGCTCACGTAGTTATTTGTAAAACTCTAGCTAGACCCTACTCGCTGGCCACTTGCAAAACAGAATGGCTGCTTTTTCATTAATTCAAGTATTAAAAACAGTGTAATAACATATTGTCCGCCAAAAAATAATAAACAATGGCAGTGAACATAAGATTACAAATTGATAATTATCTCGTTATTATTAGTGCAAAATAAAAACTAGTGCGTCGAACAAACAGTAGAATATTCATTAATCCTACAAACAGAAACCTCGGCTCCTCTATTTTTATCCTGTTATCTCAGTATCGCTACCGCGTTCCTCTTTTGGAGTTGTCTACACTATTGGTTTGATAATAAATTCACAGATTTTGACTTGCGATTACAACGATGCTATTATTTGCTTCAATCTCCTCTTATGGAATGACAACTCCATTCCTCAGCAGACTTGAAAACCTAAAGATTTTAGCCATTAGCATTTAGTCATGCATCCAGCTATGAAAATGAAGAATTGATGGATAACCCAGACAGATATGCATGCTCGGGAGGTGAGCAACTTAAACCTTGGGTCCATGCATAGCAACAACAAAGCAGGCAGCCACACGTACAACTGCATTAACCTAAAAGCTGTCAATACCATTAACTTTTGAAACATTTTCTGAGAAAAACAAAATCAGAGCCACATTTCAAAAAGAAATACCCTGCTTTCCTTATATAGAGCTAGTCAGAAATGAAGCTAGTACAAATGAGACCAACAGACTGAAAGACACTGAGCTGACAGGCTGCAGTTACCAGCCAGTATATGACACCTTATGCATATGAGCACCAAGTCATGCAGTACATCCCTGCAATACTCTCCATATGTAAAACCGGTATGGAATGGTCCGGGGCAGGACAGACGTTAAGAATGAGCAACAACCATGCACCAGCCTTGGATGCTTCTTACCACGGGACTCTAGTACTCCATCTACGCACACACCTTCAACTGCATTTATGGAATAATGTTACAGCTTACATAAACTGAGCCAGCAACGAACAGGGTGGCTAACAGTTAAAACCTCTCAATATATAAGTGAGAGAGCAGACAACTCTCATTAATTCAATCCCATTCTACAATACTTGTTCTGTAAACAGATTGATGCACCATTAATAAACAAGAACACAGTGAATGGAACTACCTCGCCTTCATTTCCTGCCTTGGCAGCCTCAATGAGTATAAGAAGGGGTACATTTGTTTCAAGGAATGAGTCAGAAACATGGTCGACCACAGCCTTCCGTAACTGCTTTCTCAGATCTCTCGTTTTCTTACACATGTTCTCTATGGCCTTGTCAAGGGACTCTGTTGGTTCCTGCTCCCCGACCTACAAAGCAACACCAAGGCCAACTATTGTGGAGCTTATTTGGTGTGATGAGTGCCAAAGGAAAAGGTCATTAAGGAAATCGTTGTTAAGCAGAAAAAATAATCCAGCAGAAAAAAAAGAATTATTTTGAATAATCTTTAAAACAAGTTGAATAGGTCAAAGGTCACAACTATCCATAAATAAATAATAACATTGAATCCCGTGATGTGTGCTACTGAGATTTGTGTGTATTTCCTTAAGATATAGCATAAAAAGTAGTTTGGATTACAGCGATAGTTGGTTACTTTTCATATTTTGATAATTCATGACATGTAAACTTCAATTGTCATTATATTATATTTTTAGTCATCAACGTATCTGTCGCTAGATAAAATATGGCACAAAAGCAATTTTTTGAATGAGCTTTTGATGCCACACAGCAGTTCATGAAGTCTTTAACAGTCTAATATATACCAGAAACTACAACTGAGGCTTTTATGCTAAAACTGCTAAAACACTCATCTCTAATCCGCAGATTCATCAATGGATTAACACCAGATTCCAAATAATTTTTTAGCATAAGTTAAAAATATAATATTATTAGATAGAAAGGTATGCAGTTCAATGCTGTGGACTCAGAAGTGAACTTCAATATCTTTATTAAACGCTTCAACGGTTGGGCTAACCCTTATATACATGTACATGTGTTGTATATATAGTAATCAGATGCTTATGCCATGTAGGACATGACATTGCATATTGTTGTTTGACTTATGAGCAACGCTCAAGCAAGTGATTCGATGGCCAGGGGAACTATTAGCTAATACCCAATGAGAAGACAACCCTTATAATTTTCTAAAGCATAAGAATATAGGTTTGAAATTATCGACCATGAGCATCATGTGGGCCAGGCACTGTCTTGGTTATAAAATAATAATTAACTCTTCATTTACAGAGTGGCCAAAGTAATAGAGTGATTGACTAAAAGATCTCATAGACAATAGGAAGAGACAACTAGAGTGGGAGAGTGCATTAGTAATAATCTCTCTGTTGCAGTCGGTCAAGGTGACTAAGACTGTCTATGGTTGTGGCTTACCAGTGCATCATGCACAAGAATACCTCGAATCTAGGCGTAATGTAATACACCTAGATTCGAGGTAATTAATAAGCGATTTGGAACCCATAGATTTTTACCGCAATTTCTTAAAACTCACACTCAACTGGTTATGAGATTTTTAGTTATCATCAAATTTTTTCCACTTATAAAAACATAATAAATATGATTAATTATAATATTTAATAGAAACGCTCATTTTTTGTGTTAACGAAACACTGCTAGGCCACGCTTCATTTCCGTTAATTTCTTTTCAAGTCAGATCTAAATGGGGTTACGTATGATATCATTAATAGTAATGGTAAAATATAAGATAGATTGGCAAGTAACTTTTTTTGATCAATTCCTTTTGATATCTCCATTGAAACTGTCGATAGATAACTTAATAAATAGAATAACCTGGGCATACAGGGTGAATCTGGGCTATTTTAGTTTCTTGTTAAACTTTTCCAATGCATGATGACAGTAAAACTAAACAACCAGCATGCGTGAATCCTTTGCTGAAATTAAGAGACTAACAAAGGTCTCTGATAAGCTGTGTATATAAAGAGTAGAACTTGAGCCAAGTTAGTCCGTACTCTACAGGATGATATCAATCACTAAACTGCGAGTGGACAATAGCTATACAGGTGCTTACATTATGCTCATACTGCGTGAGCAAGTCCTGCAGAGCCTGACGCACGGAATTACACTGTTTCACGATATGCTCTCTTCTTTCATCTCTCGTGCATGACGAGTCAGCCATGAGAGCCGCTCCACTAATAATACTCTCCAGACGCTCCTCGAGACAGGGACGGGTCCTTGAGGCGTTGTAACTACTCGGTTCCATTATCACCTTGGACTAAAATAAGTAACAGAACTGCAAGTTGAAAACTGCACTCACCATCTGCGCATTAAGACTCGGTGTAAAAGTCATATAGCGTAAAGTGCATGACTTTTAATTACGAAATTAATTCGGATGCAGAATACAAACAAGTCAAAGAGTGAATAATTGCCAACGATGATACCTTTAGGACGAGAACCGAGAGATGACAGTTGCAATATGCGACACAAAAAAAAAGATTCATGCTGGTGTAAGTTCCTAATAGGATATTTGTATTACTGCTGTGCTTACATGTCCTACTGATGAGACAAAGCGGCTAGACACTATTAAACCAACTGCCAAATTAGAAGCTGAGTAGAACTACTAGGAAAGCCATCTCAGGTATTACTGCGCAAGAGTATCAAAAAAATTAAAATCATTCCGCAAATGTGAAAATTGCTTGATAAAACATTTGTTATGAGATGGCCTTCTATAATGGTGCTTCAAATTCCTCACACACGAAAGAAAATAGGGAGAAGTGTCATGTCATGTGGGGTGAAGATAGCAGCTTACAGCATAGTAAAAAGCAGAAGGTATATAACAGTTCCACTACAGGCAATAAAGGCAAGCTCCAGCACAAACAACCAACCCTATTATAAAGAGACAAAAGAAAGAAGAGCACTGGCTGTGATAAGAAGCATATATAACAATAGATCACAATAAACGATGCATGTCTACAATAGGTATTACAGGTTCACAAGAAAAACAAGTACAGCAGCAAGTATACGCACATCAAAGTCCTCGAGTGCCGCAGCCAGTTCCCCTATTCCCTCGTAAGGATGGTGAATGGATGGTCCAGTAGCCTGAGAAACCTCTCCAATAGTATGGACGGCGTCGGATACCTCCCCCATAACGTAGTCTCTGTTTGATTTAGCGGCAGCCAGCTCGGGATGCTTTACATAAGTCTGCAGGAATAGAGATACGTACATTGTATGACATACTCTTTCTCATTATCTCCAATAAACATAGTCGTGATAGAATGGATATTGGAATATCTCCAACTTGTAAAATTTTAGTCAAAAGTGAGAAAACCACTTTGATGCCTTAAACTAAAAACCCATAACTCAATTTAACTGAAGGACTTCACACTGACAGCTGTTCACAACTATCATAAATTATTATTTGTTTGTTATTTGAAAGTTCTTACAAAGTGATGTCAAGTAGAAATGCATATTAAAACAACATGTATTGAGCGGTAGGGTTAGATGAAAAATCAGAAGTTGACAAACAAACCAACTAACCTCCAGATGAGAGCATTTAACGAGGTAACTAATGTAAACTGAGAGCATTTAACGAGGTAACTAATGTAAACATAATTCACAAAAATAAACAGTTTCTCTCTTATCTAAGTAGAGAGTTTTTACCACATATTTCATGTAAAGACAATTCCTAATTCATTACATAGCAATTACAACACTCACTACTCTAATACAATATTAGATCAAACTCTACTTAGAAAGCTCATACTCTACCATAACTTGAGTAACTATGAAAAGGCAGACACAATGTATAGAGAATATAACAAACTTAATTTTCTATTACTAGCCTTGACACGTTTTGAATTTATGTATGATTCACTATTCGGAGACAAAATATATTTAACTTTGGCGCCACTACACAGGCATCAACCGACAATCACTATCAAAAAGACATTTCTAATTAGCTATAGTGCAAGACAGCATTACTGGTTTCGCTGACATTATAGCCACAGTTTACGGAGCACCTACCTCCACAGCCCTTCAATACAGACCATTAATTAAACTTAGCGTAAGAGACATAAGTAATCACCAATGGTCAGACCAATATATTGAGGCACAACTAGCGCTGTAGCGGAATAACGGCAAACATTTGGTTCTCAAGCCACAAAAAACCTCACACACAGATGAGACATGCCTTGCAGGTAGTGAGTAGCATCAGAGAGTTCTTCTTAAGAACTGCTCGAGCTGATGCCAGATCATCCCTTCTCCGTGGGTCTTTTAGATCCATCTGCCGTCTGCCAGTGCGATCGGCTAGCTCAACAACTCGCCTGCCCAAGGAGCGAAAGCTGTCAATAACTTCCTGTTGGCTTGAAGCTTGATGTAATCTGTGAACGTCCTCTTCCACCTGCATGACAGTAAAAAGTCAAGGCTGTCTATATTTATAGTAAGCAAGTTTTAAGGATTACTCACATGAAATTTTAAAAGGTTTTATCAGAAAGTGTAGATAGTTTTTTATCATTGAAGATTCTGTTGTTTTTTTAGGTGATCCAGCTGGCAGGATGTTTTAAGATTAAAATCGACAAAACTTGATCGAAGTTAAAACTTTCAGAAGAAAAAGGCATGCCTTGACTTCTCTCAAAATAATGTCATTAATCGTGCATATTGTTTATAAGTGATAAATACGAGTCACATGGTCACATATGGTCTCGTATATGGTCACAGAGGAAAACAACAGACAAATTCTAACCAATCTATGATTAAATCCTTTGAAACATCTATAAAAATGTATTTGAGGCTATATTTGAAGTTTTATTGCAATAATCATAAGCAAATAAAAATTAAAATATATACCAATACAGGCGCGTAACACTGCAATTTGGACGCAATAGTCGATGTCACAACGAAAAGGACAAACAGAAAGTGTGACTATTGACGTCATTTTTAGAGAAGTCTTCTTCTCGTTTTAACTGCAATCAAGTTTTGTCAATTTTAATCTTGAAAAATCCTGGCAGTCAGGTGACCCAAAACAACAAACAAAATCACACATGATACAAAAACATCTTTACTTTCTAATAAAATCTTTTAAAATTTCATGTGAGTAATCCTTAATTACTGCATTTATATGAAGCAAGTTTAAATACTGACACAACACACAAGACATGTAACAAGACACGAGCCCCTAAAAGTGTGTTTTGTGTTAAATTTTAAAATTGGCTGTCGCAAGTGTAAGATATATGGCAATTATGGCTATCACTTCAGTTAGGCTAAGTTGGGGTTACTGAGATGTGGTGGCAGCAAAGATGGGTAAGGTGTGAAATCAGCAACAAAGCGGCTCTTACAGCGCGGAGAGACTTGAGGAGCAGGTAGACATCAACCATATCAGCGAGTATTAACAGTCTAGTGACAGCCGACAGCAAAGCCCTGGCAGCTCTCACCATAGAGCTCCTCATCACGGATGAACATGGGTCATCAGCAAACTCTGAAGAGGCGATGTGCATATTATCTCCTGGAAATATAATATATACAGCATACTATCGCCTTGAAATATAATATATATATAGCATAGTATCTAATGTAAATATACTATATACAGCTTATTATCTCCTGGAAATATAATACATACAGCATACTTTTGTAAAAAAAAAATAAACAGCAGCATATTGTATTACAAGCTAGGTAATACTAGGAACTTTGCAAGTCATAGGACATCAACTAACAGGTGAATGACAGGTGAATGACAGGTGGGAGTGGTCATGAGATTCAGCAACTCTGTATTTACTAGACTCATGAATTAGATCTAATGCAATTGCAAAACAGCACAGCTAGAGATCATACTATGAGCTCTGAGTGTAGTTTCACTTCCAATGATTTAACAAAGCAAACGATATTTTCATAAAATGGCTTATGTGGGTGACAGAAAAGAGTAATTACCAGCTTGTCTAACGTCATCCACTGCAGCCATCATTTCATTGCGCACTTCAGCATTTTCATTAGCAATATCTTCCCCTTTGGCAATGAAATTTTGAGTAGCTTGATGCACCGCCTCACACAAGAGATGGGCTTTTTTCGATTTTCCTTTTTTCAGCCTTTGAAATATGATTAACAATCAACAAATAATTCTGCTGAAAGTTTGAGCGCACACAGCGCGTGCTTAGCAGTTTATGAGCAAATACAAAAGGGTGTAATGAACAATCTCAACAACAAAAGAAAACAGGATTGGCATTCATTTAGCAGTGGGAGACCCTAATCTCACCCTTCCTTGACCTAGACACCTCGTATTGAGTGTGCTCCTTGTGTGAATAAAAAAGTAATTATTTAAAATAGTAAGTCAAAGATAGACAGGTTGGAAGTTTCTCCTACTTGTGCTACTGAACATCAAACACTCAGTATTTAGCGCAGGTCGTAGATGAAACTAGGTTACCTTGAAGGTCCTTTCTGATTTACTAGAGTTGTAACTTGCATAACCAGAGGCTCAAGCGTTTGTTCTACAGACTTGGTACGAATTTCTAGGTCTGTGAGATTCCATGTAGCATCCATGCCGGAGACATTTTGTGTAGCCATTGAGCGTTGAGCACCAATTCCCAGCTTTAACGACACAAGGGAGAATGTTTTATGGCAAGATTTCGAAATTATACGATTAAATAGCAAGTACAACTAGCCAATTTTTTCAGTGCTACATGGTAGCACAGCTAAACTTCGATATACAAAGTAAATCTGTTCTAATATTTGCTTATTATTTCAAAACCGTCAGATGTTGAAACAAATATTCGAACATGAATACATTGTGTTTTAGTTGATCTATTTCACAGTTAAAAACCTCATGATAAATACTTCAGGTAATTACATATATAGCATTAAAACAAATACATGACATCAACTATGTAAAAAAACAAATTATATATAACAAAACTCAATAAATAATGTAATAATACGTAGTGGTTTTCATTGTGGCATCGCCTTTACATTGATACAGCCAAATTGAGAGGTAGCCTCAGCAACACAGGGAATAGAAAGTGCGTAGGTAGAGATATTGAGCTAAAGAAAGTGCGTAGGTAGAGATATTGAGCTAAAGAAAGTGCGTAGGTAGAGATATTGAGCTAATTTACGTTGAGCTATGTGAACTTGAATTAACATCACTTATTTATATACGCACTTCTTTTTATATTTGATATTTTTAAAAGGAACGATACAGAACACTGTTTAATATTCTTCAGGCATGCAGAACCAACCTATGAGAAGGAGAGCGGTGTACATACATATGTACTGATTAACAAACTTACAATGATCTAAGAAAGTTCGGATGATATAGATTGAAATTTGTTTGATATGTCGAGAGAAATATTTGCCCAAATCTTATGTCAGATTTCACAAGATTTGTGTGTTGGAGAAAAGTTCTATAAGTCGAGGTTTAACTATATAATGCACATCTCTATTTTAACTAAATATTAGCCCTATATGACTACTATAACTAAAGACACAACATGACAACTGACCTCTGACAACTGTGGAGACAGCTTAATAGGCCTACAAGCAAGCATTGTTAGTTAGATGCGATATCAATTATCTAGCAGATTTCATTTGTGGAGATTAGTCTTAGAACAGGGATTAAGTGACTACGCTGAATGTAATATTAACCAAGTGAACATCTGAAACCCATTTTGATTGTTTTTACTAAATGTACTTCAGTATAGCACTTGCACAAATGTAAAGTTAGTTGCATCGAAGGTTGAATTAAATATGTAGTCAAATCAGATTAGTAACGCAATAATATTAGAATTCATAAGTATATTTACTTGAATTACACGTAAGTTGAAAATGTACTTCGATTGCACCAATAGCTGGCAGAAAAGTAATTGACATTGCAAAAATTAGAGGGGTATTTATAGTACCACTGGCCAATCGTTGATATGTTTTGGGAAAGTTTCAGAAGATTTGCAATCCAAACTGTTGCTAAAGCCAATGATAAATGTCACATCCAAAGTTTTCAGCAGACTTTCATGAGCTTGTATGGTGTAACATTAAATAAGCCTACTTGTTTTATCTCAAGATAAGTCATTTTGTAGAGTTGCATTGTATTATAGTTTTTAAACCAGAAGAGAACAAGCTTGTAAGTTGTCACCTTAGGAATCTATAGATGCAATTAAACTATATTTCTAGTATCGTTATGCAATTTGCAAGCTATTATATAACCAAAATTTAAAGTTATTATAGCTGCAATGTCAAATAACATGTATATGCTATTGAAGGCTAGTAATACATACCATCCATACGGTAGTAGCATTAAAGCATTTATATGAAGACTAAAGTAAACATTTCATTTTAAAAAAACCCAATATTTGACACCAACTTTTGAATTTCCTGGTGCAAACAGATATTCCCTTCTCAAATAAGCAAATACTGTTGAAGAAACTACATATCTATAATGCATTCACATTCGCATATATGTGAGCTGAGTTAATAAATGCAATTAAAAGTTCAACTCAATTAATCTGCAGATGCTATCGAACATTACTATGCTATTACTTTCCTACAGTAGAGGACGACAAAGTAACACTATGAACTTTAATCATGGGATAATCGTAATTTTGTAAGATTATCTTTTTATTGTACTAAAAAGTTATATTACAAACTCACACCGAATCCTGATTATTTATTTGACCTACCTCTTACCTCTTCTTCATTAGTACGCACTAAAGTAAAAACAAGTGGTGCGCCTTAGATAATTTTAAGCCTTAACCAGCATTTGTATATCAAAATTATTGCTTTATTATGCAACTAGGAGAAAAAAAACAATAGAATGTCATAATTTATAATGTATTATACTGTTCTAGGTTATTGTTGGTTAATTGTGAGTTAGCTGTGTTATGCACATTCGCTATTATGTACATGTGTTAGCTGTGATTTGTTAGCTTGGTTTTTAAGACCTAAGTTAAACTCTAATCTCGAGACTACGATGAATACGTTTTTAAGCTACCTTTAATTTTCCTAGCAGAAAAATGCATTAAAGAAGCAAGCTTATACAAACTACAAACGCTAAAAAGTTAAAACTATAATAATTACCTTATTTATAAACAGTACAGATGATTTACAGAGACGCAAATTCAAGGCGATCCCATGAGGGTTCTTGACGTTTGGATGCAACTGCAAACTATTTTGAAGCGTAGCCAAACGTGTTTGAAAGATAAATTTTGGTACCAAAATTAAATAGTTCAGCAAAATCTGTTATCAGAAGTATCTCGAATTTGTCAGATATGCGATAGACGCTGAAAACGCTCGTTTTACTACAAGATAAATTATCGGAACGCCATCTTAACTATGCTAAACAAAGCACATCCAATAATATTTTGTCGTCATTACACAAATACTCCGATTGGCAGGATTTCGTGAAAGGCTATCCGGTTGTGGTTTTTCCAATTTTCGTGGAATGTTACGATAACTCATATTTAGGCTTTTACGTGTACATGATTGTACTCTTTTAAAAGCAGTTGTAGCTATGACAAAGCGTGGCCAAGTGTGTGGGTGCTTATATTTATGAATTGACAAGTTTATGTATATCTTTTTTACGTATCAAACTACAAAGAAACTACGATTGCCGTATAATAATAATTATGGCAAGGCAAGATATTGGGATTGTGACGCAATAGAACTGCCTTGCGTCATCGAGGTGCAGGACGTAGTAATGTTCAAGCGCATTACAACTTTCTATGCGCAATAGATATTTACTGCTACCGAAATTGTGCTTCTACTACAAATTGCCCATTGTGATTTACTGTGAATTTACTTCCGTAGTGCATTACTCAAAGCCCAGAAGTTTATGTGTAATGCATACTGCCAATGTGCATTCTTCAAAACTTGAACTGCATGAATACTACAGCTGAACATTGATATGAAGTTAATATTGTGGATCCACTGGTCCTGCTGACTTTTCATACATATGTATTGCAATGTAAAAAACTTGTCAGATGTTACGTTCAGCAAGTTCTAGAACTTGCGCTCTAAACCCCATATCACTCCGGAATAAGGAATCAGGCATTATCATCATTCCAATCGATTAAACTGGAATCTTTGTTTTGTATTTTCATTACCATTATATTGAAAATTTGTAGTTTTCTATTTCAACCATATACAACATACTAATTGTGATCAATGTGCTTGCCTACTCATACTCGAGTTTGAACAGCAGTCACATCTTGCAATTGTGTTATGGTTGACACCAAGTCAACTCAATACTTTTTTCTGTGATGAGTGTTCCCGACAAAATGCTGTGAATGTATGCACAGTGTAATGCCAAAGCGCCTACTGCGGTTTGCACTGCGAAACACGCACTCGCAATGCTCTCCGTTTTGCACACTGAGCAGTAGGTAATACTACTCCTGCACCAATACTGTTTACTGTGTATTAGAAGTGAGTTCTACTGCATGTATACTGCATACTGCGCAGTAGGAAAAGAACATAATGCAACTATACTGCATGGCTGTGACTTGCTCACTACTACTGCACTGCTAATGCAACTACATGTACATAGATATCCAGGCAAAAATCTAATGGAACTACAATGATCTAATAATAACAATAATAACTACAAGAATTTAATGCAACTACAACACAACTACAATGTTTTACATTTGGGCATCAGTGAGTACTTGTCAGAAGGATTTTCGTAATGGTCATAACCCTGAAAGATATATTGTCTTGCCTCAACTACAAAGTGAACTTTGATGAGAGCATGCTATAATTTTGGTTGAAGCAGGATGCACTTGGTAGAAAACACAGGACGCAGTGAAGAAATATGACTCAGATGACTGTTTTAATTCACAATTATATTTATGTACACCAAGTTCAAACACAATGGCCATTGGTAACTAACCAGTCATGCTGAAGTCAAATGTCACACTTTTAAGTTATGCACTGAGATCCTTTTGTTCATGAGAGGTGGTACCAAACCAATACAAATGTACCGACTAGTGCTAACTAACACATACGATCAACACACTTCATAGAAAAATACATCACTATTTCCCTTTCGAAATGAAATAGTCCCAAGTAAAAAAACATCAAGATATCCATGCGGTATACATCATGATAGGATGACTGGTGTGCTAAAGTAAAAGATTTGAGCGATAACATCTCTTTGGAAAGAACTTGAACATATTGTTTTAAGGATTGAATCGGGAGTTGCAGCAAAATAAAAAGCACAGGTTCATGGCTTTATAGGTCATGAATGGGTATCTTACAAAGATAATAAAACTGAACAATACATTGTCTCTGTGAGTATTCGAGTTATAAAAACCTTCTCATACTCCAAGCATAAACAATTGTAGTAAAGGTTCAACACGGATTAATTTAAAGATACGTAATCAAACGCTACCAAAAATGAGGTAAAATTCCAACAACTGCAAAACTTAACGGTGTAAGTCTTTGGGAGCCATTTAAAACCTTAGACTCACCAAACAGTCGAGAGTTGGTACTATGATCAACAGTCTCCGAATTACTAATGGCCCTCTATGCCAACAGCACTGTCATGCTTTAGTTTAAATCAGTAGAAAACATAAAAGTAAGGTCTGCCACAAAGAGTTTACACTGTTCCAAATAACCAAATGATTGTTACGAATTAAATTAACACACATTATATATTCTACCTAGAAAGTTAGAGAAAATGTGTAGAGAGGCAAATTCTATGTACAAAGAAGAACTGAAGCACCTGTGATGGTATAATAATAACTGCATGCTGTACTATACGTATAAGATGTTAACAGATGCTGCCTAGCCAATAACTCCCTCCTAGTCCTGCCTTAATAATACATACTAGTATATCCGGGCTACTTGCCACACTTAAATACTGTTCTTACAATGCTGACACGAAATAAATTACGAAACATACTTCACCCATTAAAAATAGTCTGCGAAGTCGATTCTTACTAGCAACATTTGTAAAAATGACCAAAAATGCGTACCTAGATAAAAGCTAGATTTATCGCCTAATAGATTTGCCTAAAGGATATTTAGTAGTGAGTGACCGGGATAGAGTCTCTTGCGGTTTGCAGTGCATATCATTCAACCTCGTTCTACATCTGCAAAAGAAAACAAGCAGTGTGTTATAATACATCAACATCGAATTCTTCAAAAGATAGCAGGAGAGATGCATGAATGGACTTGCTTACTGGTCACAGTAACTACAAACATTAATGACAGTCACCTGCAAGAACTTGACCTAGTGAAGGTGATGGCTATTATATAGCGGCTGTAGGATATTGTAAAGACTATCATTAAAACAGTAGATTATGACCAGTACTATTTAAAACTATTTTGTAACTTTACTCTTATTTACTGCGCACAAAAAACAAAAAATATTTTGCTCTTACAGCCAGCCTTACTAGCCTCAAGAAATATTCCACCAATGTCATTATGACAGTATGATTTCAAGGTTATTCAAACTGCTCATCAACCTGAGCCATAATAATCTTATCCATCTATGGAATGTTGTTTTTGTATTTTACTGTCCTTTATTCCATCTTAACTATCAAATCTCTTACAAATGATACACATAAAATTTAGATATATCATTTGTAAGTTGTAAACCAAACATTAAACACTTCATGTTTTTGAAGACCAAAGCTTTGTTACTAGAGTTAATCATAGAAAACCACTACAACAATAAAAGGATGACTTTTGAAGCCGTTTATCCTTTTAATTCACAGTTTCATTAAAGATAATCTACTAGTTATTTGCCATAAAACATTTCAAAATAAAGACTTCACTTCAAAAAAACCTTTGGGCATACAACATAAAACTTTAGTAAACATCTGTTTTGACCTACAAACTTAAAATGCATGATGCCCAAAAATTCATGAAACGTGACAGTTTTGTAAAAAAATATTAGCTGATAGAAATTGAAAAATAAAACAAACAATACTACAAAATTTATCGATTCATTGAATCTAAAAAAAATACTTTGTGTTAGTTAGACTAAGTTGTGCCGCACATTTTTACCAAAAACTGCCACTGAACCCACTACTATTCAAGTCTACACTTCCATCCACATGTCCCTAAGGTAAGGTAATAACAACTCCCTTTTATTGATTATTAATTTAGTTTTTTAATATCATTTAAACTTGAATTTGGTTTGTTCCCATAGTATCACTTCCCGCATTTATTTTAATGCTATATGTAATTACTTGCAGTATATACTGCCGTTTTGGAGCTCTAGAACAAATTAAACAAAATACGATGTACTTTTGTCAAACTATGTGTTGCCACATAGTTTGACATATGAAGCAGATACGGAACTGATTAGCTTGGTATTTTGAAATGCGTTTGTACTTATGGCTCGCCATTTGACAACTAAAATATCAAAATAGCAAAAACTCCAATAGAATTCACATTGAAAAGGAATTACACAGACTAAAGTATAAATGCTTGCCTGATTAAAGTTTTGATAGTTGTGTTCCTCAAGGCCTGTGTGGGTAAGATGGTTGGGAGGTGAAGCAGACATATCATACTGATATTGCTGAGGGATCATTCCCTGGCCCTGATATATTTGTTGGTAAGTCTGCTGACTCTGTTGCATGCCATACTGAAACATGTCCAAACCAGCATCAGAGACAACTGCAATGCTCTCTGTAGATCCATACGCATGAGAAGTTGCTTTTCTTTTTAGAGACACGGCTTCATGCAGTAGGCAGGAAATTGTACCCAACTCAGAGTTCGTAGCATAGCTATTATAACCATTCTAATGGCGCATTCAGTTCATGAGCTAATGCATGTTACACAAATACTAACCTATTTGGTTATGGCTACAGATTTACAAGGCTACTGATTTGTCAGAGACTACTTACATTTAACAATTTGGTACAAAATTAAAATTTTTATAGTTATCAAATTTAAAATCAAGATAGCGCATACGTAATTAAATGTGTTATATCAAATTGATGTGAATAACTGTTGTAGTAGAGACAAAACACAAAATAGATTACACACACCGAAAGACCCTTAATGGATCAAAAAAGACTAAAATATTTGTATTTATATTTATCTTTACCCATAGAAGGGTACTATTAGTCAATTTCAAAGCAGAGAAAAACAGTAATACGAATCAAACAGGGATCGCTGTGAAAATTGATATTTATGGAGTGATCACTTACAATTGTCTTCATGAAAACAGCAAACTGTGTGAAGATTTTCGATTTACTAAAGTGCTCATGACTTTAAAATTTCATAAAAATTAAAAAAAATTGGCAAAAAACTTAACAATCTAAATATACATTGGGGTGGAAGGAAACGTGAAATTTTTTAATTCTTAGAAAAGAAGTATTTGTTGAGTTTTGTTCTTACGGTGCTTTCAGATATTTTACGCATTCCACGGGAAACATGAGAAAAAAATTTATGAAAATTTCTATTGCGAATTGGAATATATGATAAACATTTGCTCAATCCTACACAAAACTAAAAAGTTGGAGTTATCTTATATATGATGCATTGACTAATATACAATCATCACAATTAATTACCCTATCATCTACAAGTGAACAAATCCAAAGATGCATGTTAAAATGGACAGAGTATATTTGTTATAAAGCAAGTTTTCAGTTATTAAAGAATTAATATTTTTATCAAGATTTCCGACAACAGCTTTTGCTGATGCATTACCACGCCTGTGTCAACAAATTCTACCCGACTAGGTTATCGTGTACAGCTATGTACACCAATAAACACAAAAACAGCCTAATTGCTCCTACAATTGCAAAAGATGCGATTGCAATTCAAACGCCTCAAGTCTACTACAATCGCATACCCTTATGCATACCTCTACGAGTAGGGGGTCCGAGGGCTTTATTTTTCAGAAGTAGCATAACACATTTATTCATGACTGGTTTTGTGAACTTATCATATCAAAGCCAACGATAAACAGTAAATGATAAATGTATTGTATTACTGCTGTATAAAATGAGTCAACATAACTTTTTAACCACTCATGAGCTGTAGTAACAAATTTGTTTTTATCAAAAAAATATTTTGTGTGAAATGTTAATGCTCGCCCAAACCACAAAGCAGTCAATATTTATGCTTCGAGGGTGTAATTTTACCTGCCATTTACCATGGTACAAGGCTTCAGAGTGTAATTTTACCTGCCATTTACCATGGTACAAGGCTTCAGAGTGTAATTTTACCTGCCATTTACCGTGATACAAGGCTTCAGAGTGTAATTTTACCTGCCATTTACCGTGATACAAGGCTTCAGAGTGTAATTTTACCTGCCAGTTACCGTGGTACAAGGCTTCAGAGTGTAATTTTACCTGCCATTTACCGTGGTACAAGGCTTCAGAGTGTAATTTTACCTGCCATTTACCATGGTACAAGGCTTCAGAGTGTAATTTTACCTGCCATTTACCGTGGTACAAGGCTTCAGAGTGTAATTTTACCTGCCATTTACCACGGTACAAGGCTTCAGAGTGTAATTTTACCTGCCATTTACCACGGTACAAGGCTTCAGAAAGCATATTTAACACTTAGAGAAATAGCATGGTGCTAGCTTTTATAAAAATTAACATTAATAAATCATTGTGTTAACATATCATTAACATAGCGTTAGTATTAACATATCATTAACATAGCGTTAGTATTAACATATCATAGTATAAGTACCTTAGCTTTAGACGCATATGCTGGTTAGTTGCTGTGCGGAATAAGGTAACTTTAAAAATTATCTTTTTACATGCAGTGTATCTGTTGTACCTGCCTGTGAGCCAAGCAATGCCAGTTTAATGTCTGTTTAATCATGTCAGCTTGCAATTAAGTATGCAAATGTTAGCAACCTACGTTGGGTGCTGCAGGTGCGATCTGCATCTGGCCAAGCTGTGAAGCCAACAAGGTCGTCGTAGGGTCAATGATGTTACTTTGCATGGAGGTGACAGGGTTGACAGGTGACATAGCGACTTGTGGATATATAGGCATACCTGGCCAGCTGCCAGCAGGGGCAGCATTAGACAGATAATTAGACTGGTTGGTAACAGGCATTGAATATCTGGCATTCATGCCTTGTGGCATCATCTGTCCCGCCATCGGCCTGCAGGTGAAGACAGCTAACACAGGTAAAGACAGGGAACACATATAACAGCAGTTGTGCCTGGTATGTCAACAGTGTGAAATATGGTGTGCGAATGATACCTTAGTAGAGTGATCAGAAACAAGGGTGTTTACGCTGAACTTTGTGTGAATCTTGAGCTGATAAAATCACAGAGCTATATTTCACTCAAATCACAGCATTACTGCAAATGATTCACACCTATACAAAAAGCTACGAAGAAAACTTTGGAAAATTTCCAAAAATCAGCAAGGAACACAGTCAACAGGAACAACAAATATGATTACTATTGACCTTGGATGTCAATGCGACATTGACATCCAAGACATTGACATTGGATGTCAATGTCGCAAGACTAGCCTGGGATATAGTAAAGTAAATACCCATACTGAATTGCGGCCTCATAGCCCATGAGTGCATGCTGGTTCCGGAAATCCCTTTTTTTTCTATGACCAGAGTCGGCAAACTTCACCAGGAGAGGTTCCTGACCAGGTGCTAGAGGTTTCTTGTTCAAATCAAAGATAATTCGCTCACATATCTCTTTGCTGTCCATGCGACAAAAACCAACATTTCTCGACTTGCCCGCTGTAATGAATATATAAACTGGTATCAAAGCGTGGCTGGTAACTGAGAATACTTAACGGATTGGGACAAGTGACAACAACCAAAAGGGTAATTTCCTTAAAAATATAGAAGAGGAAATGTGGAGTAGAAAATCCTGCATTCTTCATGCTAGCATACATTGTTGAATGATCAGATCAACAATGTTATTGGCCTCCAAAGGCCAATGACATTGTTGATCTGCTTGGCCTTTGGAGACAGTCTAGCAACATTCGTTTTCCAATTCTAGTAAATTTTGAACTCCGGAAGGCAAATGGCTTAGGTTTTTATTTGTTGAAACTTTTGTCGGGTTCATGTAAACCGTGTGTCAAGCGCTGTAGAAACACGGCTTTAGGTAACTTAGCTACATATACACAAACTGGTAGCAATTATAAAATAAAATACTCTGACGCAACAGAACAGCAGAACAAAAAAGAAATGCTGCCATAAAAAATCTGCCTGGCTGATTGCCAGCTTCAAGTGATAGTTATCAATAAGCTTTAACGAGTAGACAAATCTTCATGAGTGTAATTACTGGCTGTTGGTAAATTTGGGCAAGCTAAACAGTAGGAACATCATCGCTATTAGGTAATAAATAGACTAGACTGCAGTCAAAAAAAATGATTAATGATAGTATTATCCTTGATTGAAATGAAAAGAGGGTACCCAGGCTCAACTTCACACATGTACCATTATTTAGTTGAAGTTTATCCCTACTAGCATTCTACATTGTATTACTCGGCTCATCACTATAGCTCATATGTACGAGACAAAATTTTAACACCAGAACACTGCAATGCTTTCTAAACATATTGTATAAATTTCCTGTATAATAAGTATGTAAATTGAAGTTTTCTTATTGACTTTCCGTTTGTATTTCAACTGCAGTCCCCCTATTTTAAGCCAGAGAATGCATTTACACGGTACGGGAGCAGTTTGGACATCGTCTCGTCTGAATATTCTTATTTGTGATTAACTGGGTTCGTTGTGAGAAGGAAGCCACATGTTTGTAATTTATGAGATTTATGTAATTAATGTATTTAAATTTTTTATGTGTTTTTCATTTAACTTTCTTTTATTTTTAATGAACATTTTTTAACCACGAAGTACTGAAACCGCAGCTGATGAGCCACGAAGCAGCGCGAGATTCCTGTACTCCAATAATGCTATGTGACTACCCGTCTACCTGCATGAAGGACAGCAGAAGTCAAGGATACCCATAGAAGACATAAAAACTCATACAAATAAGCTGGGTTACTATCAGCACCCATCAAAGGTACTCAGTCTATATAAACTAGTATCGACATACTTTCTTTAGTTTATAATGGTAAAATAAAAATGGTTGGTTTCTGCTTCTTATAAAACTCTACGCAAATATTTCAAACAGCAAAAATGCAACAAAGAGAACAAAGACATAAGACGGTGGAGTGGAAGTCATGTCAATGCCAAGTACTTATCAGATTACCCCTTCGGTTAAGCGATGGTTAGATCAAATGATTATTGAAAAGCCAAAATTAACTATCCGCACAAAAGAAGACAACTCTCTATGATTTACATTTGGTGAATTGAAACAATTTGCTGTAGAATCACGGGTGATGACTAGTTTGTAGGAATTGTCCAATTCCAAAAGAACTGACCAGAATTAGGTTATTTAATGTTGCATCGATATTGGTAGTTACTAGGCCCACATAAAATATTTCTATCACTTCAAAGGCTTCTACGCCATGAAGTTGACATATACTGACACGACTTACTGCTGTCTCGAAGTATCCTAACGCTTACAACATTGCCAAAGTTCCTAACCAGTCCTTCCAATACATTCTCATCAACGTATTCAGGTAGATTGGCCATGTATAGGTTTGTTGGATCTTGATCCTGAGCCTAAGAAAAAAAACTAAATTTAACAACAATAGACCAATAGTTGATTTTCTAAATCATTTGAACTGAATACTAATGCAAAATAATCGACACTATTAATATGGTTTTTATTTTTAATCCAGTGAGTAGTATTTTAAATGATTTATTGTATTGATAAAACCTCACCACAAATGCTTCAATAAGAAGATTACTAGGTACTGTCATACTAGGGGAGAAGTCTAAAATAACAGCCTATAATTATGGGAGTGGACTATGCGCAAACGCGGAAATTCATTATCTACCAATAAGAATGGGGTTCCTAAAGAATATTCTCCCGAGTTCCTTTCTATTGTTATTAATTCCTGGGACATTCGATTGTACAGTCTAACTATTGTCTTTTATCATTATGCCATGATACACACGAGGCACTCAAGGAAGTGCTAAATAGTAATAGAGTGTGTGTGACTAACTTGTTGACTAGCTAAACAGGTGCTAGAGACATGGCCCCTGTCTAGGCTTAGCAAATCACTGTAACCGCTGATCATATTCAATGAAGCAACAAGGAAATTCCATGTCTGTTCACAGAATGCTTGGTGAACATCTTTTCAGCAAAGTTTTTCTGCCATTAATGCTAACATTTGAATAAACATAAAATCATCAACCGTTTTTTCTTTCATTCTAACATCCATCAAAAAAAGAGTGGGCAACTCTTTGTAACTTACAATGAGCTGCCTTCTATAGCTGAGTGTGTATGAACTAGTACTCTATATATAAAAGTTTGTTATTTGGAGCATTTGATGAACAGGTTGAGTATCTTTAATGTACTCTCTTCCCTGGGAACAATGTAGAACACCAATAGCCATTAGCATCTCTCATTAAAACAGTTTCATGCCTGGGCTGTATGAAATACTTTACTGGCATACAGTAGAGCAGTAATATAACTAAATCTCAATTTGCATTTGCAAGAAAATGCAACAAACAATTGGTGAATGTTGAGCAATTATCAGTTAGACAGCGTCTTCAAATATCAGAGTACGGGATGCAGAAAGGTTTTGTTAATCAAGAATAACTAAATAATTACCACTCTTTGTTTACTATTGGTGTTTTAAAACAACTAAGTGATGCTAAACTAGTAGAAACGATGCTGAAATACATCTGTGAAATCTTAACCAGCATTACATACTACAGACATGAGGTATAAACATAGCAGCTAGAGTGATTCATCGTAAGACGAAGTCAACATAACTCAACATATAACAAACAAAAGCAGTGCTCACCGAGCTCTCCCTCACTTTGGCCATCTGCGCTTGCATGCCAGTCTGCTGAAGGTTTGCCACAGCTCTCTCCGCATCGGCAGGCTTTTCAAAGTCGACAAACCCATAGCCTACGAGAAAAATAGTGTTGTTCATTTAATCTCGCATAAGATATAAATACATTTTAGACGATGAAATCAATGTCTGTTATACATAGTTTACATGAAAAACAAAGGAATTTGACTTGATAAGCTGGTGAAAAGCGTTATAAAGAGTGTGTATAACCAATTTTTAACCATTGAGATGTACAAATACAGTGCTGTGCAAAATCTAACAAATATGTGTTAAACCATTAACTAAATTTAATTAACGGATTAATGGCACCAAATTAAAGTAAGACATATCTAATCAAAGCAAAGTGTGATTAATTAAATTTTAGAACATTTATTAATTAATTTCTTATCATATTTTATTCATCTGTTTATTATATTACGATATAACAATAAAATATTAATTTACCAACCATTTAAGTTAATTTTGATATTGGTAATAAGATGTCATTTAAAAACTACAAAGTGTGATAAGTTGATTAGCTAAAAAGATTGGCGTCAATGTACAATGCACATAGTCGCACTTTATACGATTCTCTTTAGTACAAAACTCTGAGACTGTTGATATGCATATTGTAAGGACTAAATGGAAACTTGAGACTGTAAAAGCAATCAAAAATCCAAATAGACATATGATTTTTCAAAAAAATTGAGGGCGTCTCATAATTTCGCACAGCACTGTAGTATATCAAACAGTATCCATATGTACAATTAGTACACCAAACAGTATCAATATGTACGATTAGTATACTAAGCAGTATCCATATGTACAACTAGTATACCAAACAGTATCCATACGTACAACTAGTATACCAAACAGTATCAATATGTACAACTAGTACACCAATCAGCATTCCATATGTACAACTAGTATACCAAACAGTATCCATATGTACAATTAGTACACCAAACAGATGTAGAGCTAATACTTTCAGGTTTATATGATAATCAAGTAATGCATAAGATAAATATCCATACGAATGGCCTGTTTACAAATGAAACTAATCCGGTGAAAGAATGGAGTGAAAAGATAAACTCTTTCCTCACCTTTGCATTTATTTGTGAGCTGGTCTACAATGGCTTTCGTAGACCTGATATTTCCATATCCCTGACATAGCGAGTGAAGATCTCGATCAGTCGTACTGGGTAGTAGACCTCGAATGTAAAGGTTTGTTTTACTCACCGAGTCACCTCCACCTTGGTGTCCGTACTGTCGGCCCTGCAGGAACCATAGACCAAGAAACAGAGATGAAGCCTGTTATTTACCAATGATTTTTCCTAATCAATATACTTGCAGTGAAAAGTGACTCAAATCATATTGCCAGGAAAACACAAGCTAAGAAGCAAGTTTTGAAGAAGTATAATACTTTTAACACGCTGGGTTAATCGAGCGGTAAGCTTGTTGTGAGAAGAAGGCATGCCTACCTGAGAATAATTCCCATAGTTTGAAGCAGATGGCATCTCATTGTTATATCTAGTATGGGGAGGCCGGTTGCTGTAGGAGTTCCAACCACCAGAACTGGGACTATGACCACCTCCACTAGCACCACCCACCATTCCTGATCGTCCAACGGAGACGATACCTCCTCTATTACTTATCTAGAAAAAAAGAGGGCGCGAGCTGTCTTTATGAAGAACACTACGGGTATGTAATATTCGTCTATTGTGCAAAGGATAATACCACGCATGAGGTTCTTCTTGCATATCGTTGTGCTGCTTATAGCGAGGCTAGCTGCAACCTTAGCATTGGTATAACATCACCTTTATATATGCATAGAGTAATACAATTGAAAGTAAAGATTGACAGTTCGCTGCAATGCTATGTCATGGCTGATGAAGCAGCTGATAAATGACGTCTGAAATCACTTGCCAAAACTCTGTTACCTCAAGTCAGGCGTCAGACAGCACTAATGAACTAGCCTACAACAACCAATTTGGGTGACAATGAGTCTCTGCATTCTAACCTTTGCCAAAGTCCAAATATTTTATGCAGATGGCATGCAAAATGGTCATCATAGTGTTATACTATCAACTCCAGCTTGTAACAAGCCTCATAGTAAAATATGTTAGCCAGGCTAACAATAGACTCGGTAAAAATTCAGTAGAGACGTTTGAATTCGGTGCTAACAGAACTCTAGAGTAGTGCTTGGCACGAATACTTCTTGGCCAACAAGTTTTTCGGTTATCAGGTTTGTTGATACGAGTTTTATGTCTAAAATTTCCAAACATCGGACATATTTTAAAATGTACAAAGCAATTATAATTCTATTCAGTTATTTTTTGTTTTCTACTACTTTCTAACGACTGATATTCGTGCTTGCAGCCTTAACCTTTTGACGTTTGAACCCCTTGTCAGAATCTCTATCGGCCGGAATTCCGGAATTCACATGGCTTTGTTTACGAAAGCCGTTTCTAAGTAACAGCGTAAATCAATCAAATTAATTTTTGCACAAGATATCAGACCAAGTTTTACTCTCATTTGTAACAGTTTTAAAATATCTTTACCTACTTCCTTTGTTTTAATAATAAACTTTGTTTGAATGACATCGCGAAAAAATTGACACGACTTGTTTGTTGGTAGGTCATGAATGATTGTGATGCAAATAAAGAACTTTATAATACTAATTACAATTTTCCAGTATATTTTGAGTCATAAAATAATGATGAACATGTGCTCAATGGATAAGATGCTACTGGAAATGTTTTTACGAGTTTTTTAAAATCGTACAAACTTTTATAGTTTTAGTCCAAATAATGATAAAGTACTGTTTTTTTTGTTTGATGACATTTGCTGTGGGTTGCCCGACTTTTTTACTAGTGTTTCACCAAATATCATTGTATCATGAGCATGTTCAGATATATACATGTATAACAAAAGTTATTAATAATAGTTATAATAAAGTCACTAGCATGCAATGACAAATAAGGCCAGTGTTCAAAGGGTTAACAGGCAGGTTATTAAACAGTGTTTAGAGAGCAGGGCGCAATAGAGTGAGTTTTTGTCTACTCTACTCGACGGGTCCGTGTAACAAAACCCAAACTCGCAAGTCAAAGCCCGAACCCCCAAGACCGAAATGCTCAAAATCTCTATTACTAGATACTCGAGAGAAGATAAACTCGCAACTCCTACAAGTTTTATTACCAGTGTCCAGCACTGCTCCAGAGTAAACCTTCGACAGAAACTGCAATATTTAGCTTCGCCATAATTGGCCAAGTTGAGCCTGGAAGGTATTAGACACAACCTTTGTGTGCGAAGTTATCATATGATTACTATATTATACCCAATGTTTAACATTCCAAAGGTTTTAAAATATATTTATAAATATTTACCGACATGTCAGCAACTTCGTTGTTCCAACATTCAATTGATTACAAAAATAGCTCAAAGACGAATAGCATCCAAAAAGGAATTCATTTGACAATTTAATATTTCAACAGTTTCTTTATTGTTCTTTATTGTAAAGTCTCATGCCTGGAACAACACTACTTGTTTAGCTGTCTATTTGGTGACAACTTCAACAACCACTAGCTGTAAATAACCATCAACAAACAGGCAGTGTCTAAACTCTCTAAATTTGTAGTAACTGACTAGTCAAATGTTTTGTTGCAGTTATAGCATCCAGACTTTTGTTTCAAACATTGTAAATATTTTTTGACAACCAAATATTTCATTCAACCATACCCTTGCCTATTTGCCTTAAATAAAAGTTTATTGAGCTGATTGTGAGTTCAGTTCTACTCTACGCGACTGTTTATCATAAACTTAGGTTGCTTAAAGCCTAATTCACACTGTATCACCAGAGTGTCGGCATTGTCCTTTCGACGTTCACCATCGACTACGTGCACTGGGGACGGATAGTATCGATGAAGCAACGCGGATATTTCACTGAGCATCGATGACAGCTTATACAATGTGAACTATTTCGGCGATAGCAATTCGTAGTGGCGGATAGTGTGATTTATTTATTTCCGTTTTTGATGAGGTTTCTACCAAGAGGTTTCTTCGCAAAAATTAGAGAGAAAAATGAGAACAGTACGTCACGGAGAATTTGCTGATGCAAATGCGGATGGGCTTGTGATATTATGAACGGTGTTATTATCGATGATCGCCTAAATATTGTGGCATCAACGCCAAGATACGGCGATAAAGTGTGAACCAGCCTTTAGTTGAAATATGTCCACTTATGAAACCATAGATCGGTTACTGTGTGACTAGAGCTTAATATTCGGAATACAAGGACACAAACATTTCCAGCATACCGGAGGGTTTCCCTGATGAGTGCGGGGCGCCGACATGACTCCCTCTCCGCTGCTAGTAATTGTACTATCCGATTGGCCTGGAGAGGTTATTGGAGCAGAGGGAGGATGTGGAGTCTCGCTTACACCAGCGCTGCTACCTTGATTGGCACTCGCACCAGGTATTGCCTGTAAAACACTTCATTTGAGAACAACAACTAGAATCCAGTGATTTAGTAATCGGTAACTAACTACTGAGATGTCATATTTCTAGATATTCTAAAAATCTGGTTACATGAGTGCAAATGACAGTGAAGTTTGGAGATGCACGATAAAGTGTTACGTAAATAAAAGACATTTGAAATACAATAAAATTTATTCAATACAGTCTGAATTGCAAGCGCAAACCGCATGGATTAAGCGAGCAGGTAGAATCTTAATCTACAACTTGATATCTATGGAGATAAGGTAACTCTGACAGTCCTAACAACTATCAGCGCAATCGGTCTATTCAACCGGATGTAAGTGAGACTCAAAAACTCATGGAAAATGTACTAGCCAAGTCTAATGGCCTAAGAATGACAGTCCCGCTCACAAAGTTATTTGGCCAAACTGATGATTGAGTGCATCAGATATTGCCTGCTTGTCGTTTCCTTTAGCTTGAATGATGCAATTTTGCACATACCCACTGTGAAGTACAACACATCGATAGAATTTCAGAATAAATAGTCAAAGTCCATACAAACTTATCAACATACTGAGTTGAACTGAAACAGATATGTAAACATCTCGCCAACGCCGGCACGGTGCCACTACTATTGCGGTTTTCATCTATTAATACTGCAATATAGTATTGCAATGCACCCAAAAACCACAATCATCCCATGATTCACCGGTGACCATTATTGAAGTATACAGTGCATGCATTCCATGATTTATAGCTGTGCGTTGCCCACCTGTTTGAAGAGTAATAGCTACAGCGCGTGTGATGTATGCAGACAAATACCGTTGTCATATGAAACGATTAGCTACTCCACGGAGCATGCCACAGGAGAACAAAATGGAGCCCTTTTTTCACACTGCAGCCATCCGGCTAGCACCAGAAACCACAATTGCTTTCGGCTTATAAGGCAGCTTTGTCAAAATTAGCATGTATTCATGTTGGTAATTTCAATTTGAGGTACAAAAAAGTGAAAATAACAAAAACAAGCTAAGGAATATCGACCAGAAATGTCCAAAGCTAATAATAAAGCTACCTCTATGTCATTCAAATGCCGCACTTGAAATTTAAGAATGTCATGTGTCAAGTATGATGTTCCCAATAACCCCATGTAAGTATAATACACTGTGTTTCCATGATACGGTTAAGAGTTGTGTTTCCATGATACGGATGATACAGATTTGGAGTTGTGCGCATGTTAAGTTACCTTGAGATAAGCATTTCAATGAACATTCACATGATGCCGATTAATGCAGACGTTTTGTTAAAAAGAAAAGGATTTCTATACCAGAGCAACACATTCGTAGCTGTTTAAACCAAAACAAGAACTATTAAAGTGTGGAAAATGTTTAAAATGAAATAACGTGTCGGCATTGTCGTTCATCATTCGTAAGAGCTGTCTCCATATTTCACAAGCACGAAACATTCGGTTGAAAAGCGAGTAATAAAACTCGCTCAACTTGCAGATTTTTGCTGTTTCCATTTTGCGGATGACACAAACATGTGAATTTACCGTGTCATGGAAACACAACTCTTAACCGTCTCATGGAAACACAGTGATAGTAAGCAGGATTGCTGTATTCAACTGGTAATCAGTCTAAGTCTTTAAGTGGTGACCAACATGTAAAATCTAAGAGAACAAGACAACAACGCTGTGCATGAAATAAGACAAGCATATTCTAGCATACCATAGAACTTCTATTTGAACGCCAAGGCATTGTATTTTTTAATCCTTCCCCTAAAGTGACGTTTTATTAGAGGTGCTGTTCAAATAGAGGATGGTGCTGTATTTTTCGACTGGCTTGTCAGAATTTTGAAAAAATATATTTAATCTATTTATGGGCGAAGCAATGCTAATGTTGCCTATATTTGAAACTCTCCTTCAGGTACAGCGACAGCAATGCCATCAGCCTTAGCATTTTGCTAAACCGTTTTTCATATACGTAGAAGTATCAGATTGAATTAAACAAGAAACTACTTTGAGTAGATGATATTAACTGGCAATGGTTATTAATTATTTCGATGGTTTCGCTTTCAGTTTTATTATTATGAGCAATATTTGGAGCCAGTTTTGCAGATGAAATCGTCAAGCTTTGGAGTTGGAAAATGGACTTCGATATGCCATAACAATGGCTGCTAATAAGTCGTGTTCCAGAAAAGTATTCTCATTGTTCATCAAAATGCTTTAAAGATTGTAAAACACGGTATGGACGAATCTGATGACAACGGATCGGATTTAGACCATAGTGACTTCGAATCAGAACATAGTTCTGATGATTGTGACGATCGATCTTCTAAGATACACCGTCACTAAAATCACAGCAACCACTACAGCAACAACAAAAGAATTAAATGTTATTGATGTAATCTAGTCATTATTAGTACCATTTTGTAGACACTTTTCTACTGATCAAGAGAAAGATCAAAGAATGTCGAGATGGTGATCAAATAGAGGTGGCGGTCAATTAAAGGGTGGCATTGTATTTTTCAACCCATCTCCTATAGCAGAAGCTTGTAAACTATGGGTCAAAGTCATTTTAGACCAGAATATCTTTTACAAAGTTTTTAAAATTGTTGGCTTATGATATTGGTAATGAATCTAATTAACAATATATGTCTACAGAATATATTACGCAGACCAATTTTTAGCAAAATGAAATAGTCCTCAGGAAAGTGATATCGGTATTTATATTTTACTAGTGACATTATTTTTTCGAAGAGCAAAAATGACAGCTTTGACAGCCAATAAAGCCAATAAATACATTTTATGACAATTTTTGAAACAATTTATTACACGAAAACAAACAATTGATATTTTGATAAGCAATAAGCTATTAGTCTGGCTGATTATTGCCTCTAGCACAAAAACTGCTTCAGTGTTTCATGATCCCAAGAAAATATTCTCATTCTAACAACTCTCTTGAACAATATAAACTCATATTATATATAAAAGCTTTCCTTTATTTAAACCAATCCCTTCAACCATGCCCTGTGTCAGGGTACACATAACCATGACCCAGGAAAATAAAACAGGCTATCGAGTTGTATTTGAGTTCATTATACATACTATACATTTAATTCATTCAAGAGCTGGTTCAATGGCAAAACCGTTGATGTTGAAACCAATATCACTAAAATACAATGTGAATTGATTTAATTCATTCCACGGTGCAAACATTGACAATAATTTGTGATACCACATAATATCAAAACAAGAATGCTATACAAAACTATTTCAAAACTTGAATAAGAAAAGAGATTAATAAAGTAGTAAACATAAAAAAGAGGTTCACCTGAAAGACACACAACTGTGGAGGTTAATCGATGAGAAGGTAAAGGTGATGATAGATATATGTAGTCTGAGTTTAATTTAGACTAGGTGAATGAGCAGGTAAAGGTGATGATAGAGATATGCGACATAACTGACTTTAACTTAGACTGAGTGAATGGCAAACTAACTAGGCTTTTTATTTTCATTATAAATTTCAATATTCTTGTTTTATTTTTAGTTTTCTAAAACCTATTCAATTTCAGAAGTAAAACTGTGATGCCTCAAACATTGTACATTGGAAAGTATTTTGGAGCAAATGTTGCAAATGTTGGACATTATGTATTTTTGGGTGTCATGAATAGTAGATTGTTTTACACTGTTACAGTTATTATCCATAACAGAAGTATCATTTACTAATCATCCACATACATTGACGACATATTAACAAATCATCACAGCATAACTGTGATTGCTGAAATGACCTAGAAGGTTCCCACTTTTGTATTGCTGGTTACATATAATCTCAGTATGCCTATCATTAAGCATAGCTGAAGAAACGGGTTGTGTTGGTAGAATTATAGTTATAGCAAGCCTCTTCGAAAACGATTTCTATTGTTTTTACATCTCATAAACAAAGAGTATTCAAGTTTCAGCTATAAGTGAAACGTTTTGAGAGTTATTTTTAGAGCAGTTCAAAAGCTAACAAACAATTGAAAATAACATATATATAATATAGTATATTCAATATATATAACATAAAATTCTAATTGCTTGAGTTTCAAGCAATTAGAATTTTATGATATATATATATTGAATATACTACGGCAACTCAGTTAAGAGGATAAAAAAACCCTAAATTCAGTTTTTTTCTAACGAAATTTAAAAAAAAAAGACTGCTGCTATTTTGGCTGTCCAATGCACAGTAAGCTTTTTTGTGAAATGGCCAGTTTTATCATACTAAGTTGAACAAACCTTTCCTGACTCTAACGATGCTGTTGAGTTATCCACAATACTGGTTGGGTCATTTTCTCCATTTATCCGTTGATTATTTGACTCTTGCTGAGGCGATTCTGCGCTACTTACTGAAGCACTCATGCTGTGTTCTACAAAAAACCGTAATGAAGTATTTGTTTCATTTAGCTAGCAAAGCTGCATCAAATCGTCATCACACGACGCTAATATAAACTCCGGTGCTTGTCATTGTTGTTATTCATAACACGACAAATAATTGAGTGGCTAAACAATATCGATAAGTATCAAATGAAAACGTATGTTGAAAATATAGAAGATAAGATTATGGCAATATCTCTATGAACGTGAACGAAATCAATAACAATATAAGCTCCAATGAAATCAACTATTGAATTGGCTTGAATAGCCCATAGGAACCAAAATAGCTAATTTAGGCAGATAAAAAGCTAACAATTGTATTATCAACACTAGCAATGTACCAACGCAAGATGCCAGCTAAAACCGAATTTCTTATCTTCCTGGTAGCACTTATTACCTTCTTATTTATACGATAATCACGAATCTTAGTATTCACAATACACTTAAAAGTAAAAGTAATAGTATTTTACAATTTTCTACGCAAGCGGATTTTGCGACACATTCGATCCTATTACTTAATTTAAGGTTGCCTCGAAATAATTATAGAAATTAAATTAGGATGTTGTCTTCTTAACGAAGAAGATAGAATCTGCCGTTCACCTTGTTTACACCAATAAGCGGCAAGATAGTAATCGTATGATTGGTAGGTTCGTTTATTAAAGGCGTGGTTATAAACCTAGAAATGTTACGATGGCGTCTATTGGCCTAAGAACAATCGTGTAGTGCCCTCTGGCGGAAAATAGTTCATTGAGCTCACAGCAATGCCGACGATTAGCTTCTAGCTAACCATATTTTTATAAATCGCATAGGATTTTCTGATGTTTTCACGCAGCACTCAGGCATCACCGAAACCAGACGTTTAAAAAATTTAAATCTACATAGGTTTTTGGTTCCTTAATTGCACGTTAAGTAACATTGATGACAGAGGAACGTGGTGCTTTGCTATTGCGAAAACAGCTCGCAGGTATTATGTCATAAGTTTTACATTGGTAGGCGCCTCTTGTGTGATTCGCACCACCTCTTGGGTAGTTGTAAATTTTGTAATTGAAGTTTACACAAATGACTAAAAGTCTTTAGTTGTAAATATGCTATACAGGTTTATTGTAATATAAAACTTAGGACAAGGTCAATGGAGAACAACACCTCTTCTGATTGCCCATTCTTGGCGTTTTTGTCGCATTATGACAAATAACGCTCTTTAAAGTGTTTTACGCACTTTTTTTATTGTCGAACAAAGTGATAGCATTAGGGTATACTAATAAAAAAACATTGTTGCTTTTCATCCCAATAAACAACACAACAAAAATGAGATTGTAGTAGGCTTTTTTCAAATCTATGAAACATTTTAGAAGACTGCAGAATATGCTGGAGCTAGGCAAAAATTTCTGGAGATATCTGCGTGTAGGATTATAGGAAATATACCCGGTTGAGGAACCTGCTGATGAAGGTACTCCCAAACGAAAATGCTCTTTCTGCACGCAATTATTTTTATAGGCCAACTAGGTCTTGTAACTATATATATATGCAATCAAAATAAGCTGTTGATGTGTCTCGATCTTTGATGCAAATCAAGATTAGTATAACCAAATCTTCACATTCAAGGGGATTAAAGATTTAAAAATTAGAATGATAATTCATATCATTGACTACCTATAATGGCTGGTTGTTTTTGCTTGTATTGATATTCAATGTGTTGACACAAAATTACACCTATAGAATACTGTTGTAAACATGTATAACTGCTATTGACATTTCGCCTGTGTTGCTTAGTGATTATCATGGTATTTATTATGTTGAAACCTCATAAGTTGGGAGAAGACAGTTTTAGTTTATAAAGTTCTAGGAACTAGCAAGGTTATTGTTGTATTAACTACTCTAAATATTTAATTTAGTGTAATGTTGTTTTCATATTTAACCAATAATGTAACTAGTTACCAACATTATCGTCATTATTATTGCTCCACAAAGGTGGGAGTTATTGATCCATAACATGGAGGGAGCTGGCTGGTTTGGATGATAGGAAGCATTCATCGTTTGCAGCAGTTGAATTCGTGAGCAGTTAGTTGACTTGTAACAGGAATGGTGATGTTAGATGCAGACATTCCATGATTATCTTTTAGCTATTGGTTCAGATGAAGCATTCAAAGGATGCAAATTTGCTTTGTTCCACCATGTGGTAGGAAGATTGTTCATAAAATCTATACCAGATAGAGTTTACAATGACCGAGGGCATGCTAGAGGCATGCAGCAATGATAGGAAGTCGAAAGTTGGATTGAAAACAATTCAACGTGTACTACAATCCGAAATTAGTAAAGGTATTAAGTTGCTAAGAATTTCTCTCAATCTTTCAGAATAAGGACACCATAAAGGTGTGTATTTGGTCATGGTAAAGCTCTTGGCAGAGCGTTTTCTATTTCAAAAGTCTGACCTCGTTAATAAGGAACAAACTGTTATTCTGCTCGGATGGTGCCAAGTTAAACACTGTTAATACTCTAGGGAAAAATACTATCCATGTCAAATGATAAGTTCTAAGTTAGACATTGGGTCTTCCCTCACTTTTTGTGGACCAAAACATTGTAATCAAGAAGTTCAACGTGAAACTGTCAGGTCTCAAATGTGTTTACAGTATTAAGGTGAGGTATGTTTACAACTGAGCAAGAGGTTGCAAATGCTGACCTTGCGCACACTGTATTTGAGGAACTAAATTCTGATTTGTCAAACAGGGCAGTTTGTGAACTGCTTCAACTACCATATAGGTACAAAATGACAAGTGGTGACAAGAAGTTAATCATAGGGTTGGAAATGTTGAAAAGCCTTATCACCTTATGCTTAGAGATAGGGCAAAATCGTTTCCTATCTATAATTTTCGTCTAGTGGATTTTTACCACTAGAGATTAACGAGGCCGCGAACAAAATGGTCAAGGGTGGTGCTATCATACTCGTTACAGCTACTACACCATGGATAGTGCCAATGAAGGTTTTTAAAAAGCCTTACTACTCTTGAGATCTGCGTTTGTTACACAGAGTTAAATAAATTCATCTCATAGTCACAGAAGATAGCAGTCTGACTGTATTAGGTTTTGCAAAATGTTCTCCAAAAATGAAGGCAGTGGTGTTTCTTGTCAGATCCCATTGACAGAGTCCTAGCTATTTAACTACATTACAGCACACAGAGAACAAAGGTGCCGTCTGCCTCAGAAAGGCTGTGCAGTGCTCTGGAGATATTTGAAGGCTAGTTCCTTAGAACTATAGTATGGTAATCCATATGGATTAATGTCATGGTACTGGGTGAAACAAAGGTTCAACCCAATGCCAGAATGAAACTGATTTCAAAAATATGTTGAAACATGAATGACTATCAATATATTTAAATTAAGCATATTATTTCTCGACAGCAATATTGCTGTTTCAACACGGCGAAGTATTTTTTTTTCAACACCACCTAATGTATGAGTTGGTGACAGTTTTGGTCAGCAAACTTTGTGGTCATTAATGAGGAACACTAGATGGTAAGGAAATACGTTCGTCATATTTTGATGGTTAGTAGATACACTGAAAGGTATGAGGTCAAAGCAAAACAAAAACGAAGTTTTGTCCAATGTCATGGATTTACTAAGGCAAGAGAGGGTTGGCCTACTTTTTTTAACCAGTGACATTTTCATCAGACCTCGGTTTGTGAGACCCAGGCTTCTTACCATCAGCAAAGGATTACTAGGTCTAGATCCTAGGACATTCACATTGCACATTTGGTCATCACAATGTTTAGCTGAAACACAAAAGTCGCCTAGAGGAATAAGACAGTTGGGAAGATGGTCAAGTCGTGGAGATCTTGCAGTGATGAATTGAGCAAGCTAGTAGAGCCACTGAGACTAGCTGCTGCACCAGAGAGACCGTGACAATTGTTGAGGTTAGATTGGTTTCACAATATATGGCAGAATCTCAGTTGAGGGTTTTAGGAGAAATTTTGCTTGAACTAAATTCAACTAATGTCATAAATCATTTGAAGAAAATATTTTTGGTTTGTGATTTCACATTGTAAGATCTCCTACAATGAGTTGCAGTATGCATTATGCAGGTGAACAGTTTTGAATATTCAGCCAATCCTATCAGTTCTTTCATGTTACTAGCAGGCCCTATCATCCATGAGGTGATGGACCTGGTGAAGGGGCTACCCAAACTACAAAGATTTTACTCAAGCGGTGTGATTCTTATCCGGCGTTGCTGGCCTGCTTAACATCTCCCCATGAAGGTTATTCTCTAGATGAATTGCTGCTGAGTTGTAACCTACATTTTAAGTCTTTTTGATAATTTAGCTTTGTATTCGTCATCACGACATGTTCTAAAGAAAGTAACTATAAGGAGTGGGTGAAGACCAACCATAACAGTTTTTATGAATCAAGATTATTTATCCAGTTGGGAAAGGACAGCCAGCTGTGATCAGGGACAGCGGATGTTACGAAATTGTTATCGGCATGTCTAATGACAACATCAGAAGAATGGCAGTTAAGGTGTCCAAAGGGATTGCTGTCATACCAATTTCTAGTCAGGGCTCTTAGTTTAGTAGACAAGCCAAACTAAAAAGCAGTTAGTGAAGAAATTTAAGTCCTATTTTGACAAAAAAACTGTTGAGAAGGGAGCCTTCCCGAAAACTAGATGACTTTGTTAATATGTCTCGAGTATATTTGTACAGAGACCATCATATCACATAAAAAAATATATTTTGAAACAATCTTTTGTGATAGTCTTGCTTGACTCATTCAAAATACCTTGATACATATGGAGCACTAATTACATTTTCTTTGGTTCTAATACTCGGGATATTTTTGTGCCTATCAAGCACTATGGAGTATTACACCAGAGACTTGATTTTATTTTGGCTTAGGAGATGAGATATATATGCACATAGCCAGTTTCAGTTTGCAAGCTGTTTGAAAACTATCACGATAGTAACTTTTTACATGTATAATGCATTGTAGTGCAGTGTTTATTATGTGCCAATAAATTTCAACTAGTCAACATTATGTTCATTGTTCCTGTAATACAACAAATGCCAATCAACATGTGCCCCTTGGTAAGCAAATTTCTGCTCTGTGTTGTTAGATGCACCATCATCATGTAAGATGAAGGTTTTTCCACCAGGAATGTTTTTAGTATCTTAGTGTGCAAGTTGGTTCATAAAAAATATGCATGATAGCCTACAAAATAATAGTCGTCGCTGGAGAACTCGAGCATGATAGTTGCTGGTTCTATTGTATTGTTTAAGTTAGCTGCCCTCCAAGACAATACTTGCTATAGTTGAAATATCCGCAATCAACCAAAAATTAGCAACTCACTACGTAATCATTTATTTTTAATATAAAGCCAGTCAACAAGAAGAACTATTTCAATGTATCTTTTAAGAGCTTGATTAGTTCAGGTTTATTGTTCATAATAGTAGGGACCAACCGTTTTTTACCAAGAAAAATTGGTGATCTGACATTGTTATCAATTATTTTAGCGCATTGGGCGGTGAGAATTATTCTGCAAAGAAGCAATTTTTTAACATGGCTGCTCTGTATTACAAAGAAAGTCAGAACTAATGGCACCTTTAAACTATTAATTTAAAGCTAAGCTCTGGCTAATAATCACCTCTATGGATGAACCTTATTGTAAGTGCAATTTGTTTTTCATATTAGTATATTTATTTACAGTTGGTAACTGTGTTAGGATGCTGCTACTTATACCACATCATAAGTGATGACTGTTGTCTTTTTTGTCTTATTCTAGAGCTGAACAAAAGTTGTACGGAGGGCTTTTCGGCAGGTTTAATCGATGATGAAGATATATACAGATGGGAAGTAGTTATCTATGGACCTCCTGATACTAATTAGTATGTATTTTAGTAATCCCACAATGGTTTGTGTGCAGTGTTTTACAAACTTCTATTTCAGCATTTTGCTGGTCAAGCAATGAAGCGTGTCAAGTAGCTGTTAACATTTTGAAATCCAGCTAAGCAGATTTGGGATCGTTTTATGTTCTTACCACTTAACTTTTCTACTCGTACTCCAGTTGGTTGACACTCGATTACCATAAATTAAATGATTGACGTAACGAATTAATGACGAAAAAAGACCTTTGCTAGTTTTATTGTACATTTTCATGCAACATTAGAAATTTCTATTCTAATTGTCTGTTTGATTTTTCTGTGCTTATCACTCGACTGCAATATGGACTAAATGAGGTCGTTTCAAAGTACTTGCTTGTCAGGCATGATTGCAGTCGACATAAGTAACGTAAGTGACATTGTTAAATCATGGTTTGCGTCAAAAGATTTATCGATGAACTCCCAAAATATCCTCGATTTGGATTAAATAGCTTAAAAATGCTTGACATTGGTTGGCATGGACAATCCCTCTTTATTTGAGCCGTAAGTTGTCCAGACTTCAGTCTTGATCTGACTTGGGTATTTTTTGTTGTCAGCGTGTACAATTTTTGCAGGATTTCAGTTGTTATCTGACACCTAGTGAGCTTCTAAAGCAATCTGACTATTGTGTGAAACTTAGAATGTGAGTGTTAAAAGTAGGTAAGACAGGTTTGTGTTGCTGGCGCACTTCTTAATTATCAGTTGGTAAACCTGGACACTATCTGAAGGTTTATTATTGGTTATCAGTGTTAAAAAAGTGCTACCAGTCGCTTCGATGCTTATTTTGATACTATTATATGTAGTATTTGCAAGGTTATCTGCTAGTTATAGAAGAAGGCTAAAAATGTTGAATATAATACGTATGAAGTTATTTTCTATGCTCCTGATTTATTAAAAAGAAATTTCATGCTTTTACAGTGAAGGAGGTTACTTTAAAGCTCACTTAATATTTCCAAAGGAATATCCAGATCGGCCACCCAAGCTCACATTCGTCAGCGAGATCTGGCATCCTAATAGTGAGTTCCAGTTATTCATTTTCATTAAAAAAAAAGGGGAAGTTTCATTGCTGGCAACTGCAAAGCTCTTTTTGTTGTTTATTGGGGGTGCTCACACATAAATACAAAAAGAAATCGTCTTTCTCATAAAGATGCTGTATCAGACTATGCCTAGAGGTCCTTGTGACAGTTACTAAATGACCTTGTAAAGTGGCATGCAAAAGCTATAATTACTTGTTTTGTTATAAATACAATACAAAAGTTCTTTACTTCTGTTTATTTTATTGTTTTGCACATTGATATCACTCATAGTTCATTGTTAGCATTCATTTGTTTATAAAACAAATAGAGAGTTACTTGATCGTGGTGTGGTTGGATTTATTTTTTGGAAACACTCAAAATTCTTTAGTTTTTTTTTCTATAAATAAAGAACAACAAACCATGTGGTCATTCTAAAAGCATGTTGCACCAAGGAAGGTTAACTCTCAGTCACATATTTGCTATCAATGTACCCTGAAAATCTATTGAAGCGTAAATAGCATTTTACAATATATGTTTATCATTTGTTTTTTCGATCATTTGTTTTAGTCGATAAAAATGGGGATGTATGCATATCAATCCTGCATGAACCTGGAGATGATAACTATGGGTATGAAAAAGCAGCAGAGAGATGGCTACCCATACATACTGTTGAAACCATACTTATTAGTGTTATATCTATGCTTGCCGATCCCAATGACGAATCACCTGCCAATGTGGACGCTGCCAAAGAATGGAGAGAATTTCCTGATAGTTTTAAAAAGAAAGTTGTGAAATGTGTGCGTCGTAGTCAAGAGGAACTTTGATAATATGCATTTGCTTGTTTAATTATTGCTGCGTATGCCTGGCAACCGCGCCGGCGTGATAAAGGATGGTGCCTCTTAACAGTATCACAAAATGTACGTACATAGAAGCTATTTTGCACACATGGCTAGGGTCCTATCTCATTGTTTCGCTCTAATCCAACAGTGTCACAAATAAAACACTAAATATTTAAACACTGAAAGTTCAGTAATGTTTTTACAGTCAGTTTCTGACTTGTTATAGCTCTTGCAAGTATATTTAATATAGCTAACTTTCAACCTCCGTTGTCATGCATTAACTGTTTGATGAACACAGAACACATAATTTTAGAGCTCAAGCTAGGATAAAAAAATACTTTGATATGTTATGCATACATTGGCAGTAACTACAATTAGTTACAAAACAATTAGTGAAGGTTTGCCATCTGCCTTTAGATCGATTTGAACATTATTGCTTTACAAATAGGTGTCATAAGTCCACACACTGAAGGCATACGCCATGTTAGCTTTTACTTTAAAAGCTTTGCTTTTTATGAGAATGTTTCTGAACACATGTTCACCCTGTTGTCTGATTATATCATGCTACTTTGTGGGTGGCGCGTACAAAATTTAAATTCGTGCTGAAGTACGAGTGTAGCAGAATTGTCCATATACATTTATTCTTTAAGAATGGAAAACTCCGAATGTTAGCTTTAAACAATCATAATTATTTATTATACAACTTTAAGCAGTTGGTAAGTATTATATGTTCCTGTTTCATGAACAATTCAAGTGCATGTCATAGAAAAATATAAAATTGCAAATCTTCTCAATGGATGGTCCAATGGGCTATTTATGTCAGCAATACCTCTTCTTGCCTTGGTGACTCCATGTCAGCAAATATTTTCAAGCAGAGCTGTTGGAAGCAGTGTCTCTTTCACTTGTCTTTTTGGAATCTGGAGTTTCAAGGTGAGTTACCTAACAGAGATAAAATCTGCCCGTTCAAGTTAGGAGAACACTTAATAAGTTGTCTACCTATGTGAGTAGGCAACTCTAATGTACAAAACTTCATGTTTTTTGTCAGTGGTGCAAAATCTTGCTATAGCTGGATAATTTAAACTGTCCAGATGAGCTTATAAGGATATTTTGTCTACTGAACCTATCAACAGCCATTTCATTGTCACTAACCTTGCTCAGCTCATTTGTCAGTCGAGCAATCTCTTCGTTCTTTCTCTCCAAGTCTTCTGTCAGCTTGGCTATTAGTTCATTCTCTCGAATTTGCTACGGTAAATTTATATAAAGCTTTTAACTTTTTGTTTCCTTTTGCCACTACATCATATTACGAGCATATTTGTCACAATAAAGAGCAGTATCCAATATTCAGTCTTCCATCACGCCCACTCCTGGCAAATTTTGTCACAAGGCTGCTTTTCCCCAATGATCAGGTTGGCATAACAAGCAAACTAGTGCACTCTTATGTGAATTTGTCTCTCCATTATTGGAAGCTTAAAAGCAGCATTTTTGGTAATGCTAGCTCATGAAGGAAGCAGTAAATTCAATAGCGGAATAATTACAGCTAACATATTATTTTTAAAAACAAATCAGTAGCTTATAGCTAGCATCAGGAAGCCTGCTTGAAATAAACCATGTCAGATTGCCCTTATATTACCTCCATCTGCGAGATGCATTCATCCTGTAAAATTTATAACTTTTATGGCAGCCAATAGATCAGTCGATGGCTAGCCAGAAACAATGACAAAATTTAAACTTACACATTCTAATATTAGCAGTCTTGTACTTACCTTACACATTCTAATATTAGTTGTCTGTTACTTACCTTACTTACATATCCTAATATTAGTTGTATGTTACTTACCATACTTACATATCCTAATATTAGCTGTCTGGTACTTACATATCCTAATATTAGCAGTCTGGTACTTACCTTACTTACACATTCTAATATTAGCAGTCTTGTACTTACCTTACACATCCTAATATTAGCAGTCTGGTACTTACCTTACACATCCTAATATTAGTTGTATGTTACCATACTTACATATCCTAATATTAGCAGTCTGGTACTTACCTTACTTACACATTCTAATATTAGCAGTATTGTACTTACCTTACTTACACATCCTAATATTAGTTGTATGTTACTTACCATACTTACATATCCTAATATTAGCAGTCTGGTACTTACCTTACTTACACATCCTAATATTAGTTGTCTGGTACTTACTATACCTACATATCCTAATATTAGCTCTCTTGTACTTACCATTGCATCGTTCTCTAGCTCAGCAGATTTTATGGAATATGCGCTGCTCCTACGCGTTGTGGGAGTTTCATAATGAGGCAATTCCTGTTTCTTAGGAATTGCTAGATGGTTTGTATCAGAAGAATTCTCATCTTCAGATATCAGTATGGTGTGTATTTCTGGTGGCGTATCTTGCAGAACAGTCTCACTAATAGCTGTATTTTGTTCTCTCATTTCGGCCAATCGTTTCTTAGCATGCTTCATTAGGCTTGCCTGAAATGTAGAAGTTCCAAAATTTGCTATGTAACTGCTTTATGGGTTTCAATTGAATTAAATAAAAACATAAAAATAAAAAAATTTAAAATCGCTTAAAAGATCAAAATGTAGTTTTTGTTAATAATGTTATAGGTGTGTCACACTGCCACTGTTTAAAACCTGTTCCTCGTTTATGTTTGACAACTTTGACATACCTGACTGTATATGCAGGTGCTTGTTAACATATAACAATAACTTAATATCTACATATCTTACCTTAGCACTCGGGTAGTATTTAATGGCACGAACGATATCTTCTCTTTTAAGAACAAAGAGTTCTGAATAGCCAACCGAAGTCACATCGGCGGTCCTTCTGTAAACATTTGTATTTATTGGTTGAATGAGTTTTAGAAAATTAGCCAAAGGTCATGTCATTACATTGTTCTCTATTCCTAGATGTGTACAAGCATTCTATTATGCTGCTAAAACATACTTGAAATTTTTTTTGTATAATATCTCCTTTTCTAAATTATATAATAAGTATTTGTTTTAAAAACATTATTTCATGTCTGTTATTATGTAAGTGGAGTTCTCACTGAATGAAGCATGAAACCTTTTTATGCTTGCAACTCCTTTTCCCTTCTGTGTAATTAATGTGGGAGCTTTCAAATACATGGAGAAGACAAATCCTAAATGAGTGGCTTCACTTTATATATATCATAAACTTACGGTAGCTATACCAATAAATAGGGCAGTTGATTTTCAATAGAAATTCATTTTATATCTCATTTCCATTTTTAGCATTTGTTGTTAAATACTTGCCTTTAGGTTGTATTTGTATAGCTTCATGAGATAAATCAGAATGAAACAATAATACAATCATTTAATTAAGCTTAGCGAATGAGACCTGACAGTAGAACAGTTTTGATATTGTACCTGTTAATACCTCCATCAAGGTTTAAAACACCAATTTCTCCAAAGAAGTTTCCTGTTGATAGCTTGGCTATTATTTTGGATTTCTCCCCGATGACTTCCAAATGACCATCAGCGATGATGAACATTTCTCTCGCTATTTCTCCCTTTCTGACCACCATGTCTCCAGGGGTGAATATATATGTCTGCATTTTGAGTACAAGGTCATGGAGGAACTCGGGCTCGCAGTCGTCAAATATGCTCACCTAGAGAATTGAAGATCATCTTTAGAAACTGAGCTACTGAAAAAAAGACTTGAGATTAAACAAGACACTCAAGTAACAACGAGGTTTATGAGTAAAAGGCAAACAGATTTTCTACTCAAAATGAGTTTACTATGTAGCCTTTGGTAGTTTAATAAAATAAAACTATTATAAACTTTTAATTAAGCTATATACTGCATTTTGAAGAATTTTGCAACAGTTAAAACTAAATATATCAATCCTTATGTTTAAGCTTCATAAATACAAGAAAAAGACAAAAAAAGTTGGTCTGCAAAAAATGATCTGCAAAAAAATGCAATTTTCGAACTTTTCGGACTTCGGAGTTTTGGACTTGAAAGCTTAAAAACAAACAAAAAGCTTCTCATCACAAATGGTGTGCTTCTTGTCCTTAGTAATAACTTAGTAAAAACTCTGCTTAGCATGTGTTCCTAACTTTTGAAATAGGAAGATATATTGAACTTAGTGTTTGTGCTTTAGATTTTCCATAACACTAAACTCTCAAGGCTACTCAGAGGCTTGTTTATAAAACCCATTATGTAAGTATATAATTCCTTCCATGATAACAAATGGTCAAAATTAGTTAAAGAAATGTGGAACAGTGATCTATATACTGTATATATTTCACAGTGTCCGTATGTATCTGTCACAAAGTGTCCATATATCTGCATTCTGCCTTTAGCTATTAAAATCTTGGAATAAAGATTTAATACCGAAGAAGATTTGATCTTGGACCCTACCGTTTGTTCAGTCTGAAGCCCTACCCAATAGGCCAAAGAGAATAAGTTGATAGCTATCTGATATAAGTCGCTATATGAGAGCAGATACCCAACGGCTTGGCATACCAAGCAGGGTGATTGCATAAGTAAGTTATTGTCATTGGTTAGCTTGCTAAAATTTTCAATTGGCAATCTGCCAGGCTAATAGCAAGTGGTAGGCAACTCTCATTACTTCTCCTTGTTTATAAACTGATTTTTAATACTCGGGCAATGCCGGGTAGCACAGCTAGTCTTATATAATTGTTTGCATAGATGAATGAAGATAGTTTAATGTACCATTAAAAATGCAATAGACAGGTTTAGCAAATTAATAGCTATACGTTTTCTATAATACTGAATTTGTATTAGTCCCAGCTTGAGTCATAGTTTATAAACGCATGCAGAATACTGTATAATTGCTAATGTATTCATGCTTGCTAAATAAGGCATGTACTTCTCTAGAGTAACTACACACATGTAACTCTCTATCAAGTAAACATACATACAGTCAAACATGGATAACTCGTCCACGGATAGCTCGAAAAAATGGTTAATTCGAACATTTCCTTTGGTCCGTTCCCACGTAATGATAAATTGCTATAGATAACTCGAATTCAACACTGTTAATTCGAACTGTTTTTTTGCCCAACAGCTACCGAAACGGTTGTTTTCGCTTTAGAAAATCACTTTATTCAAAGCCATAGAGGTAAACTTCATCTTTTCGTAATTCATAAGCGTCGTTATTACCACCATCGGCAAAATATTTTTGTCAACGACTTTTCTAAAGGTTTGGTGAAATTTGATTTATACAGCGATACGATGAATAGCACGGGCTAGCCGGGTCACGCGCGCAAGAATTTTCGCCACGCACATACAAAACAAAAATCGCATGTTGTTTTGTATGTGCGTGGCGAAAATCCTTCAGTGCGTGACTCGGCTAACCCGTGATGAATAGTTTTCCGACGTTGATTCCGTGTTGAATCAACGTCGGAATGTTGAATGTTTAAAACGTCTTAAAAAATGTTGTAATTAAACGTATACGTTGTCTGAGCTACAAAAAACTATTCATCGTTTGACCTAAACACAGAATACGTGTGTACATTCAATAAGTATCTATTAAAAAAGCGTGAGTGATATAGAATGTACCGTAAAACCTCGTAAAACTTCTAATTGAACTGCCTCGGAGTGTTGCTCTTAACGAATCCCAGGTAAAGTAAAGTAATCTGCATAAACTTCAAGAAAAAACGGCAAAATTGATGGTGGGTAAAACCCCAAAAGAAAAAAATGTCTTTTCTTTTGAGCATTTCAACAACGATCAAGTTTTGCCAATGTCAATCTGAAAAACGTCCTGGCAATAACATCACCTCAAACAACAAACCAATCTCAAGTGATAGAAAAATCTCTATACTTTTTCATGAAAACGTTTTAAACTTTACATTAGAAGCATTTAATTTGAAACAAGCCATTTGTGCTTTTGATTTATATTATAGTTTGTATATGTACATGTATCTACTAATAAATAAGTAAATATATGGACTTGTGACAGTGCTCTGATAACTTGAATGCTCTGATAATTCGAACACTTTTGCTCGGTCCCTTGAAGTTCGAGTTATCCATGTTTGACTGTATGTAGCTCTCTCTCTCTAGTAAACATACACATGAGCCTTTTTCTCAAGTAAACATACACATGTACCTCTCTATCAAGTAAACATACACATGTAGCTTTCTCTAGTAAACATACACATGTACCTTTCTATCAAGTAAACATACACATGTAGCTCTCTCTCAAGTAAACATACACATGTACCTCTCTCTCTCTCAAGTAATCATATACATGTAGCTCTGTTAAGTAAATACACACATGTATGGTTTTCGGGACAATATACCTACATCTGTTGAGCAAATACTTGTATGTACCGCTCTATTACGAGAAAATACACATGTGTACCTCCAGGTGGTTTTGCACATAATGTTCAAAGCGGCTATCAACTAACAAAAAATTGTTGCATATCCACTGCTGGAAAATTTCAAATAAAACATTTCAAATATGATGCTAAATTGGCATTGTTAAAAAGAGTGACACTATTTCAACCAAGCCTACGCTGATATCTCTGCAGTACGAGTTCTCTGCAGAGTTGTTAATTCAAGTCTCAGCATATAATTAAAGATCTTTATCATATAAAAAACTTTATTTTTTGCAGAAATGAACCAATAATAAGGTTTATGTCTCTTTGGTTACTGTTGCTGCCCTTTGAGCAAGTGATGCTACTGCAGAGCCATTCTGAATACTAGTTGGTACATGGAAACTAGAGGCCTTGGGTGCATTCACAAACCACTCACTTGTTTCAAGATGTCCAAATGTACATGTAATGCAAGCTCTGTTTTGAGCCTGTCTGGTAGCATCTTGAGAGAGTTGATGTCAAGTGCTCCTTGCATCCTTCCTCGTGACCAGGCATAGTCACACCACCTCTGGACTCTCACCTGCATTGCCTTCGGTACTTCGTGCTTTCTCATGTACAGCTTTGCACCATCCTAAAAAACACTCTCAATGATCAGTCTAGTATATCAAACAAATTCATTCATTTTACGAAAATAAATTTGTTTTTATAGCTAATTTCATCCTGATATGTTAGTTATACCAATGATGCTAGCTGGTTGGGGTATTTTTAGCACGTTCTATAGTGATAGCACATCTGAACCTCCGCATAAAGAGAGTGCTTGAATTTGCCTCAAACTTTTTACACAACATGAGCCAACTCATACAACAGTTCTGACTTTATTAACTAAAAACTATTTTATTTTAAAAATTCTTTTCTAGTCGATTAAGCAAGCTGCCTATTCTAAGCAATACTGCTATTCAACTTGAAAGAGCATGGGTTCTTGTCATCAACTAAGGATTTTTCTCCTACAAGATGTGCCAATTTTTGTTGAATTGTAGTCATCAATACAAATACTATGGCAAACTTATCTTCAGAACTGCTATTGGAGTGTCACATTATGTAGCCTAATTACTATGAAATTTCATATTTGCAGTAAAAAGATTGGTCTTTTCCAACAGCATTTTTAACAATGGCTTTATTCATAAGCTTAAACCGAGGTTTGTTAGTGCAAGTTAAACTACCACCTACCAGCAGCTGTTCATACTCCTGCCTCGTAGCATTGTAATTATTAATAGAGTTGCCAACCTGGCCAACGATGGTGGCAAATACAAACACACCAATCAGATAGCTCAGTATCTGGAAGAGGTACCTGCAAGATATGGAATGACCATAAAGATTGATGGAAGACACTGCAACGTATCTAACGCCAGATAGCCCAAAATGTAACGGTTGTACATTTATTTTGTTCAAGTTGTTTGTACCACCTCACAAAGTGTACCACATCACAGAGTGTACCACTTCACAGAGTGTACCACTTCACAAAGTGTACCCATCAAAAGGCCATCATGTAAAAATCTATTTAATTTGTGTCTTGTTTCACTTATTAATATTTGAGATGGCTTTTCTTGACCCAGTACCTGCACTCCTTGACCTAATACTTGCACTTCTTGACCCAGTACCTGTCTTCATTGACCCAGTACCTGCACTCCTTGACCTAATACTTGCACTTCTTGACCCAGTACCTGCCTTTATTGGTCCAGTACCTGCACTTCATGATCTAATACCTACACTTTTTGACCCAATACCTGCATTTCTTAATCCAGTACCTGCCTTTATTGAACCAGTACCTGTCTTTCTTGACCCAATACCTACACTTCTTGACGCAATACCTGCACTTCTTAACCCAGTATCTGCACTTCCAATACCTACAGTTCTTGGTTCAATACCTGTACTTCTTGATCCAATACCTGCACTTCTTGATCCAATACCTACCCCTTTTGACCCAATACCTGCACTTCTGCAGCCATTACCTGCACTTCTTGATCATTTGCTCTCATTCAACACGTTCTAGAATGTAGCTGGCACATATGAACAATACACATCATATATTGTGCGGTATTTCCCCACTCGCATACGAAATGGTGCACACTAACACATGCTGTGATGCAGTTCAAAAATATGAAACAATGTGTAATCAATGTTGACACTATTATGTAGGTCACAAATTTGAAACTGCACACTCCACGGATTCTGTCATTCAGTTCACAAATACAAAACAGTGCACACTTCACACACACTGTGATGCAGGTCATGAATATGGAACAGTGTACACTTAATACGTATACTATGATGCTATCAAAAACGTTACTCAAACATTAGAAACAAACTCTTTAGAAAAATCTATAGCCAAGGACTCTAGGCATAAACAGGAAGCCATCCGTGGTTTGTCAGCATACCGTATGTGTTTCTATGAAGAAGCTGATTCAGTTCATACGTTCACAATAATGTCACTGAGAAGAATAGATGGCCAACGCTGCTAGTAAGGAAAAGGTTCACCAAAAGTCACAGCACAGCATGTTACGGCAAAGCGTGGCAATCTGCGTAGTATGCACCAACATTAGAGGTTTGTAGCTAAGCAGTAAGCTACATAACAGCCATGATAAGCAGCATCACAACAGGACAACGCTAGTGAGTAATAACTTAGTTACCAATCATGGCCCCAAGTTTTTCTACAAGTAATATATTATAGAATCAAATATGTTCCTGATTCTAAACAATGCTGGATAGAATTACATTTTATTGTAAAATCTTTATTGCATAATTGTTTGTTGATAAAATAATACAGCCTACTAAGCATTACTCGCAAGATATAATGAGTATAGACTTCTGTCTATTTAATAATTTATAGGACATGATTAAGAATTAGAGGATTATAAATTATGTTGGAATGTAGCTTTGTAGTAAGTTCTATTAAAGTAAGTTTTTTAAAGGTAAGTCTTAGAAAGGTAAGTTTTAGAAAAGTAAGTTGTAGAAAGGTAAATTCTAGAAAGATAAGTTCTATAAAAGTAAGTTCTATAAAGAAGGTTTTTGAAAAGTAAGTCCTAGAAAGGTAAGTTCTAAAAAGGTAATATTTATAAAGGTAAATTTTAGAAAGATAAGTTTTAAAAAGGTAAGATTTAGAAAGGTAAGTTCTACAAGATAAGTTCTAAGAAGATAAATTCTAAAAAGGTAAGTTCTAAGAAAATAAATTCTAAAAAGGTAAGTTCTAAAAAAGTAGGGTCGGTAAAACCAACTGATAATGCAACTGAAATCATAGTCAAGAGTTATTAGCCTGCAAGTCTGACAAGGCATCTATAAGACCAATCAATTTTAATAGAGAAAACCAAATAATGATTTGCTCTATTATTCTCTGCGACAGTGACCCAATATATTCTAATCTTATAACAATGCCCTTTTCTTCACAATTTGCTATGCACCTCACTGAAGTAATGATTTTTTATTTACAGTCAACACTAGAAGGCTGTGTATTCAGTGACCAATATAGAAAATTTCTAAATATTGTCACCTTATCCCTATTATAGACATTGTGCAACTCGTGAATAAGGTCAATTTGTTTAATGAGTTTGTGAAAACTGATTTGAATAAATAATCAGCCTTTTGAAATCAAAACTATCATCTCATTAACTTTGTAAGCGCATAAATAACACGTCAGAAGATAACTCCCATTTAAGCTCATGGTTTTCGTCAAACCGTAGCCCAAACTTTGTTAAAAGATTTACTAATGATCAGTACTGCACGCACTTCCAGTTGTCTTCAGGAGTTGGCAGGTCACCGATTGTTGTCAGTGTCAATGTTGACCAGTAGAGAGACTTGAGGTAGACAGTAATTGTATGGTTGAACAAGGTCTCATTTTCTGGCAATGTAATGCCTTCGATATCTTCTGACTAGAACAAATATCATACACAGAGTTGCCTTCATGCATTCATTTGCAACTAAGAGAGACAACAGGGCCACTGTCAACATTTTTTGTTGTTGCAGAGCTTGGTTTTTATTTAATTTTTAAAAAGAACTAAAAGTAATAAGTAGATATAGTCTAACTGCAAACTGCTATAACAGTTTCAGTTTCTTTACCCAAACTCAAAATTTAAAAAAAGTTTTATTTGACTCGCATTATACCGCAATAACTAGAAATAGTGCCATTTTTAGCCGATTTACAATAGGGAATAATTTCCAATCAGGAATAATTTACAATAATTCACAGAAAGTTTTGAATGAAACTCAGTTTTGACATCCCTCATGCTGCTATGTGCATCTGTGATGAGTTTTTTGCTCATACCCTTTCTTTTCCCAAGTTTAGCTTATCATATCAGCATCTCGAATGTTTGGGAGTTGATAATAACACATGGCAGGGATCATTTCAAGCTCATATCCATTATAAGGTAGTTTATACAATCTGCTAATAAACCAGCTATCAACTTTTTATAGACTCAAAGATACACTACTACGATGCACTACTATGATACACTACTATGATACACTACTATGATGCACTACTATGGTACACTACTATGATACACTACTATGGTACACTACTATGATACACTACTATGATACACTACTATGATACACTACTATGATGCACTACTATGGTACACTACTATGGTACACTACTACGATACACTACTATGATACACTGCTACGATACACTATTATGGTACACTACTACGAAACACTACTATGATACACTACTACGATACACTACTACGATACACTACTATGGTACACTACTACGATACACTACTATGGTACACTACTACGATACACTACTACGATACACTACTATGATACACTACTATGGTACACTACAATGGTACACTACTATGGTACACTACTATGATACACTACTACGATACACTACTATGATACACTACTACGATACACTACTATGGTACACTACTATGGTACACTACTACGATACACTACTATGATGCACTACTACGATACACTACTATGGTACACTACTATGGTACACTACTATGGTACACTACTATGATACACTACTATGATACACTACTATGATACACTACTATGATGCACTACTATGATACACTACTATGGTACACTACTACGATACACTACTACGATGCACTACTATGGTACACTACTATGGTACACTACTATGGTACACTACTACGATACACTACTATGATGCACTATTATGGTACACTACTATGGTACACTACTATGGTACACTACTATGATACACTACTATGATACACTACTACGATACACTACTATGGTACACTACTACGATACACTACTATGATACACTACTACGATACACTACTATGGTACACTACTATGGTACACTACTATGGTACACTACTATGATACACTACTATGATACACTACTATGATACACTACTATGATACACTACTATGATACACTACTACGGTACACTACTACGGTACACTACTACGATACACTACTACGATACACTACTACGATACACTACTACGATACACTACTATGACGCACTACTATGGTACACTACTATGGTACACTACTATGGTACACTACTATGATGCACTACTATGATACACTACTATGGTACACTACTACGATACACTACTACGATACATTACTACGATACACTACCATGACACATTACAATGAAAAGTTGATAGCGGGTTTATCAGCAGAATGTATAAACTTCCTGATAATAGATATGAGCTTGAAATGATCCCCTACCATGTGTTATTATCAACTCCCACGCATTCTAGAAGCTGATAAGATAAGCTTGGACTTGTGCTTTAAATAGACAACGGTACACTCCTATGACAGCACAGGTTGTTTCCCTGCTATACTAATGTAGAAATCTTTTATTAAATTAACACAACTGTTTAACATAGAATTAAGATGGTTTCGAAACCGATCACATGTTGACTATGCAATAAATTAAACTACAATGACTGAAAAAGGAAAAGGTTCCATTTGAGCTATAATTCTGATTACACACTAAAATGAAAGCTGTAACACTTACGAAAAGGACGTCATATAGGCTGAAGGTAGCATCATAATGACACAACTCCAAATTAATTTGTTAACCCATAGATTGTGTTAAAAGGTTTGGCATTGGTGAAGGCTGATAAGACATGTATGATGCAATCAAAGACATGACAGACACATTTTACAATGCTCACCTTGGATATGACATAGTAGAAGGCAGCAAACCAGTGACATAATAACAAGAGTATGTGGGTCAAGTTGCATACTCTCAACACGTTCGGATATGTGGCCTGGTTCTCAAATATATAGAAGAACTGAACCAATCGGTAAATCTTTATAAACCTTGGGAAGCGCAAAAGAGGTTGTATTCCTACAATAGTGATAATATCTCTTCTTTTTATCATATTCCTGCTTGAAAAATATTGTATTTCTAGTGACTTGGTCATTGAAGAACGTTGCGAGAGAATGAAAAGAGAAAACAGAAAGTAACTCCAATTATTCCAATTATTCCGAACGATCCAATTATTTGTAGCTTTTTGCAGAAGTAGTTACACGCGAGTGGATAAAAAGGAAATTGAGAAAAGATTAAATTGGTCGTTATAGGTTATGTGATGCATTAAATTATACCAGCAAGTTTGTCCATAATGTACGAGATGAGAGCATTAAGCAAACTTTTATAGCATAGCAACTTACTCAAATGCAGCTAAATTGCGGAGAACAGGAAATGACATAAGAAATTAGAAGAGAATCCAAAAAAATGTGAAAATATGAGAAAATGAGACAGTAAAAGTAAAGAGAGAAACAATACATATCGTGGTTTGCCATGATGTGCTACAGTGATGGTAAAGATTGCAAAGAGATGGAGAAATATATTTCTTTAGTAATAGATGCTAACCACTATGAGTGTGGTGCACTGCGATGAATAACACATTCTACCAAAAATGCTAAACTAATATATTAAAGAGCCGTTTGTTCGTACAACTGCTGGGATATCTGGCAGATAACTGAACTTATGACTATTTCGAGAAGTGAGGTTAAAGCGTATTATGATTGTTAATTAACTGACAGATATTGGCGTTATTACTGTCTCATAGCTGGCATGCAACTGGTGTGAACTCATGCAACTGGTGCCATGAATTTTAAAGGGTGATTCATACTGTATCGCCGTATGTCAAGGTTGTCCTATCGGCGATTATTCGTCGACTCTGCAACGTAAACCACCGACATCACCGAGGCAATGCTAATATGTTGGGGAACATTGCAGCTGTCAAACTTTTCCGATATTTCGCCGAGCACCCGCGACAGTCTGCGAAATATGTACCACTTCTGTGATGGTGATCGGCAGTAGCGGATTGTTAAATCTTTATTTGCCTTCATGGGAGTTGCTGCAGGACTAGTATTACATCATTTTAGCGCCTATTGTATAATGAGAAAGCGATGCCACCAACTATTTGTCGATGTAAATGCGGATGGGTTTGTGTTAGTCAGGAACAATGTCATCGCAAACAATCACCAATATATTGTGGGTTAATGCCGACATACTGTGATACGGTGTGTACCGGACTTATGATAGCAGGCAGATATGATTATAGCTATCCAGATAGCTTACATATAACCGGTGTTCAAGTTATTTGTAGTTTGTGTGCTAAACAAGAGAACTCGCTATTTCCATTTAGTTAAACACGAAGCTCTAGTCAAATTCAAAATATAGATGGATTGATAGATAGATATAACCTTTAGTATCACCGGTCAAGGTCATTCAAAGTAAATTATACCAAGAAATAAAAAACAACAAATAAAATAATGATTACTAAAGTAAAATTACACGTGTTGGAAGAAAAAGGCTCTTTTCCCATAACCCTTTTTTATAACATTGATTGACAAGGTGTCGGTGTCTGATATAAGGTGTGGTGGATTTGTAGAATGGTAGAATGAGTATACAACCTGAGTATTTTAGATAGCAAATATCTAATGACACAGTTAGCCCATCAGCATAAAGTGTAAAGTGAATATAATATTCAGTAATCATTTATTATAGCTGCTTGCTGCCTGAACAACATTCTGTCGGACTCACCCACAGCAAATTGGAAGAAGTCAAGAGGTAGTATCGACAGCAAATCCATTGCCAGATACCGCGATTTGGCGTAATGATATGCTAAACGCTTCTGCTTAGTCACAAGCAATCCGTCTTCAAGGAATCCTGTTCTGATTTGAACGAGGATATCCAGAAGGTACGCCAAATCGGCTAAAGCATCAAGAAGGAGCCAAGTTGTGGTAAATTCTTCCTAAAATATATGATAAGAATATCTGTAAGCAAGAACATAGATTAGTTCCTATTCCTTTTGTATATCACATTATATATATATATATCGTATATATATATATATATCGTATATATATTACTTTATTGGTAATAGTTTCATTTAGAAAGAAATGATTTCCAAACTATGCCATACAAAAATCATAAAATAGAAAAAAGGGCAACCGTTAGTCACTAAAATCAAGTAAATCGACTGACATACTGCGTTTAAAATACTGTTTTCTGCTACGAAAAACAGATATTAGGTAGAAGGTTATTAAAGCAGCTAGCAATGATATTTTCAGAATAGTTATTAAATGTTGTATGCAATTTGTTCATATCACGTAAGATGACGTGGGTTAAAAACCTGTAAGTGTTCTATAAAAACGAGGACACAATTCTTGAAAGATCTTGAAACCTTTAATACACGTAAAATAAACCTTTAACACAAGTAAAGTAAGAAAACGCAAATATTTGGAAAGATTATTACTTGGAATAAGATATGCTAGCATATGATGTAAATTCACAATTAGTCGAAATGTTCTTTTTTGCAACAAAAATAAATCCTTAGTGACATATCTTGAAGCTAGATTATAATAAATGCGTAAACCATAAATAATATGGTGAACCGATAATAAAATGCAATGTCTTTCAATAGCACTATGTCTCCTATTAATTACTTATTTTACCATTAATAAGGTTTCTGTTAAATATCTTTCTTTTTACTCTAAAAAGTTTAGTAGATGTTAACCAAGTTCTTTACTTACGAAATAAATTGCTTTATTTATTTTTATAACAAAATTTTTTTTAAAGGTTATATCTTATGATTTGATCAACTATTCTTTCAAACCAAGTTTTTTTCCAAGTCTGTTAAGCACTTTATTGTGTACGCATCATCTGTGCACTTATATACATATACCATATGGCTATACATTACTACAGGCAAGGGCTGTGCTATACATCTATATATACCATAGGCTATAATAGTATGCATACATATGTAGTGTAACAAATATCATAGCCTTAGAGTTAGTCAGAGCAAGCGAGTGAAAGTGTTGTTTATAAAGCGTTTGCTGCTGCTATGTAGAGAACTTGACTCTGGATGATGGCTTTAATTTTGGTCTAGTACAAGTCTACTATCATACTAACAGCCTCAGTATTGATTTTAAATCACGGCTTGTCCGCATTTCTTCACTTCAGACAAGTGTGTCTTATATTCTATAATTAGGGAACAGTAGTTGATAGGTGGGTGTCATTTATGCCTACCCTCTCGTGTTAACTCGAGACCTTTTCAACTATGTTGTATTATTAAAAGGCTCTCAGCGATTTTGAATACGACAAATAAGAATACTAACATTTGTATGCACTGTTTCTCAGTTTTGCCTACAAAATAATGACTACAAATGACTACAAATAAATTACATGTTTGTACATGTATAGACCTACATGTATTTGTATAGATTTTAATGATTGTTTCTTGAAGGTTTTGTTGAAACAGACTTTTAATAAAAATTTTGAACTATACAAAATGATACAGATAGCAAAAATGGAATCCATTAACCAAAAACAATACTAAATATTTGGACAGCCAGATGACAGATTCCCGAGCGCTATTAGAAGTTATGTGTCAGCAAGCATGCAATATGTATGCTTAGAGCCCAGGTAATCAGTAGACCACTATATGTAATTCATAGGCATAACGTTAAACACAGCCTTCATCTTAGCCACTTTGTATGTCTAAGCAGAGAGCAATGAACATCAACCTGACACTTGATTGAATTTACACGATTTACACGAATAACAACCGGATGGTCTGACATATAATTTTCTAGAATATTAATCAAAACGCACAATCATAAAGAATATAAAATGATCATAGTTATGACATAGATCTATAGAGCTAGGGTGTCTTTATAGCTATCATGCTACATTAGGTTGCAATTTGGACACCCATGAGTTTTTTGTTGGGATTTTCAAAGGACAAGATGTACAGCAGAAAGCCTAACACTATTGACAAACGGAAAGAAGGAATTGAAGAAGAATTTGCTCAGATACCGAGAGAAATGCTAATGAAGGTTTGTAGTCCCATATTTTGACCCTGTGATAACTGTATTGAGCAAAATGGCAACCAGTTTGAACACTTTATGTGTTCAAACTGGTTGCCATCTGTCAACTGTGTTCAAGCTGATATTTTTTAGCATTCTCATCTTGCCCACGTAACATTACTTTTTCACTGTGGACTACAGGAATTTTTAATTTTTTTCTCTTTTGGATCTGTTTTCCACATGAATTGAGCAAATTGAGCAAGCTGTAACAATTCAAAGAGTTTCTACGCTATTTTGTGACATCCGGTATTAACCCAATCAGTAAATCAGGTCTACGTTTTTTAATTATGAACAATTTTTTAAGCCACATGCCTAAATCTATGACAAATACACAATTATATAATTTTATGTCAGATCGCGGATTGCTAAGCTGGGAAAAACCAAGTCCTAGTATATTTTAAGACAAGTTAAAATCAAATTGCTGTGACAACCAAGAAGGTTACTTTTTATCTTTGGGGAATCCTTAATGAGTTACACGCAAGCTGTAGGAAAAGGCTTGTCGTTATATGATATAGAGAGTCGTCTGCTCAGATTCAATAGTGAAATACATGTAGACCACAACATCAGAGAATAATATGTTACTAGATGTGAGAATGTGCAAGGGCAACAACTCAGGAAATCAGGAAATAGATTCGAGACAATATTTAGAACTGTGAAAGGCTCCTAAAAGAGATTTGAGACCAGAATTGTGAAAACTTGAAGTAAAAACTTTTTCTGAGGCCTGCTCTGTAGTCATACAAGTTTTATTTAGGAATATTGGAATGTTTTTGTATTTTTAGTCCAGTTAATTAAACTGGATTAGAGACTGTTTCTAATCTAGTTAATCTGGTTATCTTTGCACTTTTTTATAATGTTTGCATTGGTTTAATTTATATAAAATTTAAATTGAAAAATAATAAAATTTGCTGCTTGTTCCAGTAAAACAACACAGCTTATTAAAGTAAACATCAGCAGGTAATAGATTAGAAACTTTCAACAATGTGTATGTACCTAGCAGGTGTAAACCTGATAAAATATGCCCAAAATCATGTTAATACATGTATTATAAATTTTTTAAAATTAAATTGTTAAATAATTTTTTAATACATAAAATGACAAAATATTAATATATAACCAATTATAATAATAATAATAATCTAGGTTTGTCAATGATTTGGGGAACTAAATAAGTGAAATGATTAAAATGGTTTTATAGGAAAATAACCGCAAATGATAGTTGAGTTGGCTGCTCTGTAGAGGTTTTATACCAAACTCGTAGGCTTTATTACTGCTGCACACACATTAAACATATATTATTGGTGTATACCTGCTACAGAGTTCTAAAACTGTTAGCTGAAAAGTACCCTGCCTGTGTCCACTTGCAGTAGAAGGAAGAGAATTATAACCAAGCGTTCAGTAGAACAGGCACTGATAGAGTAGGCAGAGTCGAAAATGTTAAAGTCAATGAAATCGGCACAATTTCAGTGTTAGAAAAATGGAACAGAAGAAATAATAAAAAAACAAGTGAACAGAAGGTAAAAGGGTTAATGTATATTATTATATATTATTATTGTTGTAAAAGTTTTTCTTCACAGTCGTGTGGTGGTAGGTGACTGGTTGTAGTCCATGTTGAGTCCGGGTCTTAACAAAAGGCCAAAGGATCCAACATCTTCCTCAACTCCACTAAGAGAGGACCTTTCTCAAAATGTGAGCTGTTCCTAAGATGGCCGTCTTCTGTATAGTCTCAAAAGACATGTTCACTCCCACCTCCGCCAAGTATGCTATATGCCTCATTGATATTGTTCCGAGTGCACCAATTACTATTGGTATCACGTCGGTCTTCACCTTCCACAGTCTGTTTATCTCGAACCCAAGCTCTTTGTATTTACCAATCTTCTCATCTTCCTTCTGTACTACCCTTGTGTCTCCAGGTATTGTTATGTCTATGACCTGACACTGTTTGGTTTCTTTATTTATTAGTATCAGGTCTGGTCTTCTAGCTTCAATAACCTTGTCTGTCTGCACATTGAAGTCTCATAGCAGCTTCACTTTCTTGTTCTCCAATACAGCTTCTGCACGGTGGTCGTACCATTTTTCTGTGTGGGGCAACTCAAGTTTCTTGCATATGCTCCAGTGCACTGCACTTGCCATTTTGTCATGCCGCCCTTTATATTCTGTCTGTGCGATCTTACTGCATTCGCTGACTATGTGGGACACTGTTTCATCTTTCTGCTTGCACAATCTGCATTTTGGATCGTTTGTTGACTTTTCTATCTTGGCCTTCCTATAGTTGGTTCTTAACGCTTGATCCTTAGCAGCAATGATCAGGCTTTCAGTGCCTTGTTTGATACATCTCCTTTTCATCCATTGCCATGTCTTCTTTGCTGCTTGATCCTTTGTCTGTCTTAGATGTTGTCCGTTCATTGGCTTATCATGTCAGTTTTGCTTTCGTTCAGTTTTCTGATGGTTTCTATGCTCTTGTCTTCAATCTTCACTGTTGGTATTTATGATCTTACCAGCTGTTCTTATAAATTTGACTGGGTTGCCTTCTGTGTACTTTTTCAGACTGTGACTTTTGTAATTCACAGTTTCCTCAACACTCATTAATCCTCTTCCTCCTTGGTCTCTTTCAACATATACTCTATCTACATCAGATCTTGCATGAAGACCTTTATGCATTGTCATCAGTTTCCACGTCCTTCTGTCCAGTTGCTGTAACTCAGCCTTCGTCCACTGAATAATCCCTGCTCCGTATCTGTACAAGGACACAGCCCATGTATTGATAGCGGTAATGAGATTTCCAGCAGTCAGCTTTGATTTCAGCACTCTCATAAGCCTGTGAATGTATTCCTTCTTGATCTTAGCTTTCATTTCAGATTGTTTTATATCATCTGTCTCCATAACTCCTGAATATTTGTAGCTTTCATTATCTTCTATTTCATGGATTTCTGTTTCATTGGTAGCATGATATTTCCTCTGCCAGTTAATTTCCCTCTTATCATGGTGATGGTAGCGCACTTATCTAATCCAAACTTCATACCGATGTCATCACTGAAGATTCTCACTGTGTGTATCAGTGTCTCAATCTCATTCTTGTTCTTCCCATACAGTTTCAGGTCGTCCATATACAGTAGATGGTTAACTGCACATTTGTTTTTGAGATGGTACGCTGGTTTAACTTTGCGCAGTACAGTTGTCAGGGGTATCATTGACATCACAAACATCAAAGGAGAAAGACTGTCCCCCTGAAAGATACCTCGGCTGATCGATACTTTTCCTAGTTCTTTCCCTCCACTTTCCAGCTCTGTTTTCCATTGTTTCATACCTGCTGTCATGAACCTCTTGATGTTTTCTGAGATCCCTAACATATCCATTACTTTGATTATCCATGAGTGGTAAACCATATCATACGCTTTTCTGTAGTAAATCCATCCCATCACCAAGTTGGTTTTTCTTGCCTTACTGTCTTTCATAACACACTTGTCTATTATCAATCGATCTTTAGTTCCTCGACTTTTTCTACCACAGCCCTTCTGTTCCCATGGTAGTAGTTCATTTCTCTCCAGGTGTTCATAAATGCTGTCCGAGATCATTGCAGTCAGTACTTTGTACATTATTGGCAGACAGGTAATCGGTCTATAGTTTGATAGTATGTTGCCTTTGCTTGCATCCTTAGGTATTAGCACCATTCTTCCTGTTGTCATCCATGATGTCGGAGTGCCTCTCTTGATAATCTCATTCATCTGATTCACAATTCTTGTGTGAAGAGCTGTGAAGTTATTGACCCAGTAGCCCTGTACTCCATTCGGTGCAGCGGTTTTCCATGGTGACAATCTTCCAAGGATTCTTTTTAATCTCACAACATTGATCTCCATATCAGTTTGTTTCTCTAAATCTTTGTAGTCATGTTCAGCCTCCTTGATCCATTTGGCATCTTCTTTATGAGTGTGCAGTCGTGCCCATATGTTACTCCAGAACTCCAGCGCAGCATTGGGCTCAGGCGGTGGTATCTGTTTCTGTTGTTTACCTTCTAGGCTTTGGTAGAATCGTTTCTGGTCTGTTTCAAATAGATGGTTTGTATGAAACTGATTCACTCTGTCAGAATACCTCTTAACCTTTGCTGCTGTGGATGTCACTCTCTGTTTCAGTTCCTCAATCACTCGATCTATTCCTTTTTTCTTCAGCCAATAACCTTGCTCATATATATTATAATATATATGAGCAACAATATATATTATTATATTATATTATTATATATTATTATGTATAATAATATAATATTATAATATATTATTATTATATAGTTATGGTATATTACACTGAGAAGTCTTTTCAAGAATCATTATTTTGTTCAGACAAGTTTTAATTGTAAATTTGGTAAAATTTTGCTAAGCCAAATAGTACTTTAATATTTCTTTAGCCGCTATATACTATGATGCATAAAATATTTAATGAGTAAATTATGTGCATAATAAATTAAATTAACTATAAAATAAATTAACTTGTATTTTGTTGCTATGATCTACAGGTTTGAACTATCAATTTAGCGTATTTTAAGTGTAACTTCATTTTCTCACTACATTGTCTCAATAAAATTATAACAATTTATGTGTTTAGTGTTTTTACTTGAAGGTTTTAAAGTAAGAGAATTTTATTTAAAAATAAATTATATCTTGTGTGCTTTTCACAAATAATTAGCCAAGCTCCTAAAATGCAACCATACAGGGGGAATCAACTCCAAGCCCTCGACGATGCTGTAAAATAGTACTTATAGAAAACTTTGTATGAAGTGACCAGCTTCAAATCATTAGATGACTTAAAATCCATATCTCTACAAATACTCGTGAGGTCATCACTCCCCACCCCCTCTCCCTTTCCATGTGAGAACATACGCTAAATAACTTGGCTTTCTTTAAACACCGAGCAGGACTTTTGTAAGGAACAACCTGCCAAGTACCTACTTATTACGTGTAAGTAAGTACATGTAAGTGTAAGTACCTACTTATTATGTGTAAGTAAGTACGTGTAAGTGTAAGTACCTACTTATTACGTGTAAGCAGGTGTTCTATCAGTTTGCATAGCATAGACATATGACTGCATATTAATTATCACAAATACTTATACGTACAGTGAACACTACAGCCTTACCAGGTTGCTATAGAATATTATAAATGTAATACAAGAAAACTTATTACACTTCTATATATACAGCATATCTATATGACAGATTTGACAGATTTTGGCTAAATTTAAAGCCTTCTTCGTCGAATGAAAATACTAAACTGGTAATTGTCTTCTCAGCGCATATACATAAAGTTGCCACATATTAATGCAGCCAATGATAATTAAAATGATAAAAGAAGTATATGTAAAATACTTAAAAGAAAACATGTTACTTCTAAACAGCTTTTAAAGAGGGTTGACTCGAGGGTTTATAGATTGTTTTTAATGGCGCACAAGTATATGGTGAGTCAAGCTGCTCGTTCAAACGACGCTATCAGGACAGGTGTTATTACACAATCTAAAAGCAGGTAGCAAAACATTGACCTGCAAACAACGCACTACTGCCAGAGATAAAAGGCAGGCATGAAATAGCAAAACCGACTTTTTAAAACCGTATTGCAGTATGTTCAGTTGTGGCAAACCACTGTTGAAACCTGCCAAGAAAAGTTATGGCTATAGGAACCATGGCGTCTTCTCAGGACATGGTACTTGGAGAAGAAGAGAGTTTAATAGTCCTAGAAAGTTATCTATGCAGCGAATATTAATCGTTGTACGTGTGCGGTTTCTGTTGCAACTGTATGAGGATATATCGGAGCCCCCTATTAGAAATCTGCTGTTACTAAGTCAAAGATGATAATCTAGCTGAAGCTGCAACGTACTCCGTGAAATGAAATGTAAAGATATTGTAAAGCGTGAAAAAAACATTTCTGAGAGGTAATATTGACCAATCACATCAATCGATTTGTAAAATATTACATATTAAAATTAGTTGCATCAACAGTTCATCTTGATCACCTCAACGCTGCCACACAACATTTCTATTGTCTCTTGCAGCTTTTAAGCCATTTATGATTGAGCATGACAGTTTTAAAGACATCCTAGCTTCATTGATCAAAACTAAATAGATGTCAAAACTATGATCATTGTATATTCTGTATGATTGTGAATTTTGCTCCGCGGCATCATGAGACGCAGTCAGTCTACCTATTTTGCTGCCGTTTTAAATTTGAATTGCCAAAGATTAAAATCAAGCATTTAAATCCCAAGAATGTTTGCTGTTTGCGATCGGCAAAGTAAAATAAACACTTAGCGGAAAAATTACAATTGATTTCTGGTAGGTTATTTTGCAAACAACGCAGCTGTACCATTAAAAAGTCAAACTGTTTCCATATAGCAAATTACAGGCAGCATCGCGACTCTACCATTAGAATGTACTTTACCTGGATACTTGGGAAGGCCTGTCGCAGAATGAGTATCCACAAGTTATACTCGACAGCGATGGATAACATCATTAGCCAGTAAAATATGAGGTCACCATCGGGGTGAAACACTGTGAGCAGACAATTTGAACATAGCTTCGCGCAATCTCTGCTTCTCCTTCTCAAGTTGTTTTTAGCTTCTGCCTCTTGTTCGTTCACCATTTCCATCGGGTGAAGGAGAGACTCGGTCACTCGACGATTTGTATTGAACCTGATATTAAATAGTTGAGTAAGCAGATGATCAAGTAAGTTACCGTAAATAACTGACGCATTCCTAAAATTTGGTTTACTAAAAGTGTATTTAAAGCAAAAGTATTACTTACTTTTCCATAAAACTGTCTTGCTTGCTCTTCTGGTGTTTAGCCATAGTATGTGTAATTTTCACTGCATGCTTGACGGCTGTCCATTTAGAGGAATCAGTCCGTCCCCTTACCGGCTGCCTCGTTGGGAATGAGGCTGTTCTTCGAGGAGCAATTTTATGCATTCCATTTTGCTTTTTTAGCTTAGGTGACGCGAGAGCTTCTGATTGTGCATCTGCATTGAGAGCGTCTAACGACTTGGGTTTCAACACGACCTCTTCACTTCGCTGTTTGCTTATGCTAATTGTTCCTTCCTTTTGGCTTCCTTTTCGTCTGCTCACCATGTCAAGTGTCGGCAAAGATTGGCTGTCAATAAATCGCGCATCGTCTCCGACTGGAGTCAAAACTGTGTCCAATGATAGCTCCTTTCTTATGCAGCTGTTGATATAGCCAGTCGATACAGCTATATCCTCCCCATTCGATGGCACTTTTGAAGATTTCGGTCGAGTACCAGTGGAAGTATTCGTAGGCATAGTAGCGATGGTAGCTGCTTTTGGTGATTTTAAGAAGGAAAGATGGTCGATAGAGCATGCAGTAGTCAGCTCATCGCTGTTTTGCTTCTGTTTCCGCAGCCAACTGTCTCGACACACTGATTGCTTCCTCTCAACGCTCTCCAATGACTTTTGTTTCTTCTTCCTTTTACGGCTCGTTTGCACTCTTCTTGAACCACCCTACAAATTCATACGAACAATAGAGTTTTCTGCGCAAAGATACCTTCGAAGCGCTCTTGGGTATTCAAAAGCGATGAACAACTGCTGGCCTATCAGTTGCTGGAGAGCGACAAGCATGTGATGTTAATGCCATGACATTACCGCTGTTGTAGTAGCATTATAATTTATTGAGCGGACTGACCTCTGTTCAGGATTCGTGTCATCTTTGAAACAGTTAATTAATTAGGCAAAAAGACAGAATTGATAATTAAGGCAAGCTCATTTTAAACACAAAGTAACGAGAAAATCTATTGAATTCAATGGACCTGATACAAATATAGAAAAGAAAGGTATCGATTAGAATCCAACTCAGACAATAGTTTTATTTATGTTTTAGACGACCAAGTCAGTGTGTCTATGACGACTCCCAGGAGTGCACCAACTATTTCCTACGCATCTCTCACGCAAGCATACCAACCTGGTCACCATCACTAGAGACGTACTCCATGATAAGCACTATTAGCTGGTCTTCTTCAGCCGCGGTTGTGAGCGATAGAAGCCTCCTTCATACTCCTTCAATTTTCTCAGCCTCAGGCTTTTACGACATCAAAATTGTGAAACGCCTCTCGGAATGTTTGCAAAATATAATTTCCATTTTTGAGAAGAAGCCCGGTCTTTCTGCTATTTCGTGTTTAGATCGTGAAAAGTTATTCAACCAGACCAAAGCGTTGCATAAAGACGACTAGCTGATCAAATGTAGGCATGTCAAAGCTGATTTTCCAATTTAGTTTTACTAAAGGGCCAGACTATGTCCATAGAATGGCATTGTTGCTTCTGTTTAGCTCTATAGTCGAGCAACATGGATATTATTTAGATGTTTATTTGATTCCATATGCCTCTTGGTAAAAATATTTAATATGGATTAATGGAGTTCCTTCAAGACAAATGCCTTTTCAGTCAAACTACAAAATGTAAACAATTACATTCCTTTTCGAAAGATCCAGGCTTCCAGGTCTCTCTAATGGCTTCTCAATCGGTGCAGCCGCTATATTGACTGAACACGTCACTGCTTGTCATGATATACTTATTAAATAATGCTCCTGCATTTGTGTGCACATGTATCATTGAATTACAACCAATCCATAAACCGAATGTTCTTGTCTGTGTGTTATTTCATACTTCCAATTCATATACTTGCAAACAGGAGAACAGATCTTCTTTTTACTCGTAGAATCATTAAATCATGTGTGGTTTACATTTTCCTTTTTCTTGGGGACTTAAAACTATTAGCTTAAACAGAAAACGTATATCCATGAGTATTGTATCAAAATTGAATTTAACTCTTGTGAAACTGTTTAAAATAATTTATTAGGTGAGAATGATAGTCTTTAAGAATATCTTACAAAGGCAGACAGACTCACTACAACTTGCAGCTTGGTCATTATGTGTTCATATATTCAGGGCCATTACACAAATAAGGTAAATTTATTTAAACATAAGTGTTCTATTATGAGCAGAAACGTAGTTCTTTTTATTATAAAAGTTTACATAATATTTACTGATGACTCACATTATTTTTCTTAAAGATCGTGAAGTCCTTTTTTGAGGTGCTTCAAAATGGCCGACCAAGACACATGCTTTAAAAGCTAAAAGTGACTATTTATCAAATCTTTGGTAGCAGAAGGCTGTAAACTAGTGAGATTTACAAGAAAATAGTAAAGGTTTTTGCAGAAAACAGTTTTAGCAAGAAAAGTCTTCAAATGGACAAAATTGTTTGGAGAAGGCATAATATGTATTGATGATGAAGAGAGATCCGGTAGGCCTGTTGATGTGGGCACCTCTAACATGTATATAATTATATCATATATAAATAGAGTGAAAAACATTTACCGAACTTTCACGAAACAGAGAGAAATTTATATTTATCATATCTCAAGGAAAATGGTTGCACGCTGCTGTCTACATGTTACAGAAAGGTTTGATCTATGCTTAAACTCCCTTAACCCTCAGCTATGCACAGCTGCATGTCATAACATCACATAAACATTTTAAGATAACTCTTGCATGTTAGAAGCATGAAGCGTATATCTGGATATCACATCAAGAGCGGCACCACGCATTAGTTAGGTTAGAGTCTCACTATATAAATGGCCGTATTGTATAAATGCCAACATTTATTCCAGCACTGTTAATGTATACCCCTTTTGTCGGCAGTATAAGTTATGATGTAATTTTATGTACAAACATACTATCGCTAGACAAACAGAAAAGCATTTAAAAGCATTTGCGTAACCTTCTGTTCATATTTACACAATGTAAAATTTACCAAGTCTATACCCAAACACATGTGTATCTCGAGGCATGATGAAATGTCCATTTACTTTGCTTAATTTTAGCATAAAAACATTTTATATCCTATGCAAGTGTCATATATATGCAGCTGTGTTTGCTTTATTAGTTGATTGATTGATACAACGATATTGATCAGCAATAAAGCTATATCGTACTCATTCATAATTTCATTATCAAACAAGCCTCCTATAATCGGATGTTGAAAATTGTGTTTGGGACCCTCCAGTCCTTCTCTTTGATATCAATCGAACAACAATGTTTGTGACAAACCCTCCCTTAAATCAAATGCTAAATGCATGTATAGGATTGATTGATAGTTTTCTTATCTCCTTTGAAAGGAGAGCCATGTTTTATGACATGTTAGTCCCTTTTGACAAATAGGATCGACTTGGTAGATACTTTCCTATCTAATTTTAATTGCTAAAGTCTAAACACTATGAAAATATCCAAAAGTTATTTTGTATTAGCTGTGAATATATAGAAGACTAATTGTAAAATCATTTTAAAATTATAGATTGAACCTCCCCTCTCATTCCTCCTAATGATGAAAAACAAACTTTTTTCATCATTCTCAGAGGTAAAATGTTGACGTCTTTATTTAGATCAGGTAAACACCTATCATGGCTGATAATGTTGCAGAGACCAATTTAGAGCTCTGCCGAGACACAAACGCATGCTTGGTTGGTCCTTGCAGTATTTAAAAGTTTTCCCTTCCATAATTCACACTGTTTCAGAGAAAGGGCAGTGCCTGCCGCACCTCTGGCAGAGAGCAACAGGGCAATGATGCACATAAGTAACTCAAATGGCCTTCAACTCCATTTGCTAGCTGAAGCAGCATTTTAAAATCGGAAGTCCTTACCGTCACTATCAGTGACCTTTCTTCAACTAATCTTTAACCTTTAACCTGTCACTCACAGGTCAGGTGCTCTAGACCACTAGGCCATGTTACCATAGTTACCATGGTAACTCCCTTCACTGAAAACTGGTAAAATTCAACACATTCTACACTTTAGTTCAATGATTCCTGATTTCTGACTCCACTTTTTGTTTCGGCAACGAAAAACATCATTTTGAGATGACTACTAATAAAATGCCAATAAAAAATTATGCATGCTAGTTTTTTTCTGAAACATAGTAATGGCTTAAACATGACAAACTAATTATCAAACATGACTTTACATGTCTTACTAAACGTGTCTAACTATGTTCAATTGTAGAAATCACAGAGATCAATCATAGTTTAGGCTACAGGCAGCGATACTTATCTCAGGCAGCAAAGATGGATCGAAGAATAAAGCTTTTACAAAGGTCAGTCCTCCTAGCCCGAGTCAATTAATCGAAACTTCCCTAATTGATAAGAGGCTCTAACAGAGCACTCCATTGCTCGGTGTACGAGGTTTAACAGAGACAAATGCTAAGGTTTACCTTAGTATATTTTTGAAAGATGAAAACCGCTGTGCTCGTATTAAATCAGTTTTTAGCGATTTTTATTTGAGGCGACAATGACGAAGGTGCATTGATCTTGTAAAAGGTTAATATGTCTTGCTGGGTTGAATTATTAATAAGTATCCAGGTCTGGATGTATATAGCGACCCTTGATCAGCAAACAGTCAGGACTTTTTGCTATGGATTTCAGCTTCATCAGATTCTGCCAGCAACAAGGCAGTGATTGTACATTTATGTAAAATCACAATTGTTTGCGACTAAAGAAAACTGACACCCTTCCAACATTTGTATGTTATTGTCCCTAGTCAAGATAATGATGCTAACCTACCTACTTAAAATCTCTATGGTTTTAACTTAGTTTCTGGCTGAGTTTAAGTCAACTCGGACTGTTATGTTCAGACTGAAGCAGTGTTAGAGATAAACTAACCAGACAGGTATATGTTACTTTATATGTTGAAGCCTTACCTTGTTCCCCTGACTTACTCATTCTCACCGTTTTTATCATAACAAAAAAACGTACAATCGCATTTGTCACGTATACACACGTGTCACATTATCATCAGTGCAGAGAAAAGTCACTTGTATACGCGTGTCACGCTACTTTCGACGCAAAGAAAAGTCACTGTATACGTGTGTCATGCTACCATCAATATAAAGGATAGTTACTTGTATGCATGTGTCATGCTACCATCAGTACAAAGAAAAGTCACCTGTACATGCGTGTCACACCAACATTGATGCACGAAAGAGCTGTTGAGCTAGCACTTGTTAACCATTACAGGATGTCTATAACAACTAATGACAGTGATGCTGGTGATTTAACTCCACTCTAACAGGCAGTTGCTCTTTTTAATAGATTTTAACGGTTTTCATTGTTATTATAAGTTGCTCGGCACTCTACAACACCTTCAAATAAAATTCATTTATAGTTGAGAAGTTTATGGTGTTAATTTTAAATTCTATTAAATTAAGTTAATTTTAAATTAAATTATGATGCTAAATTAACATACCTTAGACTGGCTGAGGAGGTCGAAAACCCTGTATACACATCTTAATTAATTTTTTGGTTTACCTTAGGTACAGCGCCGTAACCTTCCCTTGAGCTTTAATCCATTTGTGATCAAACTGCGTAATTTGGCACTTTTCTAATCCAAAGATAAGAAGATTGCAAAAGACTGGTGTGTTTGTACGAATATGAGCAGATATACTCTTGCAAAGTAGAAAACAGTTCAGCTAACTTGAGTAGCAGTGAGGCAGCGCAGTATCTGCAGCGTTATATCATACATGATGTCGGTGTCTGCAGCTGTCTAATCAATTTCTTCTCCTCCACTCTTATCAACAATTAGCTAACAAGGTTCGACACGCTAAGCATTTCTCTGAGTAGGTAGTGTGAATGAAACACTTGAACATTATTAAATTCAATTGGCTTCCGAAATGGGTGAAAAATTATATAAAATTCTTTTAGTGAATTTAATACCTTGCCTGAGGTTTTAAACCACCAAGGGACTGATGGTGTACATAAAATGCTCCAAAAGCCTGAACTAATAGTTCTCGGTCAGCACAGATAGCTGCTAGATTTACAAATGTCCTAAAGTGCGAGTGACTGTCTAGAAATACCTTGATGGTTCTTGTGCAAGTGGATTGAAGATAATACAGCGCCGAAACTTGGTAAAATGAAAAATAAGGATGCAAGGCTAAAAAGTTAAAAATGTTTTACAACAATCAATGTAGCTGAGGTTTGCTCAGGTAACAGAACAAATCTAAGGCTACCACAACAGAGATGTCAAGGTTATTGCTCCTGGTTACTTTCAATGCTAAGAGTATGTAAAATAGACCACAGGCTATTGCACAAGCGCCGATTTAAGGACCATTACTACTTTACAGTGAGACTCTCCTGCATGGTGATACACTGCTACAGACAACAAACCTTTCTTTTCTCTCACTGTCGGGTAAACTATCTGTTACATCTCTACTAAGAGTTTGCACTTTTCTGTCACTTTTAGGTTTTGAGCTCTTAACGGTTGCTCAAAGTTCAAAAGTTTATATTCAAAATGTATGTCTAGCTACATTATTTAGGGAGTGCAATCACTAAATAATGTAGCTAGACATACATTTTGAATATAAACTTTGGTGATGTTAACACCATGGTGACAGGTTGATTTTATTTAATACTAGATGAATGTTCGGCGTTGCACAGGTGTTAAAAACTTATATACAGTAATGTTAAAAGCTTATATACAGTAGCAGGTAGTGTAGTTGCCTACCACTTGTCATTAGCCTGGCACATCTACAATTACTAATTTGAGTACAATACTATCCGTACTGCTAAACTTACTGATAAGAGCCGTGAGAGCAAGCTTAGAGTCTTGCGTAACACAGAGTGCTATGTGTATTTTAGCCGACATAATGACTCATATCGCCTAATGCATCGTTGCATCTTGTGTAGCTTAATTGGTAAGGATATCGCCTGGTTATCGGGAGGTTTTGAGATCAAATTCAACACGAACCCGAATCTTTCATTCCTAGTTTTTAATAGCTATATCTGGACACACCGAATGACAGACTTTGAGATTTACAGAGATTTAAAACATTTCTTAAATTAATATATGAACCTTGTTGGTGGCTTCAAATTGAACATTCCCATTTGCATCAAGCTGAGATAGAAATAAACAACTTTTTAGCTGTTTGGTCAAACCCGCTACTTTTCTCTGTTGTTTACACCTGTTTTGGAACTCTATGAACTTCAAAAAATAAATAAAATGTATAAAAACCAACCAACGATATGATAGATTAGATAATCTACCATATCTAATATGGTTTTTTATAATGGAAAACATGAAAAACCGTATTAATTTGTTGCTAGGGTATTGGCTTTATATTGAAAAAATAAATCTATTAAATCTTTGATAAAGAAGCTTTCTTATGGAAAGCAAACTTGTCTTACAATATTAAAAATTTTTGCTTTGGTTTCTCATTTCAACAGCCATTAACTCAAAGAAAAGTATCTAGTAAAATACTAATTGATATCTTTTAGTCTGCTATTAAATGTGTGTCCAAGTAATAGCTTTCACCTTCAACAACCATAAAAGTACTTGCAGAAGCTGATTGGTCCTGTTTCAGTGATACAATTGTATGTCCAAAGATATGATACATCAATTGAGTCTGGTGGAATCATGTCATGAAGTGCAAGTGACTGTCTTGAAATACCTTGATGGTTCTTCACTTAAATGATTTTAATGGTCTGATCATTTTAATCATGTGACAATAGTTTGTTTCAATCTTTCTTAGAAATATGATCTTCTGAATTCAAATGAACTCTCACTCATGTTACAAACACCTTTATTTTTCACTCTGTTGATGTTTGAATATACACATTTTAAACAAAAAAATCTTTAGTCTAATAACACTTTAATAGCCTATTATTTTAGTCTTCATTCACGCTCAATGTAACCTTCCTAGTGTCATAATTTCAGCCTTATGTAGCCATGAGTGTTTACTGAATAGTCAGTCAAATCGGACAGAACCAGCAACGGTGTTTTGGTTTTGAAATCTTAGCATTTAAATAACTGCAAAATAATAAAAATGCTTTAGCTACATGCTCGCTGTATCATAATTTGCTCAATTTATGTTTGCCATAACTGTGATAACTGCAGGCAGCATCTGCCCAGAGCTTTTATGCATCAACGACCAATTCATCAAGAGTTGTCTTTCCTCGGTGATCCTACTAAACTAGACAACTTAACATTTAGAATAAAATTAGAAAGTTTGCTGTTATCATCCCACTCTATTTTAACTAACCACTAAAAGTAAATGCATGTCATTATTTTACACACAATTCATTGTATAAATGCAGTAAAGTTATTAGACTTGTGTGCCATCCCTGGGCCTAATCAGCAGCAGTGATGGCTTTATCTGGACTCCTCCAGCGATTCACTTTAAGTTCTGGCTTTTTAAATTTTTTTCTCACACGTTTCTCAAAATGTGGAGATCGAGGCCCACTAACCACATGACTCTCAGCATATTCCGAGTACGTTTCTCTTCCACAATATCTGCCCAAATACAAAAGTAGGATACATGCAGTTGCTACTGGCAACAGACAATGACCAATTATGGAAAATGATCTTTTGCTAAAAAGATGATTTTTATAAATTACCTAAGGTTCTGAGCAATATTTGGAGGGATAAGTTTCTGTTCAATTCCAGTTGTTATATTTCGGTTATGCTCTCGGTTCCGGGAGCTTTTGTCAGAATAGCATTCTTTTATCCACTTGTGATAAGCCTCGCAATTGGCTAACTCGGTAGCATGTGTATCAGATGTTGAACTAGAACTTTCTACATCAGTGTGATGAAACCAGTCACTCGATGAGTCATCTATTGACATGCCTTCTTCTGAACTAGCGTTCCAGGTTGTTGTCATTTCTGAATACATCGCTGACTCAGCAGTAGTCTCTGACTCTATAAGCAGACATATTGAATATGTCAGCCCTTCACTAGAGCAACTTTAAGTTAATAACATTTACAGTGGTGTACGAAATAAACTGGAACACTTTGGTGGAAAACTAAAAATTTCATTTACTATTTTCTATTACTTATTAATTTTCACAATATTCACAATATTGTTACTAATTGTGTATTTAGTTAATAGCCATAAATCATATATTAAATTAATCCTTATTTAGTCTTGATCTCAAGTATTTAAACCAAACAGCTGTAAAATTATGTTTGTAGATGATTATGTAGGCTAATTTCTAAACATTCATGTTTTAATGGTTGGAGATAGTAATCACACTACATATATTTAATTTGCTTATTTGAAGTCATATACACGAATATAAAACCTTAAGAATGTTGGAATATCAGACCCTACCCTGTTTGTTGAAATGTGACTTAGTCACATCTGCTAGGACTAAGATTAGAGTTTGACATGTTTGGCAAACTCCCGCCTATCATTAGCTGTATATTTGAAGCAGATTGTGGAACAAATTCACAGCATATGTAGAGATCGGAATCCAGGTAGCTTTTTGATAATATTTACTATAATATAAGCAGCGTCCGTCTGTTCATCTGTTCGTCTGTTTGAAGTCACGCCAAGAGCATTAGGAAAAACATTGTCTTGCACGATAATTGAACTCACAGTTCGACGCACTAACCCCTACACCACTCGATCGCCTTGTTACTTCATGAATTAATTACGCGTTTGCTGATTACTCATTACGATCTCTCATGGTGCTCACGGTGCACGGCACTGCCAAGTTTACTTAAGTTGTTATTGTTATTGGTAGATAGTTCACAGTTTAAACAAGCAGCTTGTAGTGAATTTATGGTAGAAATCAGCTTGCCACTTCTTAAGTACACAATTAAACACAATGAAACACCATAAAATACTATATCTTCTGTAACGTGAGTAGGAATGAGCACCTTGTACGACTACTGGTACATCAACAGTTGTCAGCATCGTGCGCTGTTCATTCACAAGCTGAATGGTTTCAAATCCTTTAGATAGGAGACAATCATAGCATGTGCAATACGGGCCACATCGATAGATCTCAGCCTCTATGTAATCGTCTTCTCCTGAACAGAATAGCAAAACGAATGGCTACAATAATATACATAGATGAAACACCTATATCTACAACTATCTACAATATCTATGTCTTAGTTAAAAATTTGTTTTAGTCTAAAAGGGATTAAATTAATTAAATTAATAGAGAATAATAATAATCTTTTAATGTGTAATTAATACTAAATACCCAATTTAAGAATAACAGATGATTCGTTGTAAAGCTTGTACGTATTAACATGTGTGAGAAGAGAACAAAACTCTAACTAATCCTTTTGATTCACATACAAAATTTTTGGGACACCTTATTAAAAACATTTTGAATCTAGTAGATGTTACCTAGTAATTGTTACCTGGAAGTTGTTATCTGGTAGTTGTTACCTAGTAGTTGTTACCTGGTAATTGCTACCTGAAAGTTGTTACCTGGTAGTCACAATATTACATATTTTAATCATGAAGTACAGTATCAAATGATAACTTAAGAATTGCAGCAGGCGGTGCATATCAGCATTAGTATTTGATCTGCAAGGCGTTGTCATACCATCATCTGGTGGATTTGGGTCGCTATTCCATTGATCTCTTAACTCTGCCCACTCTCTTTCATATCTCATTCTCTGTACCGCATCTTGCAGTCTCTGATAACCCTTGTGGTTGCTTGTACTAGTTCCACGCTGTTGATTGGCTACTTGTGCCTGACTGTATTCCAATTTAAATGCCTCACATGACTTCACTAAAAATAATGGAGTGCACAAACATGTTGATCGGCCCAACAGGTTCACATAAGATTATCAAAAAATTAGTCGGAATTAGGCAAAACATAACGAGAATACTTTTATATTTTATAAATGAATTGTTTCGGTATAGATTGTAAAATGGTTTTTTGTACAATGTAAAAAGATGTTTCTTACAAAACTATTTTAGACAATTTTCATTGTTTAGTCAATCAATATACAGAGGCCTATAAAGTTGCAGCATATTTATGCTATACTTTCCTGTCAAAGAATTGCTATTGTAGCATTGTTGTAATGTATCATGCATTGCTGATGTTTAGTACCTATTATCACAGCTGCATTGTTAGAAACACATCATACCTCAACTCTTGTAGCCTTGATCAAGTATTGCTCTGATCTAAAGCATCAACCTATCGTTATATGCTTCCATTGCTTATACTTGTCATAATACTGAAACAAGATCAAAATGAAATGGACAGGGACACAGTGAGAAAATCTTACTTCAATGACAAAAATTTTGACTGTATGAAAAAAGTTTATTAATTACAGCCTCCCTTTTGTGCTAATTTTACTCATTTAAAACAATCAAAAGCTCGGACTGGTTAAAATCAAATTAAAAGATTTAAAGTCAAAATGTTTTGTGACGAATAAGAAACAGCAAGCACCAAAAGTTTGTACTTTAAAGTCTCTGCAGAAAGCTGGTAATAATTAAACTCTGACGAGAAAGTGTGTGTCAAGTATTTACTGTCTCTTAGAACTAGACAGCATTTATAGTATATATTGTCTTTACAGCCATCCCAACATTCTCTTTAAAAGTTATCTATATATATATATATTTACTACTACACATTAAGTGTTGTTCAGTATACATCAGGTGTTGTTTAACATACATTAGGTGTTGTTCACCGTACATTAGGTGTTGTTCACTGTACATTAGGCGTTGTTCACCATACATTAGGTGTTGTTCAACATACATTAGGCGTTGTTCAACATACATTAGGTCTTGTTCACCATACATTAGGTGTTGTTCACCATACACTAGGCGTTGTTCACTGTACATTACATGTTGTTCACCGTACATTAGGTGTTGTTCAACATACATTAGGTGTTGTTCAACATACATTAGGTCTTGTTCACCATACATTAGGCGTTGTTCACCATACATTAGGTGTTGTTTAACATACATTAAGTGTTCTTCAGTATACATTAGGTGTTGTTCAACATACACGAGGCGTTGTTCACTGTACATTACATGTTGTTCACCGTACATTAGGTGTTGTTCAACATACATTAGGTGTTGTTCAACATACATTAGGTCTTGTTCACCATACATTAGGTGTTGTTCACCATACATTAGGTGTTGTTTAACATACATTAAGTGTTATTCAGTATACATTAGGTGTTGTTCAACATACACTAGGCGTTGTTCACTGTACATTACATGTTGTTCACCGTACATTAGGTGTTGTTCAACATACATCAGGTGTTGTTTAACATACATTAGGTGTTGTCCACTATACATTAGGTGTTGTTCACCATAGATTAGGTGTTATTTAACATACATTAGGTGTTGTTCACTATACATTAGGTGTTGTTCACCATAGAGTAGGTGTTGTTCACTGTACATTAGGCGTTGTTCACCGTACATTAGGTGTTGTTCAACATACATTAGGCATTGTTCAACATACATTAGGTCTTGTTCACCATACATTAGGTGTTGTTCGCCATACATATTTAGGTGTTGTTTAACATACATTAAGTGTTCTTCAGTATACATTAGGTGTTGTTCAACATACATTAGGTGTTGTTCAACATACATTAGGTCTTGTTCACCATACATTAGGTGTTGTTCACCATACATTAGGTGTTGTTTAACATACATTAAGTGTTATTCAGTATACATTAGGTGTTGTTCAACATACACGAGGCGTTGTTCACTGTACATTACATGTTATTCACCGTACATTAGGTGTTGTTCAACATACATTAGGTTTTGTTCACCATACATTAGGTGTTGTTCACCGTACATTAGGTGTTAATCACCATACATTGCACCCACATATCATTGCAGTAGAATCCTTCTTGTCTCTCCTTAGATAATGCTGCATTTCTTGTGCAACTTGCTTCAACCTGTCAAGAACATCTTCACTTCTGTTGTATTGTGTATCATCAATGTAATCGGTCAGAGTGCTAGAGAGCTCGAGGTGTGTCAGGTTCAATGTATTTGTGCAGAAAGGAGGAGCAGCATGGTTTAAATCTGGGGAGTTTAACGCACAGCAAAGTCTCATCACAAAGTTATTGTAGAACAATTTGTTGTTAATCACTTCCATCTTCGAGGTCATACAAAAATCAAACTATCATTGTAAGACATGTGACTTGTCCAGAGAACATTATTGTAATATTTGTATCATCGGTTGCAGCATCAAAAAATACTCTAAATAATGATAGCAAAGTTTTCACTGCAAGAGTATCAACTCAAACTTCTCGTACTACGCACTATGATGTGAAAATTCTTGAATGGAATCACCATGGTCATATGCATATATCTTAGCAAATAAACGAGAAAGAACAACTCCTATGTTAGCTACTGTCTGCGTATGAAGTAGCCATTTCTTTACAAATACCTGTGGTGTTGTAGCCAATTTAAACTCATCCAAAGTTTGTTGGAGCGTTGCAGGCTGAACACCAAATGTAGCAAAGAAATCGGAGGTAGCTAAGGCTTCCCGCCGCTGTTGAGCTGCCTGTACAAATTTTTGAACAATGATTGAATAGGTAAAGACAACAGTATCAGTGTTTTTGGTGAACCTAAGAAAAAGTACATTTGAGAAAGGACACAGTAGCCAAGGTATGAATGCTGAATACAACACGAAAATCATGTTTCATCTCTTTTTTAAAGAATGTGAAAACTAAATACTGTATATCTAATCAACTAACTTGCATTCTCTCTCCCCATTCTGCGAGACATCGGCAACACACACCACACGAACATTTGCTTATCTTCTGACTTCCGGCTGCCAACACTTTACGCACTAACAAGTTCAGAAGAGCTGACAAATGACTAGCAAACAAACAATAAGCACGTAAACAAGCAGAAAGTAGAAAAAGTAAACCACCAAAAGTTTTAAATAAAATACAGAAGCTGTCAAGCCTTATTCCGATTAGTATTTTGCACTGATTAGTAAATGCTGTGAGAAACCTCGTTTAAGATGCCCTTGAGAATCCATTGTGCTACTTCAAATGATTGCTATCGGTATAGTAATAGCATGAGTACCAACGTCATGACGAGCATTGTTTGACATGAGAGCCAATTTACATATAGAGTAAATTGGCTAATAGAAAACCTCTATTTCAAAGATTTCTGAGCTTCTCTCCAACGAGATTTGTTTTCAAAATTTTTTTGTTGTGGTTTGAAACAGCTGTACACTGTTCAATGAGGAAATGAAATAAAATTTGAACTTGGTTTCCCTTCCTCTTTTCTGACTGAATACAATATGTAGCTCATCTAATTGTTTAGCGAAAAAAACCTCGCCGACTGCGAGCTTTTTAAAATTGAAAAAACAAAAATTTGAGAGATGAACATAATAATACACTTTAGTTTTCATAAGCTGTAGTTTACAACTAACTATACAATGAGCTGAACAGCAGTAATATTTGTTGAAGTGACTAGATAAGTTTATTGACAAGTAAAATATTGCAGGTACCATGAAAAATTGAAATGCACCATATCCAATAAACAGCATGTAACAGCCATTTCTGCATAGTACAAAATGACGAAAGACAAAAATGGAATGCTTACAATATTGCACAACCGAAGCAATCAGTATGAAACATTAAATATCTTAAATAAATAGTAATCACTACATCTATTAGCAGTTTTTTAAAAGAACATAAAATCAAAGCATTAGGAAGACGATTTCCCATTTCTCTTCCAAATAATAACAGTTCCATTGGCGTCACAGGAGGCGAGAAGGCTCTCATCATAGTTAAAGCAGACATCCAGAACTGGAGCACTATGTCCCTGCAGCTTGTTCACGCATGGTTTCGACTCGCGCTCAATGTCAAAAAAGTAAACATTCATGTCCTCACTTCCTGTGACTGAAACAATAAGATAGCGATAGCAAATTTTTTTTATAGCTTCAAGAACATAGCAAGGTTGGTTAGGTGGAACTGAACAATTGGCTTTTTCATTAAAAAGCCATAAAAAATCCTCTATGCAAACTGTTTCATAATTTTAAATTTTACCGTAAAACAACATCGGAATGAGAATATTTGGCGCAGCTGTTCTGGTGTGACGATTCCTGGCGCATGACGTTTTGGTGCAGACATTCGGACACAAAATATTTTGTGCAGATTACGAGTTCAGAGTTTATCCATCTTTCATCCTGAGTTATAACGACTCAAAAATATTTTAAGCAAAGCGAAAAAAATAGTACACATACAGCTACATTTAGGCTAGATTTACGTATTTGAAAGATGTAGTACGCAAGATCCTTCAATTTAATTTGGGGATGTGAACGTAAACATTCATGTAATCATGACAAAATAGTCATTAAAAGTGAAAAAGTGATCAACGAAATATACCAACATGGCAACGGATAATCAGCTGCAGCAATTAAAACTGCTCACGTTAAATGTGCAAATAAATGCCAAGTGAAATACTGAAACGAATGAGCAAAATACGCCAAACCGAAATAAAATTAAAGTATGTTTTCTTATATATTTCTTACAAATATTTATTTTCTTATGTGTGAACATTAATGAATAAAATAATGTTTTTTTTGCATTTTCTCGTTATTACCATGGTGTTATTTATTTACTGTATATAAGCATAAATAATTTCTTCGATTTAAAACTAGCAGTGCCAAAAAGTCCTAGACCGGGACAACATGATTATGTGGGATGTCTGAGCTCAATAATAGACCGGGACAACATGATTATGTGGGATGTCTGAGCTCAATAATATACCGGGACAACATGATTATGTGGGATGTCTGAGCTCAATAATATACCGGGACAACATGATTATGTGGGATGTCTGAGCTCAATAATATTTACAAACATCTAAGAAGCAAGTCTAACACAACTACTATTAAGAAAAACCACGATTATAAACGAAAATGTACGACACTCACCAATACAGGCTCCTTGCCTGAAAGATATAAGCGGACAAAAAGTGCTCCGTATAAGCTGGCCTCTCTGAGAAATTGGAAATCTATTCTTTAATATAAGACTGCCATCTGATACGCTTGTCCTGCAACATTTGAAATACAACCCGTCTAGGTTGAGAAACTAGGGAGACCGATATAAGCGAGATTGACTACTGACACAAAAAACAAATGAAGTGATTATTAGATTTTAATGCATATTTTTACTATTTCACTGGCCATAGGCTACAAGTTTACACTATTGACTAGTAATTGTTCTTTCAGTGTTGTCAGATTGCAAAATATTCTCACCTGAAAAGAAGGACAGCACCGATCCCACAATTGGCTAACAGACACGGATCTCTTGCCTCCCTGTTTATCCATGCACGAGAGCATATAGAGGTTATGGGGTGCCCCAGACACACCTCCAACCTATAAACAATGGTGTGGTTATTTAAGACTAACAAACAGTTAATGTTGTAGTAATGTTTTTTAACTTCAAATGTTTAGGTGAGCATGACTACACCATAAGTAGACTGACTACATATAGTCAAGGAAAAACAATTGAAAGAAGTTGGTTGAAACTCACTTTTTGAACTTAGAGTGAAGTTTTCCATCAAGAGGGTTGCAAGTGAAGGAGAAAATAAAACCTCTGTCATCAGCTGACCAGAGGAATTTGCCTCCAGCGTCATAAGTTAGAGACAAAACTCGACCAGCAACCTTGACTAGCCCATTTCTTGGACTCTTCCCCGTGGAAACATTTAGTATCTGTATTTCCCCGTTTCCCTTGCCGATCTGAGAAAATAGGTAATATTTTGCTGCATAAAATCTCTTAATCTTAAATGTTTTCTTCAACTTATAAAACTTTAATATTTACTAAATACTAAAAGAAGGAGAGCCCGTGACTAACAGTAACATATACATAGGGCTCTACCTGAGTTTAGACAATTCTCCAGGATCTGTATGGGCTGCTAAGGTGGTGACTTTAGGATAACAAGGCTAAGAATGTTGACTGAATATGCTTTTAGTGTTCAGAAATCAAGTTAACAATCGTATATACCAGTATATACCAGTTTTATCAGTTGATGAATGATTAGAGTTTAGTTTAGAGATTTGTTCATTACGGATGACCTGATTGGCTATAGCACAAACATACCGACCAATCGGCTACGGTATAAACATATTGCAAGCTGAATGGCTACAGTAAATAAGAATATAACCTGATTGGCTATAGAGCAGGCATATTCAAGTTAGTTGACAATAGAGCAAATGTAAACTGTTGGCAACACCACTAGAATTTGTTGCTAATTAAAAAAAAACATTACATTTTTCATTTTCCTACCATTGCTACCACTCACACTAGCCTTCTTAAAATCCAAGATTTCATGGTATGAAACACAATTTAATATTATTCGAATGTTGAAGCTAAACTGTAAGAAAAAGAACTGCATATAGACGTTTGAAACAGCAATGTTTTGAGAAATTTTGAATATTGCGTGTCAGAAACCATCTCAAATGTTGAGACAAACATTTGCTTAAATTTTAGGGTGTATGTCATAAATATATTGTGCTGTGGTCACAGGAAGCTGCGAATTGCTTGCATAAACATTTAAAAAAACACTGCCATGAGAACAGATACTTCTCAAACTCACTGCGAAAAGGTTGTTGTTGATCGGCTGAAATGTACAGCAGAGAATCTCAGGACCTCTATGTGAGCCATAGACTCTGATGCACTTGGTACTGGATACCTGCCAGAGCCTGGCAGTGCCATCCAGAGAGCTTGACAGAATGTTATCATTAGAAAGAGACCAGGAGAAATCTGTAGCACACAGACAAAATTTTCGATATAGTACAGTAGATAAAACGATCATCATAAGTGTTTAATCAATCATTATTGGATCTTTGAACGAAATTGTGATTTCCGTCTTTTTCATTCATGAAAGTTCAGCGTTATTACGTTAGACTAAGAGTTCACCTGGTAAGTGAGAGAGAACATTGCTGTATGGAAATGAGCTGACAGTTAGCTCTATTGTTAGGTCTGGCAACAAAAGTACAATTACAGTATAAATTGCTGGGCACAGAATTGCAAACAGGGTGAACAAAAAGTATATATGTGAGTGTATCAACAAAGGCAATAGTTGCTGCCGTGTAAGTGCATACACTTTGCGAAATCGAATATTGAAATAAATATAACATAACCAGAACAACCCTAAAAATATATACATTCAAAGACATCGCAAGCGCAATAAACAAAAACAAAAGTATATTAATGTATATTTTGGTCAAACTATGCGCGACCAGTCATCCCTCAGCAAATTCTAGTGAACTAAAATCGGTTTAGTAAGAATCTATTGCAAGCTAAATGCTGAAAGATTATGCTGGATTGTGAGATTGAAGCGTTAATTAAAGATATGAAACTTTGCATGACGATAGGATACACAGCCACACATTTTGCATAACTTTACTAAAATGGCAAGAGGGAGGCACAAAAATCATTTACCTTGCAGCCCAACTCAAAGATGGATGTTACGAGCAAGTGTATTCCATATTAACTATTGCATGATGGTCTTAAAGCTTGCTATAGAAGCATGTCTAACAACGTACACAATTGAGACACAAACTACTACAAATAAGTGCAAGAAAATCTTGCCAATAACGGAGAAAATCTACATAAATTTTAACACTGAAACTTTGATGAACTTAAAACATGTAGGAGTAGCGAACACCAAAAGACAGGATTCTCAACCAATCCAGACTAACAACTTATCAAGTAGCCAAGTTATGTCAGCTCTACACAAGACTGACTCTATGATTGAGTTTCTCACCCGTGACGGCACTGCTGTGATCTTTCAGAATGCATATGACAGTGGCGGGGGTGGGTACCAACTGCATGACTGATATTGTTCCATCATAAGAACAACAGGCTACTCTAGACTTGTCATCATTGGCAAACTTGACTGCTACAACTGCAACAATGTAAGGTATAATATATGGTTGACCACATCACATGACACGGCCTACTTGTACAAGGCAAAATACATCATTTGCCCTTTTTCGCACAAAAACACAAATGAAAAATGTGGAACTTGTCCACATTTTATTGCAATGATGAATGATCACTAAAAGCTATTAAAAACCAACAAACATGTGATAAACAATCCCATTCTATAAACTGGTAAAAAGTTTTTACTATTATAAAGAAGCTGAAATATAAATATGCTTTACAGTCAAGAAGAACCTCACACAATTATCACATGAGTGGTAATTCTCTTACACAATTGTTACAAAATATAAAAAAACAAGAAAAATAGTAATTTTATGACATTCAATAGGTTTTTCAATGTTTCTTAGTACAAGATTGATTTTAGCTAAAATGTTTATTACATTAAAAAATTATTAATTCAATAGTTGTTTGTAATAATAAATATCTAGTAAAATTTTCCAGCGATTTGTACACAAATTACAATGATAAAAAATACTTGTTGAACATATCTCCTGATCAATATTCATGGTACCACCCAGAACATATGAAGGTTCACAAGTGAATATAACTCCTCGAATCATTGGTCTGAATCAGTAACTTATATACCAGTCAAGAGATTCATTGACTAATCAAGTAGATGTAAATACAGTATGACAGCTGTGACCAGCATGCTTGCCTTAGAGCATAAACACCTAATAATATTTATTCAAGCAGCATACCTGCACTTCTGTGCTGATCAAAGATGTGATGCATTCCTGAAAAAGCATAGTTCTCTGAAAGAGTCTTATTCCCTACCATTGCTCTGTAACGAAAATATGCAGACCATTGCAACTACTTATTGTTGTATGTGTGAAAGTAATATTGCAGCGCGTGTGTCTAGGTGAAGGAACGAAAGTCTTAGTTTTACCTGCTTGCATCAGCAGCAAATGTTGGCGTTATCCCGACTTTTGATGGGCGATCAGCCACAACCTCTTCAGTGTCATTTAATTTCTGAGCCCTAACTTGAAGCCTGGGTCTCTGATGATCACTGCCCTACAATTGAGTTCTTAACGCAAAATATAATACAGCTATAACCATTATGATAGACACTGTTGTTGAGCGTAATTGAAACAGAGGCTCACCCTGCTCTTTGGATGCCTGTTGCTAGAAATGCTTGTCGGCTTGCTATAAAGGCTCCTGCAATAAAATTGCAAATTTTCAGTGAGCACGGATAGCGACTATTCTAAACACAGACTCTAAAACTCTACACACGGATAGCGGCTATTCTAAACACAGACTCTAAAACTCTACACACGGATAGCGGCTATTCTAAACACAGACTCTAAAACTCTATACATGGATAGCGGCTATTCTAAACACAGACTCTAAAACTCTACACACGAATAGCGGCTATTCTAAACACAGACTCTAAAACTCAACACAGTATTATGAATTTATGACACATCCTCTGATGTACTAAAAAAATTTTATGATTGGTTTTTATTAATTTGCAATTAAAAAACCTTGCAGCTTCAGCGGAAGGAAACACAATACTAAGAGATACGCAGGAGGAAAACATACCTCATCTAGAAATTGGCAAAAATGCCTTGTTGAAACAAAACTTTGATATAATTCAGAAAAAAATAAAATAACAAAGTTGTTCTTTCACAAAGTATTAGGCTGAAGCAATTGTAACGGTAATTATATACCAACCCTTGCTCTGATACAGCAGCTGGTCCATATCTCTCAGCAAGTAGTTGTCCTCTCAGCTTGAGATAATCTCGACGGGTGCTTATGTCCCTCTATGATACAGTACATATTCAAGCATGTTTATTGCAAAGCAGGCTATTGTGTAGAAACCATGAAAGAATCAGGTACTCACTTCTGGATCAGCAGCATTTTCTCGCAATAAATAACTTCTTCTTCTCATATAAAGGGTCCCTATAATATCATCACAACAAAAATGCATAATACACAACTAGCAATTCAAACCTATAATTGTTTTCCTACATACGAGTATATTATTGTAAATAAATGATGATCAGAAAAAATAGGAACCGCCATTGCAGATACACCGGCACGGGGTAACATCATAACAGTTCTCTAAATATAGTTCAAGATAACGATTTGGAAAGCGAATGGTTGCTAATGAGACTACTAGCTTTTATCATGCTTTCCTTATTTTAACAAAAAATAACATGTGTTCTAACCAGTGATAGAGTTTGAAACGTGCAAGTTTATGTATATCATCACAGGTTTGAAGTGTGACGTTAGCGACTTCATTTTATGAAACTGACGGTAAACAGGTAATAGTTTTATTCGTCAGACAAGCAGCGCACAACCATACTACGGTATGTTGAATGATGAACATTTGCTTTCCTTTGATGCATCTATCAATTATGTAGTGCAACATTGAATACTCTTCAATCGTGACACTCATTTACATGTATGAGCAATCTTTATTGTGGTAATCAATAGTCATATTTTACAACATGTTTTCCACAAGGTACCACAGCAAGTAAACTAGCTAAAGAGCAGTGTACAGGAAAAACAAAAAAGAACACACAAAAAAACTCTAATCCATCGTGTTTTTTGACGTCATCAAGTCGTTTGCACATGCGCTCATCCACGAAAAGGCTGCCATATTTGTAGAAAACGATTGTTCTTCTTTTATTTAATAGTACTTTTTGGTGTTGTTTTGATACTTTAATAAAAAAATTGCAAACAAAAGCATCATTTTCAAAAAATCATTGCAAAAACTTTGTGTTTTAAACGATAAAATTGTCTATAAAGATGGCCGACAACGATAAAATGACGTCACGAAAAAACGAAGAATTGAAAAAAACTAATGATTAGTCTGAATATTATAATAATGTTGGAACTGAGAACATAAAATGTGTAAAAAGCAAGCTTTACGATTGATATGAGTATTGTTTAAAGCACATAAATTACATAATTTTTCTATTGTATATTTCAATACATCAGAGTCTTGGCTTTCGAATGAGCTATTGTTTGCCATGGTGAGACAGACATTGGTTGGTGTTTATAGGCTTTCCCCAGAGCTCGACCGCGAAAAAGTTTACTGGCATAATCTCAAAAATTGTGACGTCAGAATTCTCATAGTCGTTGTTGTGTGCTCTTACAGCTTATTTATCAACTACGATAATGACGCTAGTGGCAGGCGAAGGTAGGACAACTCCAGAGAACGAATGAAGATGACAAAGGAATCAGTGTCATTAGTTCTCCATGTACATATTATTTCTATGATAAGTACCTCAGACTCCAAGCACCATACTATGTTTTCCCGATGATATTATGCACTCTCTTTATTTTTAATGTGATGTTGAGGGTGACGGTTGAGACTAATTAATTTCAAGCATTGCGTGATCTCGCGAAAGTGCGATTGACATTTAGTCCTAGGGCCACGCAACCGCAGGTCATAATTTAATCGATGTGATTTAATTACCTTTATCGACGACAGTACATTTATTGAAGCATAATTAATTAACCCAGAACATGTGTTTGTATTGGTCGGCGTTAGCACGATCGCGGGCATTGTTGATTATCTAGCATCTTAGTTTATTATTAGCGCTCTCCGGGTTTAACAGCACCGATTGTCACAGAAAAACGCAGCCTCAATGGCAGCGAAAGGGATCGACGACCTAAGGCTAAATGAGAATTATGACGTCACATTTTGTGTACCTGAACCAAGGTTTTTTTTTGCAGGACGTACTTTTGACACCCCGTTTTTCATAGTTCTATTATTCTTTGTGTATTGAATATAGGCTCATTCGAAAGCCAAGACTGATGTATTGAAATATATAATAAAAAAATTATGTAATTTATGTGCTTTAAACAAAAAGTGGACAAATAAAAGCTCTGTGAAAATAGTTATGCATATCTATGACAACAAATTTCTAGTTATAAAAACGACGTATAATATAAAATTGTTAAAATAGGTAAGGCTATATGGTGAATGGTATTATTGGTCAGAGGATATGAGATGTAGTTTGAGTTTTGTTTTAAAAAATTGCAGAAGAGTTCTTAAATGAGTGCAGAGGTTATTAAATGATTTTAGCAGGTTACTGTCGAGTTTGTTGTGGTTTATAACTTTATACCACTTGGTAATTTAAATCTGATGCTGGTTTTGTGATCATGGTTTACAATTTAAAAGCTATAGCTGAGATATTTAAGACAGTTATTGTGGAGTATTGAATGAGCAGTGAGGCAGGTAAGGTACTGTGATAACTTAGGTAAGAACACCAATTTATAGTGCTCGCTATTAAGTTGGTAGGTGGTAAGCAATGATTTTTATGGGGTATGTTTAGGTCTTTGCATATAAGTTGCAAAGCTTTTTTTGTAACATAAATAGTGTGTTGGTATATTGTACAGGTGTTGTAGGGTAAAACACATGTAGTCCATATATAATATGGGAATGGATAAAATTATAGTAATATAGTCTAGCAGTATCAAAGTTCATAAGATGACGAATGTTATAAAATAAATGTAGGTTAGATGATATTTTATTTGAAATGAATGAGATCTGGTCTAGCCATGATAAAGAGTCGTTGAAGATAAAGCCAAGTAGTTTAGAAGTGGATTGTCTTGTTAGGTTACTGTCGAATATAGAAATTGTCACAGGAAAATTCAATGGTGGATTTACTAAGATATTGAGAGATTTTGAGATGTTAAGAGACATCTGATTTGTCATGCCCCACTGTTGGATAAGTGTTAGGTCAGCATTTATTTTAGATTGAAGGCATGAAGGGTCAGTTTTGGATATAGAGAATAAGGTATCGTCAGCATAAGCATGAGGTGTGCTGTGGAGTGGAAATACTAGTAAATTATAAATTTATAAAATTTGAAACAGTGTGGGTGCAAGAATTGAACTTGGCGGAACGCAGTAGCTATAGGAAGAGCATCTGAGCAGATTTTTTTATTTTGATGCATTGGTTCCGTCCATTCAAGTATGACCTGATGGTGTCAAGAAATTTACCAGTTATTCCTATGTTTTCAAGTTTTGAAATAAGGATATTATGATTAACCATGTCAAAAGCTTTTTGAAAGTCAAGAAGGATAATGACTAAAGTATTTTTGTTTTTGACCATGTTTATCCAAGTGGAGTAAAGATGATGAATGGTGGTGATGCAAGAGTTGTTTTTCCTAAAGCCTGACTGCAAACTGCTAATAGTTTTGTTGCTTTCTAAGTGTATTTGAAGAGCAGTAGGTAGATGTCTTTCGTAAATTTTAGAAAGTATAGGAAGTACAGATATGGGTCTATAATTAGACAAATTATTTTTATCACCACCCTTGTGTAGTGGGGTAGATATAGCAGTTTTCCATAGTTCAAGGAAAGTTGCTTCCTTAAAGGTTGACTAGCAACAAAATTCACATTACAAATATTTGATATCAAAAGATTCACCATGACTTACTCTGTTGTGTTGTAGGTGCCAAATGTGTTGAAAAGCGATTACAAGCTCTTAAAAGCTCAAAAACGAAAAGCCGCCTTAGATTGGAATCTATTTATTACTCTGACGTAGTCATGACATTTTGGATATTGTCTTGTCACGTGATGTTCTCTTGTGAATTGAAAGGCCAATAAAAAGCTCAATATAAACTTATCGTAGCACTAGTTTATGACAAACACTTTGGGTTTTACCAAAGACCCCGTTTCAAATATAGATGCTCGCTACCTAACAGTTTTGTTTCGGCCTGGTCTAATCGTCATGTCGTAATCTGATCATGTGACCCAATACTTCGCAAATAATTTTTGCAGCACTTTTCGATTATCACAGGTGACTGACAGGCTCGTCATGATTATCGGACAATGATATGTACTCCTTCGTGATAGGGCTAAAAAACTAAATGAATTTTTACGGTAAGTTGTAAGATATCACTGCTAAAAGTGACAGCATTACAATGACGATAAAACAGACGCGTAAGAACAATAGACATGGTTTTATTGAATGCGTGAGGTATATTTGTGAAAATATTTTGACGAATAAGGTTGCATGAAAGTGTAAACAGAAACCATCTACCACAGCTACGTCACATTTGAGCCGTTTTGGAAAGAGATTCCAAACTATGGCGGTCTCGTGTGGCTGTGATTAACTGTTCATTTTTTAGATTTTAAGAGCTTGTAATCACATTCCCACATTTTTGGCACCTACAACACAACAGAGTAAGACATGGTGAATTTTTTGATATCAAATAACTGTAATGTGAATTTTGTTGCAAGTCAACTTTTAATAGCTCTATTAATGATATCTGTGAGTGGGATGATTATGAATGGCAGTGATATCCGAAGAATTCGAATTGAAATATTGTCAATACCTGTAGCTTTGTCTGAACGAATGCGATGCAGTATGTTTACTACGCCGGTTGTATGTATAGGTGAAATAGTATCTGAAGCGTGTGAATAGCTTTGTGAATTAGGAGTCCAACTGCATTCATTTTCAACATTTAAATTTCTAGAAATGTTGACAAAATGTTTGTTAAGTGCATTACCCAACGAGCGTTCTGGGGTATTAGTTTTTGATGAGATATCTGGATTAGCGTTATTTTTGTTATTGTTGTGCATAACTTGCCACAGCTTCTTGGTTTGCTTAGCTTTTGACTCAGAAATTATGTTAGAAATATAAAGTTTTTTCTTTTTACGTATCAGATTTGTCGCATAATTTCTTTGTGTTTTACATTCATTCCACAACTAATAACTTTTAAATTTATCTCTCTTTTCCATATTTTTCAGAATTTCATTGTCCAACCAGGGGGAAGAGTTGAAAACTTGAAAAATCTTGTCTTGATTTTTAAGTGATGCAAGATAATCGAGTTCAGTTTAAAAGTAAATAAGTTAAGCACAATTTCAACAGAAGGTGATTGGTAAATAGTTAGCCAGTCAGCTCCTTTTAATTCTTCTTGAAAAGCTTGAATTGAGAAGCTTTTCCAGTCAAAATATGTTGGTCTTTGACGTGTTTTAGGTCCTGTAGTTGAAGTGCCTAACTTACAGGATGCAAAGATTAGAAAATGATCACTCATACCAGTTTTGAGTACACCTGATTGATAACTGTTACCTGGTTTCGTTGTGTATATGTGGTCAATAACTGATTGAGATTTTTTCTGAACTCGAGTGTTTTGTTTGACTAACTGAACCAGATCCAGTTGTATTAAAATGTTACTCCATTTGAGATTGGGAGCATTTAGGTTAATATTAAAGTCACCTAGGAAGATAAGTTGATGACAGAAGTTTTTATAATTTGCAATATAATTTTCAACTGTGTCTGACCATGTAACAGGAGAATTGGGAGGTCGGTAAACAACTGATGTGAGAAATGGTTTCGAGTATGGGGGAGAGAATTTTAGGGTAAAATATTCAGGTAGAATGTTATCAAGATCAGGTAGCGAAATGAAGTCGATAGAAGAGTGAACATACATGTAGGTCAAACCACCAGCCCCTGCCTACCTATACTATTTTGACGCTGTATTACATAACCAGGAATATACAACAAATTACTATATATTAAGCTGCTTAAAACAGTGTTTCAGAAATATGAAAAATTTCAAAATTGTATTCATTGATTAGATATTTTACATCATTTATTTTATTAAGAAGTCCCCATATGTTTACGTGAGCAATGGGTAATCCGACAAATTTAACGAACATTGTTATTTCTATTGAGGTTTGTGTTGGTGTAACATTCTATGTATATTCTATGCATCCGCGCCTTCTAACTCTACTAATCACGTGGCTCTAATTATAATATTATGTGTTAGCTTCATCAGTTTTGTATAATATTATGAGTTAGCTTTATCAGCTTTGTATTATACTGTGTGTTAGCTTTATCAGCTTTGCTTTATCAGCTTTGTTTATAACTACGTGTCTTGTACTGAAACTTTCTCTTCTGGTCTAGACCTGCGAACAATAAACTGCGTTTCAATTATCCAAGCAATATTCCTTACTTGAGCAACTTAGAACCAACATATTACATGGTGTCAAGAGTTTGCCTACTAGTCAATCATGGACAGTGGACTGAGGAGGCCACAGCAGCTATCATTCGAGGGAAATGTGTCCAAAAACTGGAGGATATTTGAGCAAGAATATGACATTTATGTCAATGCCATATATAATGACAAACCAGAGGCTGCCAGGGGGTATATGCTGCTCAACTTGGCAGGGCCAGAAGCAATAGAGAGAGAATGGTCGTTCACGTACAATGAAGCTATAACAGAAGATGCGGAGCATGGGATTGTAGCTGTACCTCAAGAAACAAGGGAGCAGGTAGCAACTTTAAAGCGGAAGTTCAGAGAGATCTGCAGGCCGATCACCAATGTCATTCTAGAACGCCATCGATTTAATGCACGCAGCCAAAAGGAAGGTGAGCCGTTCCAAACTTTCTTAGCAGACATTAGAACTAAAGCTGCGCAATGTGATTTTGGAGACTTGTAAGATGAGTTGTTACGTGACAGAATTGTATCCGGTATTCGTAATGATAATGTACGTAAGCAACTACTCAGAAACAGTGACCTAACACTAGCCAAAGCTATACAAACTTGTCAGATATACGAGTCTTCAGAGCAGAACGCAGCCGAGTCCAGTAAACCGATCGTAGACGTAGTAAAACGCAAATCGTATACGCAACACTTGAGTAACAGTAACACTAACTGTAGTAGTAGTCATGCTAAATCATCAACGCGACCCAGAACTGCAAGTAGTCATAACACTTCGTCATGCCGTAACTGTGGGAAACGGCACTCACCGAAACAGTGTCCAGCGTATGGTCGTAAATGTAACAATTGTGGTAAACTCAATCACTATGCAAAGCTGTGCAGGTCAGGTGCAAAGCAGCCAGGAACTGTAGATGAACTCACAGAATTGTGTCACGAAGAGTTCCGCATTGAAACAGTATCACTGCCGTGTAACAATCGTGGAGATATACGAACTCATTTTACTGTCAATGACACCACGCTAGAGGTTAAGATTGACACAGGTGCAAAAGTAAATGTAATCTCGCTCGATCAAGTACGCCGTATAGGACTACACAGTAAAATCGACCGATCACGTACTAGCACGCTACTAGGCTTTGGAGGTGCTCAGACAGCAACAGTAGGATCCGTAGTTATACCGCACACTCAGGCAAAATTGTGATTCGAAGTAGTCGATAGTGACGCCAGATGCCTACTAGGACTTAGTGATAGTATAAGATTAGGACTTGTAACACTTAGTCAGGAGGTATTTGAAGTAGAGCAAAAGCCGCAGGCTCCAGCCAAGCTACTAGAAGACTATCCAGAGTTATTTGATGGCAAACTAGGTACACTGCCATGTAACTACAAGATAACGATAGATCCGGAAGTAGCACCAGTCATTCGACTTGTCCGCTCTGTACCAGCACCTCTACGTGACAAAGTAGAAGCAGCTCTAAACCGACTAGAGGATCGCGGGATTATCACCAAGGTAACCGAACCTACCGACTGGGTATCCGCACTCGTAGTAACCGCCAAAAAGGACAGTAACGACGTACGTATCTGTATCGACCCGGGTGACTTGAACAAGGCTATCAAACGACCTCATCACCCACTTAAGACAATCAAACAGGTAGCAGTAAACATACCTGGAGCTAAGCATTTTACGGTAGTTGACGCGAAAGAAGCTTTCTACCATATACCACTAGAAAAGAGCTCGTCATACCTTACCACGTTTGGTACACCGTTTGGCAGATACCGATATCTGCGTATGCTGATGGGACTCTGCTCGTCCTCAGACATATATCAGCGCGCTATAGAACAGCTGCTGACCGACTATCCGTGCCAAATAATAATGGATGACATTCTTATAGCTGGTAAGACTGAGGATGAACATGACTCCAACGTCAGGAGAGTAATGACACGACTGCAGGAGATTAACCTCAAACTGTCGCCGCGTAAATGCAAGTACAAGACGACAGAAGTCCGATATGTAGGGCACGTACTAACTGATCAGGGACTGAAACCTGACCCTGCTAAGGTCAAGGCAATCACCGACATGCCAAGCCCAACTAATGTAGAAGAACTACAGAGATTCATGGGCATGGTCAAGTATCTCGCCAAGTTTATACCGCACCTGAGTGAGAAGACCGCCGTACTAAATGACCTACTCCGTAAAGACACAGCGTGGACCTGGGAGTCACAGCAGGCACAAGCGCTGAAAGCCATAAAAGATGAGATCGCTAATGCAACGACTCTTACCTACTACGACGTCAATAAGCCAGTGACACTTACCTGCGATGCCTCGCAATCTGGGCTGGGGGCAGCCTGTCTTCAGGACAACAGAGTCGTCAGTTTCGCTTTTCGAGCTATGATGGATACCGAGAAACGCTACTCTCAGATAGAAAAAGAACTGCTGGCCATAAGATTCGCCTGCAACCGATTCAGAGACTATGTATTCAGAGACTTTACCGTAGAAACCGACCATCAGCCGCTCGTATCGATTATGAATAAGCCATTATCCGCAGCGCCTAAGAGACTTCAGAGCATGTTACTACAGCTGAAGCCATATCGTCTAAACATCATATACAAGAAGGGCAAGACACTATACCTCGCTGATACAATGTCTTGCGCCTATCTACCGGACAATGACAATAACGAACACATAGACTTTGACGTACTCGCCGTAACACCGATAACCGACCAGAAGTATCTCGAGCTACAGCAAGCCACAACCAGTGATCCCGTACTCAGTAAGATAAGTGAACTCATACTGGCTGGATGGCTCAGAAAGAAGGCCAGTGTAGCCGAAGATATCAAGCCGTATTTTGCATTTCGTGATGAACTCGCTGTTGAGAATGGTGTAGTCTACAGAGGTGAGCGTGCTATCGTACCTCAATCGCTTAAAGACGACTATATCCAGCAGCTCCATCGAGGACATATTGGCATCGAAGCAACCAAGCGACGGGCCAACGACATTGTATTCTGGCCAGGCATGAGTAGTGACATCGACAAAGCACTAGCTCTCTGCAGTATATGCCAGACATCCAGAAATCACCAGCCGAGAGAACCGTTACTATCGTATCCTGTACCGTCGCAACCGTGGAGCATCGTAGCCACTGACATGTTCTACTGGAGATCGATTACGTATTTGGTGACTGTAGACTCATACTCAGGCTGGTATGAAATCGACACACTTCGTGACACCTCTGCAGCGACTGTGATTAAGAAACTGAAAGCCCATTTCGCAAGATTTGGTAGACCAGTGACTCTAATATCAGATTGTGGTCAGCCGTACAGCTCAGAGGAGTTCAGAAAGTTCATGCGAGCGTGGAATATCGAACACGTAAGATCTAGCCCCTACCACGCATCCAGCAATGGTCTGGCAGAGAAATTTGTTCAGACAGCCAAACGCCTGCTTGAGAAGACGTTCAAGGAGGGTGGAGACATCTACATGGCTCTACTTAACCAACGCAACACGCTGAAAAAGGATATGGGCTCGCCAGCTCAGAGAAACATATCTCGCCGAACTCGCACACCGATACCGACAGCCGAGACGCTCCTACGACCCACAATCATGGACTCTGAGGCAGTACAACATAAGCTGTCACAAGAGCGTGCTCGTCAGAAATCATACGCTGATCACTCTGCTGTTACACTCCCGACACTCACACCAGGTGATACCGTGCGTATGCAGACCGACAAAGGCTTCTGTGACACCACCGCCACTATTGTCGGAACAGCCAACCCCCGATCGTATGTTGTGCAGCAGAACGGCAAAACACAGACGTAACCGTCGCCACCTGCTACACGTACCGACTCCTGATCTCGCTGATACTGTGGTTCCACCACCACCTACTATGTCTACCACCTCAGATGACAAGCCAGGTGACCCGCCAGCTCGCTCGACACCCGCCGCCGCAACTGACACTCCTGTGACAGTGACTATATCAGGGCGTGCCGTTGTTAAACCAGTTCGATATCGCGACTAGGGGAAGGATGTAACATTCTATGTATATTCTATGCATCCGCGCCTTCTAACTCTACTAATCACGTGGCTCTAATTATAATATTATGTGTTAGCTTCATCAGCTTTGTATAATATTATGAGTTAGCTTTATCAGCTTTGTATGATCCTGTGTGTTAGCTTTATCAGCTTTGTTTATAACTACGTGTCTTGTACTGAAACTTTCTCTTCTGGTCTAGACCTGCGAACAATAAACTGCGTTTCAATTCTCCAAGCAATATTCCTTACTTGAGCAACTTAGAACCAACATATTACAATTGGCATCTGACTTTATATTTAATGAATTATATTACTAGGCATTAACAAATGTTGTCAAAGTGATTAGAATGCTTCTAAAGATACATGTAAGCACACTCACTGTATTGTGGATTATCTGGAACGCGATATGCATTATATCGAGCATCTAGCGCTACGACTTGCTGCCAAAGTGTTGCCATGTACGTAAAATGCGTTTACAAATGTCACAGTTACGTGAAAGCTAAATAACACTTGTTACATCCAACGGTTAAAACTTTTTTCATAGAACAGGCGACATATCCTGACTTAAAAACTTATAGACAGTCTTTCCACATGTGTTATCTATAAAAAGGAGACAAACTCACGCCCGGGGCGAAAAAACGACAACTTCGGAAACAGTTCTAGTGCTGGTTAACAATTTGTTAATCGCCTATACGTTTATACGCCTATACGTCCCGATAAACGTGTAATTCTCTCTACTACAATCTTAACTACGGAGGTAGTCTACCTCCATAAATGTACCAAAAATTGAAAGGAAACAAAAGAGCATTGGCTAAAAGTTAGTAATCTTTTATTTTGCTGATAACAAAAAGCCTTTATTTGTAGGCATATTATCAAATAAAATGGAAACTGTAAAGTGTTCTGAATGCAAGATAGTAGTGAACAATTTATGTTTAGTTTGAGGTTATTTATTCGTAGCGATGATGGTGGTGATGAACAGTGGTGATAAAAATAATTTATATAATTATAGAACCATATCTGTACTTTCTATACTTCCTAAAATTTACGAAAGACATATACTTACTGCGCTTCAAATACACTTAAACAACAACAAAACTATAAGCAGCTTACAGTCAGGATTTGGAAAAACCACTCGTACATCACTACCATCCATCATATCTACAGTAAAGACTCTACTCCACTTGGTCAAACATGGTCAAAAACAAAAATACTCAGATCATTATCTTTTTTGACTTTCAAAAAGCTTTTGACATGGTTAATCATAATATCCTTATTTCAAAACTTGCAAGCATAGGAATAACTGGTAAATTTCTTGATACCATCGGGTCATATCTGAATGGACGGCACCAATGCGTGAAAATAAAAAATATCTGCTCAGATACTCTTTCTATAGCTACTGGCGCTCTACAAGGTTCAATTCTTGCACCCACACTGTTTCAAAATTTTTAAATGATTTACTAAAATTACTACTCCGCAGCACACCTCATGCTTATGCTGACGAATGACGATACCTCATATATCCTATCTATATCTACTATATATACCTTCTCTATATCCGAAACTGACCTTTCACGCCTCCAATCTAAAATAAATTCAGACCTAAAACTTATCCAACAGTGGTGTGTGACAAATCAGATGCCTCTTAACATTTCAAAATCTCACTATATCTTAGTAAATCCACCATTGAAATTCTCTCTGACAATTTCTACCTATATTCTAACAGTACCCTAACAAGACAATCTACTTCTAAACTACTTGGCTTTATCATCAACGACTCTTTATCATGGCTAGACCACATTTCATTCGTTTCAAATAAAATATCATCTAACCTACATTTATTTTATAACATTCGTCATCTTATGAACTTTGATACTGCCAGATTATATTACTATAATTTTATCCATTCCTATTTTATATATGGCCTACATGTGTTTTACCCTACAACACCTGTAAAATATACCAACAAACCATTTATTTTACAAAAAAGAGCTTTACGACTTATATGCAAAGACCTAAACACAACCCTTAAAAACCATCACTTACCACTTACCAACTTAATAACAAGCACTACTGATGTTCTTCCCTTACCTAAGCTATCATAGTACTTTACCCGCCTCACTGCTCATTCAATACTCTACAATAATTGCCCTAAATATCTCGGCTATAGCTTTCAAACCGTAAACCATGGTCACAAAACCAGGACCAGATTTAACTTACCTAGTGCCATAAACCACAACAAACTCGACAGTAACCTGCGAAATTCATTTAATAACCTCTGCACTCATTTAAGAACTCTTACTTTGCAATTTTTTAAAACAAAACTCAAACTACACCTACTATCCTCTGACCATTAATACCATTCACCATAGGCCTATAGCCTTACCTATTTTAACAATTTTATATTATACGTCGTTTTTATAACTGGAAATTTGTTGTCATAGATATGCATAACTATTTTCACAGAGCTTTTATTTGTCCACTTTTTGTTTAAACAATACTCATATCAATCCTCAAGCTTGATTTTTACATATTTTATGCATTCAGTTCCAACATTATTATATTAGTTAAACTATTCATTAGTTTTTTAGTTAGGCTATAGTTTCTTTGTGTTGTTCTTTTTTGTTGTACACTGCTTTTTAGTTAGTTTACTTGCTGTGGTACCTTGTGGAAAACATGTTGTAAAATATGACTATTGATTACCACAATAAAGATTGCTCATACATGTATATATATATATATATATATATATACAGTGAAACATGGATAACTCAAACTTCATGGGACCGAGCGAAAGTGTTTGAGTTATCAGAGCGTTCAAGTTATCAGAGCACAGTCACAAGTGAATGTATTTATCAGTAGATACATGTACAAACTACATGTATATATAAAACTAAAGTATAGGTTGTTTGTTGTAAGTTAAAGGGCATCTGATGTAGAGTTTTAAAGTATTTATCAGAAAGTATAGATATTTTTATACACTTGAGATTTGTGTGTTGTTTTAGGTGATGTGACTGCCAGAACTTTTTCAGATTAAAATTGGCAAAACCTAATCGCGATTAAAACGCTCAGAAGACATTTTTTCTTCTGAGTGTTTTACTCGAGATCAATTTTGCCAATTTTAATCTTAAAACGTCTTGTCAGTCACATCACCTAAAACTGCAAAAAAAATCTCAGCCCAATAGAAAAATATCTATTCTTTCTGATAATTTTTAAAACTGCACATAAGTAAACATTTATGACCAATGCAAAAAAGCATGCTTTACATCTGATCAGTTGTTTCATTTAAAAAACTTATCGAGTGTAGTCTGTGACAAGGTGTTTTTTTTTACAAAGATCAACAGTGTGACTTATTGTAGAAATAGATTTTAAACAGTTATTATAGTCCTTAAAAACTTGTTAGCCTTTTCTAACAAAATTGGCCCATCGATAGGTACGCACTCACTACGCACTTGTCTAAACCAAGTCAATAATACACCATCCAAATCATCGTGCGACGTTGAACGATCTCTTAGCCTTGATGAATCTTGGTCACATAACGATCTTATTCTTTCTTTTTGTTTAATCCATGTTGACATTGTACTTTTTGGAAGATTTTCTCTTTTTGATAATGCTGATAGCTTTTGTCCTGCTTCGATTTCCTCGAGTACTTTAAGTTTGTCAGAAGGTTTCCACGCTTTTCTTTGCTTGCGTGATGCCATCGTAAAGCGGATGTCTGTTGTAGCGGACGCCAAGCCACGAGCCTATTTGTGACATTTTATCTTCATGTATCCGCATATAATCACTGTTACAATATGTATTTTGCATGCTGTGTCTATCTTTATTAAATTTTTATCGCTAATACCTTCTAACGTTTATAGCTTGGCCGTAACTAAGCGAACGTCTTAGCGACCCTATTAATAATTTTTATACGAGTTCTTTTTTCGGTTCCATTATACGGTAGGGGGGAAATTATATGTACACTATACGCTTATAAAAAGCGCTTTCGTTAAGAAAGCAGAGTTCTCAGCTCCGCGACTAGTGGAAACTCCTTCGAAATAAATTGAACGGAAACCACGTTTGTGAATTCGGCAAAAAACTGTTCGAGTTAACAGTGCGGAGGTCGAGTTATATAAAGCCATTTATCATTGCGTTGGAACGGACCAAGCAAATCCATTCGAGTTAACCATGTGTTCGATATATCCGAGGGCGAGTTATCCATGTTTCACTGTATTTGTGTAAAAATTAAAAGAAAATTTACATGAGAGGATGACTTCAAATAAGTAATGCAGGATAACTTATACAAAATAAATTGATTGATACTATATACAAGGGTTTAGGTCTGAAGACTAGATTCTTTATGAGTATTGATTGTGGCATTGATTGACTGTGAGTCGCTAAAAATGTGTACAAAAACTACGTATACTTGAGCAACTATAGACACAAATATTTTGAGTATGAATATATTCTTTATTTCATTATATTATGTATATATTCATAAATGCTACCCTCATTACTAAATACGATATTATTACATGCCAGCCTGTACAATACTGTACTGTTTATTTAATCATATCGATTTAAGTTCCTAGAAAGGAAGCGGAAAGAAGGGACAACTCTCTAATTTTGAGCTTGGTCATTTATCGATTCACTACAGTCTGCTGTAACCAACGAAGTTTCATTACAGCAGAGACAGCGCTAAATCTAACACAGCCTGCTAAACCCAATAATAGAGGACTGAAACAAACTCAAGATGGGCTCAAGATGCTCTAATGAAACTAACGGAACATGCTAAAACCAATGCTTCCTGTAGTACAACCTGCTAGATCAAGCAGGAGAAAACAAAAACCAACTCATTATAATATATCAAACCAGCAGAGTATGCTGTACCCAACAGCACCCGTGATATAACCTGTAGAACTTAACTCTGTTCTGAGAATATCTTTATTCAAATCTAGTCTTTGTTAAGATATACTATATTACTCTTTCGAGAAAGCACAAGCAATAGACATACTTTTGCAGTAAATAATATGATTTATTTAAGTTTATGAGTCAAGTGTTTCTTATGACAGAAAAACACTAACTTAACTAGCATAACAATTTTAGAAGAATTTGTCATACGTAAGCAGGCGTAATTAAACTAGCGAACAATTGGTTGAATTGTCCAATCACAAAACACTGTTGATAGCGAGAACATCTCATTATATAACAATACATGTAAAAAAATGCACATTTAATGATCAATCATAATCATTCAACAAAATAATTAGAAAGCGTATAAAAACAGCATATACATGTACAAGTAATTGACAATGAACTGCCTTTTAGAATAACCGTAAGCCGTATTTACAGATTGATAAGTACAAAATATGGCTTTAATTTCTTAGGAAGAATTGGAACAAACAAATAAAAATGCTACTTTTACATGTATAAATTTCCAGTGGTGAGTTGAATACATCTGATACTCTGGCAGGCACACAAGATATAAATTAATTTTGAACAACATGCCAACATGATAAAATATTTTAACATGAGTTGTATGGTGCTTAGTTAAAACAGAGAAACTAGCTTTTCAAGAATTTTTGGGTTAACCACGGTATAGAAACTTTGAACAGATCAGCTGACATTCAAAAACATTTTATAGAGTATATTTTGTAAGTTATCTCTACTGATTTCCAGTTTTACAACATGCTATAAATTTTCCTTTGCCAATGCTTCACATTCTATTATATGTGTACATGTATTATGAGAATTATAGTTGGGTAGGCCATATTTTATTTAATTGAGTTTGCTTACTGACAGTAAGTTTTATTAGACATCTTTAAATACAGCATTACAAAATACATCAGAATATTTTTAGGTGATTTCATATTGCACTTAATTTCCTTTCAAAAACTTTTTAGCATTCATGTTCTTTGCTCAGTTGGCTTTTCAGGTTTTTAATTTTTTCCTCCAGTTTGGACCCTTTCCTTTGATGGTTGATTTTTTAAATTGAGAAACTACAAACATATGTAGACACATTTGAAGTTTCCTTTTCTGAGTTTCACTATTCTTGTGGGTTTTCACCTAGTAAGAGCTGTTTATATTAAGTGAACATGAAGCACAAAGATTTACTGGCAACTGCAATAAAGAATATTGTAAAATCTACACATCAACACAAGTAACCATGTATTACAGAAGGTCTGTTGGAGAGAGCTAACAATTGACTATGGACTTCTTTCTGTTTTTATAATATTATAACTTCTTTCAGCAGCTGTTGCTGTGCGTTTATTAAAGACTCATCTTTCGATGAGTTTTTTATTTTTACCATTTCAGAGCTGCTGTTGCTTACTAAACATATTACGCATTGATAATGGGCAGAGTAAATAATTATGTGATATAAACAAGCCATTAGAATTGGCTAATCTATTGAGCAATTATAAGTTCATCATATTCTTAATACGATGAACCAACAATAAATTTAAATTTGCTTTTGTTGGTTTGCCTATTGTGCAATGGTACACCCGAATGCAGAGAACTACACATCTTCATTGTCTCTTACACTGTATTGGCATATACAAGAGTTTTACATTTAAAATATCTTTTTTCAATTGGCATAACAAATACAAAATTATAAATGGGGTATTAAGAAACTTTGTTGGTTTTCAATATGCTGAAATAGCAGTATAATATCGAAAAAAGATAGACCTCATAGCACCTGATCGACTTAAACTTTTAAAAAATGTACTTTTAAGGAAATTTGGTTTGATAACAAAATCCTTTAATTATACTGTTAGTGAGGATTGTTTTCCTGAGCAATGTTTTTGGAAGAAGATTTGACAAGTTTGGCTATGTTGCAAACCTTGGAGCATCACTGATCATAAGGGCTGTTGAACGAGTCTGTTTGAATTTCTTAGCAGTTAATATTTGCCTTGCTCCTATGTTTTGGTCTGATATTAGTTTTTGCATTTAGGAAATGGACAATCCAAAATGTGAGTTGAAGGTTCCATTTATACATGAATATTTGACCAGAATTAGAAAATATTATTTTTATAACTGGAGGAAAATTTATCGTCTCAATCTATACTGGCCTTGCAAAGGAACCACCAAAACAAAAGTATAGGTAATTGAAGACTATCCAAAAAAACCTATTTTTTGATATGTTGTTGCTCACACCAATTGATATTACATAATATTAATGGTGGTAAAATCAGACGACATCCGACATTAGTTCATCTTCATACGAGAAAAACTCTTATGTAAGCAAATTTTATCAACTCTGATTTATTTTCATGTTAAAACAAAAGTAGGTTCAGCGACTAATAAGTTGCTGTGCGCAACTCAGAGATGCTAATCGGAGATGACTGTTTACCACAAAAGATCTTTCAAGTGGTATGGTAGCAATCAGCTATTCATGTTTCATGGATATTTATCAAAAGCACATTCATGCCTCTGACAAATTTATTGGGCCCATTCCTCAAATAATCAAATATTTGCTATTTTGTGAGTTATTTGCATCAGACGATGCCACAACAGAAATAATTTACAAAACAGGGAAAGGTAGTGATTACTTTATGCTATGGCATTATACAACGTACTTCTAACTAACCTACATGTACTTAGCAGCAAACGACTAACTAACAAAAGTTACTAGACCGTGAGAAACAGCATGGAGTGATTACTTTATTTGACCTTGCTATCGCATCTCTGCGCCTTCTTGTAGGCGCTTATACAAATATTTTTCTTTTGCATGTCTGCTCGCAAACATCTGCCATAGCCATGATCAGACAGAAAATCTTTGTACTGTTTATGAGACAGGTCTGCATTGTGGGCAATGATAAGCTGCATGAGAAATCATTACAATGATTTAGATGAAACTACATCACATCAAAAACAAGGCCATATTACAGTCTTCGTATGATGTTTTTATGCTATTGTCTTTGTTGTATAATGATTTCAGGCTAAATTTGCTGCCACTTCTCAAATTACGCTTTGGGCAAAATAAATGTAGTACTACTGTATTGCTACTTTTGGCTGTTTTCAGGACTCCAAGAAAGGCCTCATCACCGCATACAAAATTTAAGGTACTCATTTCTACAGTGTTGCTGACCTTGAACATCTACATAAGTTATAAAATTAGATAGGCTATTGCAAATAAATTATGAGTAAGGTACATAGGGAGGCATGATTGTACATTACCATCAAGTAGGGAGTATAGACTTGAATGAATATACATGCATTAAAAATCATGGATTGAGGAACACGGGCCTGAATGAGTGTTTATATCATAAAATCAGGAAGACAAGCCAGTTTGAATGTATTATTAACAACATAGAGCGAGGAATATAAGCCTGCACAAATGTATGTTAAATGTTATGTCATGATGAACATAGGCCTATTTAAAATTCTAATATCATTGATTTAAGAACATAGCTCTGCATGAATGATGAAAATGGAGGAGTATAATAGGCCTACATGAGTATATTGCATATTAAAGAGTGAAGAACAAGTGCAAATGAATATATATTTATATCATCAAAAAGATTTGGCATATGTTAGTGAATGGCCAGCGGATATATTATCTGTAATAGGCCAACAGCAGTAGATGTGTTTACTTATAGGGTGTGCATTGTGGAATATAGGACCTACAAAACATAGGACTGTCACAAGAAAACATATTCAACATGCAAAGTTGTAAATCGCAATTTTTTTTATCATCGCAGCTACTAATCTTTTGGAGTTTCCAACAAAGCTTTTACATTAGGCACATTCTATCTCTGTGGCATAAAGCCTGACTCTCAATGATTGTCATATACACACAAAACTACTCTATAACTGAGGGAATGTGCATATGAGCATTGATATTAAAAACTTATGATGCAAATGGAAATCTTCAATTTGGCAAAACTTTTGCGTTTTAATGCTAACCAAGTTTAACATATGCACTGTCATCAAGTTCAACAAATGATTGGCCTTTGTTAGAAAGCTGCTGCGAACACAAAGTACATATTATACTTAATCTAGTTGATGGCATAAAACTTGCATTCATGAGCAGGGCTATGGCTCTACAACTGCTCAGAACTATTAGCAGTGAGTTGAGTGTCCTCTGGGCTATGGCTCTACAACTGCTCAGAACTATTAGCAGTGAGTTGAGTGTCCTCAGGGCTATGGCTCTACAACTGCTCAGAACTATTAGCAGTGAGTTGAGTGTCCTCAGGGCTATGGCTCTACAACTGCTCAGAACTATTAGCAGTGAGTTGAGTGTCCTCTGGGCTATGGCTCTACAACTGCTCAGAACTATTAGCAGTGAGTTGAGTGTCCTCTGGGCTATGGCTCTACAACTGCTCAGAACTATTAGCAGTGAGTTGAGTGTCCTCTGGGCTATGGCTCTACAACTGCTCAGAACTATTAGCAGTGAGTTGAGTGTCCTCAGGGCTATGGCTCTACAACTGCTCACAACTATTAGCAGTGAGTTGAGTGTCCTCAGGGCTATGGCTCTACAACTGCTCAGAACTATTAGCAGTGAGTTGAGTGTCCTCAGGGCTATGGCTCTACAACTGCTCAGAACTATTAGCAGTGAGTTGAGTGTCCTCAGGGCTATGGCTCTACAACTGCTCACAACTATTAGCAGTGAGTTGAGTGTCCTCAGGGCTATGGCTCTACAACTGCTCACAACTATTAGCAGTGAGTTGAGTGTCCTCAGGGCTATGGCTCTACAACTGCTCACAACTATTAGCAGTGAGTTGAGTGTCCTCTGGGCTATGGCTCTACAACTGCTCAGAACTATTAGCAGTGAGTTGAGTGTCCTCAGGGCTATGGCTCTACAACTGCTCAGAACTATTAGCAGTGAGTTGAGTGTCCTCAGGGCTATGGCTCTACAACTGCTCAGAACTATTAGCAGTGAGTTGAGTGTCCTCAGGGCTATGGCTCTACAACTGCTCAGAACTATTAGCAGTGAGTTGAGTGTCCTCAGGGCTATGGCTCTACAACTGCTCAGAACTATTAGCAGTGAGTTGAGTGTCCTCAGGGCTATGGCTCTACAACTGCTCAGAACTATTAGCAGTGAGTTGAGTGTCCTCTTGTCATTTTTGAAAAAGCTTCATAAAATCCTATAATAAACGATGCTTGAAAAGGTTTAAAATTGTATGAACATGATATATACTAACTTTATGTGGCTTCTGGTTGACAGCCAACCATCATGCTTGTACGTTCTGTTTGTTTTTCGATACTTACTTTGCTAACAACAAGAAACCTGCTGAAAGTGTAAGATCAAGTCTGAAGACAACGAGAATTCTCATATCATTATATTTACACCATGTTGCTAATCTTTTTCAGCTGCTACAATATATTTTACAACTGCTTGCTAGTTCGATAATGATTTCATGTGACAAACCAAATGGACTAATTGATGCAACGCTATTCTGCTTTTACATTCCTTTACAGATGCTGAAACTTGTATAGCGATGCAAAATAGGAAGGCATTGAGATTTTGACCTGAGACTGACCACAACAAGCATCCTGACAGCAATTTGTAATACTGTATAAACCTAAAAACAATATTCATTTTAGGATAGCTTGAACAAAGGTGTGCTCGTGTAACAACATGTTACTGTTTAAGATTGTTGCGGATTAGTTAGTAACTTCTCATATCGTGGATGGTTTAAACCAGTGGTTCCCAAATGGTGGGGAATTCCCCCAAGGGGGAAATTTTCATTTTCAGGGAGAGAATTCTGGCCTTTATTTATAAATTTTTGCTTATACATCGTATTTGCAAAGCTGTGCATAATAGTTACATGCTGCATGTTGTTGTTTGTTGTTAATAAACTGGGCGTTTATTACATTGTGTACTATCTTGTGATTCATAGTTTCATAATACTCTCTATAACTTTGGGGAATTTCCACTTCCTTTTCACCCATAACATGCTGACCAGACCTTTATAAAGATAGTTAAACTATTAAATGCTGTGATACTTAATATTTGGTGCTGTGGAATGCAAAAATGACAAAATATGAAGAAGTATGCAGATTGAAAGCAAAAGGAAGCCTGATAGAAAAGGGGAAATAGAGTTTTTGTAGTCTGGAAGGGGAAACCAGCGAACCTAATTGGGAACCCCTGGTTTAAACAAAGAAACTTTGTTAATAAAATGTAATATATTATTGAACCAAAGGTGCAGCAGTTATAACAGATGTTTTAGTAAAACCGAAAAGTTTAGAAAGATATTCTAACAACATACTCTATGAAATGAATGATGATTTTGAAAAGAGCCATGGGGGAGCGACTACATAGAATAAGCCAGACTGGATGACGTGTCTGACGCCGCCGCGATTCCATTGGCAAGACCAGATATCCAATGCAGGGAAGCATTGATTTTCGATGAACTAATTGCTATATATATAAATATATATATAAATATATATATATTTATTGAATATATATATAAATATATATATATAGCAATTAGTCCATCGGAAATCAATGCTTCCCTGCATTGGATATCTGGTCTTGCCAATGGAATCGCGGCGGCGTCAGACACGTCATCCAGTCTGGCTTATTCTATGTAGTCGCTCCCCCATGGCTCTTTTCAAAATCATCATTCATTTCATAGAGTATGTTGTTAGAATATCTTTCTCAACTTTTCGGTTTTACTAAAACATAGCATATATACATAACTAGTATGTATATATGCTACAGACAGTACTGTTTCGGCTATTGAAGCCTCATCAGTATATATATATATATATATATATATATATATATACTGATGAGGCTTCAATAGCCGAAACAGTACTGTCTGTAGCATATATACATACTAGTTATAAAAAACATCGCTATATATACATGTACATATATCGCTATATATACATGTACATATAACGCTATGTATACATATATATAGCGATTGGGTCAATCATTAGAGTAGCAGCGTGATGATTGACAAGAGAGGTCATGAAACTGCCAGTAGCTACCAGTTAAGTACAACTATTTTCCATAACTAGTACTATTTACTTCAATTTTTTGTAGAGCTCTTTTATTCTACTATTACTTTACTGTATTAACTTATAATATAGTAAAACCTTAATTGTAATTATCTATATATATTTATATATATAGATGTACACATATGTATATACGTATATATATATAGATGTACACATATGTATATACGTATATATATAAACATATATACATATATATATATATACATACATGTACATGTATGTATATACATATATACATGTACACATATATGTATATATATATATGAAGTACTTCTAAAACTGAAATTGACTCAGAAAAGATGAATGATGCCATTTGCCGAAATTGATAGACATTTTTATGCAATTGACAATATTTAATGAACTCACCCAGACCGTTTTTATGTTAGTAAATTAATGTTCATGGTTGCAAGTCAGAATAAAATAAGTATCAGTTCCAACTAGTTACTAGTTGTTAAAAGTGCTTCAAACAATATGTTCCGATTTTAATTATACTTTTTATTATGAGATTTTGTATTTATTACTTTTTGCCCTCAGGATGTGTTTATATATTACGTTAGAGTGCTATTCACAACATATTGTATACAATTTTTCACGGACTTTTAGTTAGTGTCTAGTTTATTGCACAGTGATAGTTAGTTGCAGCACAATAATTTTTATTGTCGTATATGTGGAAATTTTGTAAGCAGATAGCAACGTAACGTGATGAGTCAGTTTGTACACTAACTGTTGAGAGCTATACCACAACCTATGCAATATTAATACTGCTTCATTTTTTAGGCAGGTCAACTTGTGGTTTGCTCCTGAGGGAGACACATGGATATATTACTGCAATAGAATTGTTTATCCATTAGAGATTTTTGATCACTTTGAATCATCAGTTGAATAACTGACAGCAAGCTCAGAGAAGGTTGTGATGATGGTTTGAATTATAGAGTTATTGTTTTTAGAAAGAGCTTAGACATTTCCTGTTGGGTCAATCAGGCTGTATTATAGGAAGTGTTGGAGTCACCGCACCCTGTTGGTTTCAGCAGAGAACAAATGAGTTGGTTTCAGCTCAGACCCTTCAACCCCGGAGTGGAGAAAGGAGTGAGAGTCTATTTTGGGGGCAATGAAAATGCGAGAACTTGATAAGTGGGGTAAATTTTCATAGCGTATAAAAACACCACAGCGAAAGATAATATAACTCCATATGGAAACCACATGTCGTGGAGGTTATTGATAGATGAAAATGCCACAAATATGTTTATACATAGTTGTTTATTAGTAGTAAGTATATGATTACTACTTGAAGATTGGGGCAAAAAAAACAGGTTTGCTTGGGTAAAAGGGGCAATTGCGTGACACGGGCGTGAGAGGCTTGGGGCAATTGCGTGAGTCTCATGCTCAATGCGTGAGAGGCTTGGGGCAATTGCGTGAGTCTCATGCCCAATGCGTGAGAGTTGGCAGGTATGTTTCAACTCCCTCCTGTTGGGTACAACAAGTTGTAGTGTAGGAAGCGCTGGTTTCAGCACACTCTGATGGTTTCAGAAGAGCATAAGCCAGTTGGTTTCAGCTCCTTCCTTTTGGGTACAGCAGGCTGTATTTTAGGAAGCATTAGGTACAGCGCGCTCTGTTGGTTTCAGCAGAACACAAGCGAATTGATTTCAGCTCCCTCCTCTTGGGTATAACGGGTTATATTGTAGGAATCGTTGGGTTCGGCGTACTCTGCTTGTCTCAGCTGAGCCCTAGTAAGTCGGTCTCAAGAACGTATGGTAGTTACGACTTAAGTGAGAGTTATCCCCCCTCCATTCCGAAACGAGTTGGTTTTAATATGAAAATTATTCATAAACAAAGCATGACAACTACAGTAATTCCTTAACATCTATTAAACTGTTAGACTCAACAACTTTGCAACTAAATATTATGATGAACCAAACCAAAACCAACAATTTTTGAAAACTGATTGCTTAAAACACAAATTATCGCCTCTTTTCTGTTTTAATACTGTGCATTTTTAATTTAGAGCATGCATTGGTGATTGGGTTGACAGCTTTTTTACCTCCAGTAGAAAGAGTATTTCATAAAACTACTTTATGCAGAAAAATTTAGTTCTATAGCAGCAACTGCGTGATTGACAATAGAAGTCGTTAAAAAAACCGGCATAGTAGTTTTGGATAACGAAAATCATTAAACGTGTACCAACACGGAAACGAAAGTTTTGGGAAAGATAGAAAATTATTCCATCCAATACGAATGGTGTTGCCTTAAATAGAACGAGACCAATAATATATATAGCTGGCACTAAATCGTATTTTGCTGTTATTTTCTTGAGAAGTGTCTGCCGAGTATCATACTATTTAGTAATCTTTGAAGGAATGCAGGCAATAAAGTGTGTGGTTGTTGGAGATGGGTAAGGAAGTAAATTTAAATTGTACTTTTATTACGCGTCTATATTAGCGTTTGTTTATTTTGGTTAAGCTCAAGTGTTTAGGCTTTGCTTTAAATAAACATTACATAGTTTATTTTCTGAACGTTTTGAAATTTTTTCATGTAGGTTATTGATATTGTCGCACCAAGCGCCTCACCATGTCAACACACACACACATATATACAGCTCTTAGCTTACAATTGTTACAACTAAAGAAAGTTTATTCGTATTTTCTACTCAAAAAAGGAAAGGTTGTTGAAATATGCTTTTTTTTAGTTGACTTTCTATTGTAAGGATGGTCTGACACTATGCACTAGGTTCCTCTTCAGACAACTCATACTCACACATGATTTGGGATTCGCATGAAATATCGAAGTGCTATTGAACACTATATTTTAAATACATGCGATAAAATAAGCCAAGTAATCTTACGTTTTGGTCATTATTGTATAGAAATTATATAAATAGGGTTTATTTTCAAATTTCTTATAGTTTCTTGTTAAGGTTTATACAGTAAGTGTTAATAAAACATTAAACAGACAGTCTTTTTGCTGTGGCTAAAAAAGTCCATGTTAAACAGGTATTTCAAACCGACTTGGACACATTTTTTTTAATATTATTTGTCCAATATTTTAAATAGTTTCTAAAAAGATTCTGTATCCTGATGGAATACTTCACCAGGCATAATATTGTACTTTTTATGAGTTATGGTACTTTGTTGTTCCTATCACAACTTTATCAGCCAAGTTTGTTCCTGAGTGCCGTAAATAGCCAACGTATCATTTGAATTTTACACTCTTTATCATGCCTAGGTTATTTAATAGATGCTCAATATTTATATTGAGCATCTATAGAAGTATTTTAAATGCAATACAATAAGCAAGCACTTACCAGTGAGAGTATGTTGATATGGGCTCCATTAAAGACTAACTTCACTTACCAGTGAGAGTATGTTGATATGGGCTCCATTAAAGACTAACTTCACTTACCAGTGAGAGTATGTTGATATGGGCTTCATTAAAGACTAACTTTTATTATTGTGTTAAAAGTGATCACTATTTGTTTTTTCCTCCGAATTTCAGGTAATGTCTCTTTAGTAACTTTTTTAGTTTTTAACATCTTACACATTGTAGATCTATTTTGTTAACGTTCACCGCTTTTCCCGTTTTAGAGCTGTGGGTAAAACATGCTTGTTGATTAGCTATACAACGAATGCCTTCCCTGGAGAATATATACCAACTGTGTAAGTACTTGAAAGCTTGACTACTTATCTAGTACAGATTAAGATGAGTAAGAATATTCTGCCATTTTCGCCAGAATTGATTTGTTTTGATTTTGTTCTGTTGCTGCCATTGAAAACGGAGGTCAAAGTCCTAGTAGAATGCTGATTCAGTCCAAACTTTATTGATTAGTGGAATGTTCAGACTAGGCAGTTATCCGAGATGTGATCCTGTGGTCTTGTTGACTCAGTTTAACTGACGCACTTGCTGTATGCCCCAAAGTAGCTCATTGGCCCATAATGGCTATTGCAGTCTTTTAATTGTGTCGCTAATACTAAGAATGACAAGATAGTTGGTTTTTATCGGACTGTGATTCCATGCCCTTCCTCTGTTGATAGATCTTGTTTGTGAGCTGTGAATGCTTCCTCAAGTTATGAATGTTTGTAGCTTCAGAACGGTTACAGCCGGAATGCTGTTATTGTTATTAGTTGCCATCCTTATTTTACATATAGTTGTGATAATTGTAGTGATATTCAGATATAGTGTTGGGATTAGCTTGCACCCTATATAAACAGCCTCCTTGTTATTTAAAATTGTTTAATCAAGTCCTCCATCTTTGGAGAACTGCAACCTTAATAAACACACAACGACTGATAGGAAATTGCTAATCCAGGAGTTAGAGTCATTGAAAATCTGTTAACAAGAATTTGAGTTCGATAAATTCAAGCAAAGCTGTTGACTTTTATAGCTATTGAGGTATGAGAGTAGCAGTTGCTTATATTCATAGTTACGGAGGTATGAGTGTATCAGTTGCTTATATTCATAGTTACGGAGGTATGAGTGTATCAGTTGCTTATATTCTTTGTTAATGAAATATGAGAGTATGAAGTTTGTCGGTTTGCAGTTGTATGCACTATTATGCTTAGACAAAATTGTGTGTATTTTTGCATATCTCTAGGTTTGATAACTATTCAGCAAATGTCATGGTTGATGGCAAACCGATCAATCTAGGCTTATGGGATACTGCTGGCCAGGAGGACTACGATAGGCTAAGGCCTCTCTCCTATCCACAGACGGTGAGAACCTCACACACATGCTCCCACCCGTTTAGGGGTATACATTTGTGGTAACAATTGATGACACCATGTGCTTAAGCCAGCAGATAAAATCAAAACTGGCATGCATTCATGAGATGGTTTATCCAAAAAGCAAAACACACGTGCTTTGCCTTGCTCACACCTCTCTTAGAGCTGGTCTAATTTGTGTGCTGTCATCTTCATCTCTCCTATAGTATTAGTGAAGTCATATAATAAGTATTTGGCAAGCTAGCATCACAAGGATGTGCTTCCTGACTCCCCCGCCATTTCCATGGCTTCTCCAAGGCCACTGGTTACGTCGTGACCCGCAGTGGTCCTTTGTTACAATGACGGCTGTTAGACAATCACATACATTAGCTCGTAGTCAGTCCCGAGAGTTGTCACTGGGCAATGTTTAACTTCCTTCTTGCTGCTGATAAAAGATAATGCACACAATCTATTACAAGTCGTATTTTACTTAGCCATTGCTCATTCTTATCCACTTGTTTTCTTAGGATGTATTCCTCATCTGCTTCAGCCTCATCAGTCCAGCATCCTTTGAGAATGTGCGAGCGAAGGTAAGAAAGATTTACTACACTTAATATCTTATACAAGCGGGTAGAGGAATTAAGTGAGAAATATATGTATAAATTTTCTTATATAAATAGCTGCGCGAAACCTAATGTCATCACATGAAATGAGCTTGCTCTGAAAATAAAATGGATCTGTGATCATGTTGATTGAAATAAATCATTTTAGTCAATCACATACTTGTTGGTTTTATCTCTGCCATCGATGTAGACTAACATGTTCATTGTGACTCATCACATCGACAACACGTTGTTGATGCCTTTGTCATTGTTTTGGTTATGGAAACACTACATTTTGTTGGTTTGTGTAACCAGTACATTAAGGTGGTAATGTCTCCATTTCTACAAGGTGAGTCCAACTTATCACAAATTAGCATGGACTCTTTATATTTTTGGGATCGGCAAACAAGTTGTTCAACATGCCAAACAGTGGGCACACTTTTCAAATGAACCCAAATGGTTCCTAAGTTATGCCATGAGTTAATTCAAACCCTTTTATGAGAAAAAGGAGTTATACCTTACCGTATATATAACACTTCTCCCAAATACCTCTTCTGGTATTTGATGAGGGCTGTGAATGCTCATGCATTATGTGTCTTGCTTGATTCATAATAAATAAATTTCTAGCATGAGATAATCATGTAACCTAGGTCTATTACATACAGCGTTTCAATGGAAGCTGTAAAGTGTTCATGAATGAGCTAGTAGGCAAAAGGTAAGCTATAAGAAATAAACTTGAAGTTATATTTTGACGTCAAAAGAAAAGTGAGCAAAACTAAATTTGTGTCTCTTTAAAAGACTTGGAAAAATTAGTAAGTACCTTAATGCATCTTCAAGCGCATCTTCAACAGCCTAATTCTCTATCAATTAAGGCGTTTTAACTTCAGAACATCCAACGTTGTCGCGATAATGTTGTGCACTTTATTAAAGGTTAAATTGACACGCTTTTGCATCTTATTACATGCATTATGAACTTGTAACTTTGTCATGTATAATGTTATCTGTTGCAGCTTTAGAAACATGAGACAATGGCAAGACTCATTGCTTTTATGCTTATGTTGTTCGAGTTCCCTGTTAGCTCAGTTAGTTACAGTTGGTTGAGTGAGTTACAGTTGGTTGAGTGAGTTACAGTTGATTGAGTGAGTTACAGGTAGTTGAGTGAGTTACAGTTAGTTGAGTGAGTTACAGTTAGTTGAGTGAGTTACAGTTGGTTGAGTGAGTTACAGTTAGTTGAGTGAGTTACAGTTGGTTGAGTGAGTTACAGTTGGTTGAGTGAGTTACAGTTGGTTGAGTGAGTTACAGTTGGTTTAGTGAGTTACAATTAGTTGAGTGAGTTACAGTTAGTTGAGTCACTTACAGTTAGTTGAGTCACTTACAGTTGCTTGAGTGGGTTACAGTTAGTTGAGTGAGTTACAGTTGATTGAGTTAGTTACAGTTGAATATGCTTTTGATTTTATACTTTTAATGCAAAACTCTGCTTCATAAATTGCATTTCATCCAGTCCTACATTTTAAAGCTGTGGGCACGGAGTCGCAGAATTTGTAATCGGAAACCAAACGAGAAATTCATTTAAAAAGTTAAGGTAAACATTGAAATTTTTTAATTAAAAATGATATTAATAAGCTTTATAACCTTTTCATTCAGCGTTTTGACATGGAGCAGGTTTTCTTTCTATATATTTTTGTCATAAATTCATCTTTCAAAACTACACAGAATAAAAGTATAACCAAGGTCTTTGTTATCAGTGGAGTCGTTGTTATCAGAGTAAAGAAAACATGAAAGAATGCGATTATTGACACATGGTAGTCATGGGTGCACTACTTGCTCTTGCAAACTACCAGCATAGTGGCCCCAAACTGTAGGCATCTAGTTCTTACATACAGTAGCTATTTTAATACAACATTTGTGTGATCATGTCTGTGATCGTATGTCTGCTAGTGATAATTTAGGTCACTTTAGAATATAGACAAGTCAGTATCAACCATGAGAAATAAAATTACCCATTTGCTAGCCAAGATAGTGTCAGGCTCTGAATAGCTGGAGAGTTCATGATGACAAACCATCTTAGCATGACTAAGCCCTACGCCTGCACAACCCTAGAATGTTGGATACCTAGATACCTGAATAATGTATAATAAATTATATCTTAGTTATGGGTTCAAGAGCTGTCTGCTCTGAAGCTAAATATAACGAATGTCACATTTTTCTAATACTTTTTTCGTCATAATTTTTAAGGACCATTATTTTAATGAACTCTTTTCAAAATCATTATATTTTCATCAAAAAACCCTCACTATGTTTTTTGATGATTTCTGTTTTGGAGTAAATTAGCCAATTTCTATTGGGGATCATTTTTGTTGTTGGTGCGTCCGCTGAGAAAGTTTTTCATGCATTTTCCTCGGTGTGAGTTCTAAAAACTGCTTTATTATTGGGATTTTCCCATTTTCATTCTAGGCTAATTGTTTTGGCTCCACTTATACATTGCTCACAGTAGACATTGTGATACATTATATTAAGGGGCCTTTACTCAATGGGTGGTACCAAAACTTTGAAATATATTGTGTATCTGTGAAAAACCTTTTAAAAGAGAATTCCCTAAACTGTAACCTTTCTTTGGTAATAGTTTATGGGTTTTTGAAATTCTCTTAAATAACTGGTCTGTCATATGGTGTAGCACTGTATTGTACTTTAGTCTGCATCCGTATTGTCAGACTTTAACACGAATGGTGCTAGACCTTGATAGTGCTTGGCAGCGCACCTTCTGTTAGCTTCGAAAACCGCTGTTTGAGGTATCCCAATTCTTACATCATATGGAAGATGAATGATGCAAATTGTGATGCTAGTGTAGTATGTGCAATGCAGGAATCACTCCCATATTACACCACACTTCGACATTATTTGAAAATATCAATGCATTGTTAAACTTCATTCCAATGCTTCCTGCATAAAGTTGAGGCACTTGATATAACGTGTCTGCTCTTCATTACACAGTGGTTTCCGGAAGTAAGCCACCACTGCCCCAATACACCCATAATATTGGTTGGTACAAAACTTGACCTAAGAGATGATGTGGAGACAATAGAAAAATTAAGGGAGAAAAAGTTAGCCCCAATCACCTACCCTCAAGGTTTGTTTCTAATGGTATATATGAAGTTCTTATGCTGTTCTATCATTGATTGCTTGTTCCTAATGTGAAGAGTTTCTCACAATTGTATTCCATACATTTATGTGTTATGATAATGTTAAGGGGATGTATGAGAAGGGCATGGAATTAAATCATTATGCATGGATATTATGAATACTGGCATTGCAGCTTTTAATAATGTCCAGTGCAGCAATATTTTCCTTTTGTCAGCTCCATAACAGAATTATTGAATGGCATGTACTCCTATAAATAACTGACCAATAGGAGGCTGAGCTATTCAAATACATACACTTCGTTGGTTTGTGCAATATGTGTTATCGATATCGTGATGCAAGCGGTTAGGTGCGTACTATTTTACCAATACTGTCTACGAGTCGCTCCTCAAAGTTCTTTGAACAATGCATTTTAGGGCTTGCAATGGCAAAGGAGGTTCGCTCTGTGAAATACTTAGAATGTTCAGCTCTTACTCAGCGAGGACTCAAGACCGTATTTGATGAGGCAATCAGATCTGTCCTGTGTCCACCACCTAAGAAAAAGACTAACCGCAAGACATGCACTCTTCTATAAGCCTGTTGCAGCTGTAATCGATGACAAAAAGAATACAAATGGAGATGGGCATAATACTTGATGTGACATTCCATCACCCATCCTTGGCAAAAATGTTTTCCCTAACACTAGTTTTAATGCTACGGTATCTGTACTTTTTATTTGATAAGCCACTTATTTATAACTTCTGCCAACTAAATAGTTGATATTCATATATGTTCTAATAGGCAAGGTGGCTGCTGGTGGCCCATACAAAGTGTTAACATTACTGGTCGAGCATTAGTAAAATTGTTTCATGGCCCAGTTTAACAATTTTTTTTTGTACCATACAACTCAATTGATACATTTTTATCTTTCCACTTAATCTTAATTTCTGGGACTCCTGTCAAGTAAGTTTTATGAAGGATCGTGTTATGATGCCTTCCAAACATCACGCATCAATTTGCAGTTGCCATCCTACACAAGCTAGCCTGTTTGAGCCAGAAATATAATTACTACACACGTTTTATTATTGGTTTTCATTTGATATTTACTTTACAAACAATTACAAAATTACAAGACACATTGTAATATTCGAATGGCGTGTATGTAGTCTTTCTTATTGCACACTGGTCACTGTAATGCAATCTTAAGGAAACAAAAACAAAATAGGCATCATTACGCAATGCGGCTGCTCAAATTTAAAATGGCCAAACTAATTCCACAACTAAGAATGTAAAATAGATAATCAGGGAGCTTAATGGTTGAAGATAACATGCACTGCATAGAAAAATACATGAACATTGTGAAAACCAGTGAGAAGATAGTGCTTGAAAACGCTAAAAATTTAGCCATATTAGAGCGATACAATCATTTTGTGCCACAGCATTAGGCCTTTTTAGTGCAAGAATTACCAATATATTTATTTACCAAGCATTCCGGGTGCTTGGTTTGGCGGCTGCGCTTGACACTGAAGAGCAATCAGAACTACATGTATCATGACATGTCTGATGGCTAATGGCGTCTGTCAGAAGCAAAACCTGTTCACAATCGGAACATTGGAATAAAGTCACGTTAGATACATTCCAGCTCTGGTCATTATGAAACTCTAATACTTCTTCTTTACAAAGCATGTACAATGATTTCTGCTTGCAGATGTCTGGAAGTAAAACTAGCAGTTCGGGAAGAAGTTCCAAAAAAATGTCTTTTCCGAGTAACTCATAGCAACCATCATAAAACTCTTTTGCTGAAATGGCATCTCCTCGAAAGTCTAAAGAAAAATTCTTGAACTTGTAAAACTTGTCTGCGTCATGGTGAATTAGCTCCTTGAGTTTGAAAATAAGCTTCTTATTTCTCTCTTTAAAATTGTTTGGCTCATGATAAGTATGCCCCGAGGCATTAGTAGAATCTCCTGTTATTAGACTTGCAACAGAAGAAATTGTTAACGGAACAGCTACCTCTAAACCAGGGGGTTTACTGCTGACATTTCCAAGTGGTGTTGGACCACCAAGCCCTGGTGGTGCTGAAATGGATGGAATGGTATCTAGGCCAGGGGGTGGTTTGCTGACACCTGCATGCACATTTCTAGGACTAGATAATGATGGATAAGTATCTAAGGATAATTGCAACATGTCAGTGACAAGACTAGTAGTATCTTTCGGTTCAATGCTAGATTTCTCAGTTATCGATTTCTGTACTGTCGATTTCTGAACTGTCGATTCGGAAGCTTTGGCTGGCAGTGAAGGAAAGTCTTCACTATTCCACTTCAGCTTGTTTTTTGTCGAAATGTTCACTTTCCCAAGAGGTAAAGATGGAAAATTTTCGTCTAGCAAATCAGCTTCGATGGCAGCCATTTTTTTACTTATTTTACTACCATTTGCACGGTGCTTTGTGCGACAATTAGAAACCACAGTATCATCACAGCGATCATTTCCTTGTGAAACTTGTTTCTGATCGGCTTTGATAAGCCTGCTGCTATCATCAGTGACACTTTTTTCCTCCGATTCACAAACCTTTTCCTTGCCATTAGATAGCTTACTTGATTTGTCACACTGCTTGTCAGTTGAAACATCCATTTTCTTGTCTTGGTTTACCTTTTCTTCATTTGTAAGTTTGCCATTTGCTACTGAAGTCTCTTTTTTAGTTCCTTTAGATTGTGCATCACTAGATTTCTTACCAGACTTCACATTTGTGGACACATTGGCTTTGTCAGCAGCTTGCAATCGCTGTTCTTTAATCTTTTTTGATGGAGCTTCCGTTGACGCTAATGACACCAACTTATCACCTTTTTCTTCAGAACAATTCTGTTTTTCTTTTTTCTTTCCTTTTTTGCTCTTGAATATCGAGTCTGGTGCACCCTGATAGTAGTTGAGCTGTGAATTGGTACAGTCAGCAGTTGCATTTGCTATTTTTGGAGCAGGTGCGGGCTGTTTTGGACTTGAATTGCCACGTATCCATGAGCCAATTGAAGCAAGACTTGAGGAAGCACCAGAACCTATTCATAAATCAACAAGCAAATACATTGTTTAATCTTGACAACAACTAGTCGAAGCAGCAATCACACCATATCATATAATGAAAATTTTTTCAATGGAACAAACAAACGATGGTGAGACAATTACACCTGGCATGTTCCCACACCAACGATCTCCGCCTAAGTCAATGTAAATGCAGGGACGCGAAAGACATTTTTCAAAAATTTTAAATTCAAATTATCTTATATACATCAAGGTCAACACGGTGATTTGTGAGTGGTACCAAAGAAACAATACAAATTTGAACTATGATGGTATTCTGATTATGGATGCTCACGAAAATAAATCGAGCAAGTTTTGTATACGAAATAACCAAATAAAACATTTATAACTTGATGACTGAGAAAGGTGTGAATTTAAAGGTAAAGCAGATAGCTGTAGACTGATAAATACAAGCAACTTTTGCCTGTCTTTCTTTACATGGTGCTACAATGAGAAGATTCACAATTTATTTCCTAAATGATTTTTATATAGCAGGTAAACAGGTATCACAAACAACCATACAGCACGAGTTGTCAAACCTAAAATTAAAGGTCTTCTTTTATTCTAACCATTATCAGAAAAAGAGGAGGCTACTCATGTGTTATTTTGCTGTAGTTCTAGGAGTTGAATGCTGGTCAAACCATCTAATAACCATTACACTTGGGAGTCTGGTGAATAGATCACTAACTTTCCTGTTAATTCTGGTTAAACTGCATTTCACTAAATAGCTAAAGTTGAAACTAAAAAAGAAAAAAGTAAAATAATGACCCTTCAACTTTAACTTTGTATGGGAATATAATTCTTAAGAATATCAAAAATGGCTTGATGATTATGGTGCGACGATATGAAACAAAATATCTCACTAGGATATGAAACGACTGAAGAGGAAACCCATAACTATCAAATGCTTGGAAGGTCATAGAAAAAACCTTTTCAAAGTCATCTGAAACCATGTTGTTCCATTTCAGTAAAAATTTCTCAAAGACGCAGCTTAAGATCGGAAGATTTGGATTTATTGCACCATCAGTTCACAACAACATGACTGCGCGCTGCGGATTTTTAAAACCTGATCAAAATGTCAAACTTTGTATTAGAGCGCCAAGCTCTGTATTAAAGCGCCAAGTTTTCTGCTAACTCGAAGATTTTTGTACCATCTTCTAACATCCCACAGACAAAATGCTCCAACTACTATTATGTTACAGATATATATATATATATATATATATATATACACACGTATATACATGTATTTTACAAGTTGTCTGCTACATTTGGTACTAAATTGGCACAAATGTGATGGCAACTATTTCATCTATTCACACAAGAAAGAAAGTGTGATCTGGTGGCTGTTAATTAATATACACATAAAATTTATCACTCAAAACTTTTCCACACACAAAATGTAAAAATCTAAATTACATATGAAAATCCAAATTAATAAAATCATCTATCTAATTATATATATATATATATACATATATATAGTTCTCAAAGTTTGTGTGTTCGTGTATTTGTATGTGGATATGATTGTCAAGCTATAGCTATTATTTTAGCATTACATCCAAAAGTTACGATGCCTCTGTTAATATTTTGTGGCCTAAGTATACGCAACGCAATGCTTCTTCGTCTTTTTTTCCTTACGGCAATATCTTTGACCCATTTGTTTATTTTGTTAAGAAACCACCATTTATAATTAAATAATTATATTGACCACATTTTATGCACAATTTATTGCTGTTGTGTGAAAAACAATTACAGTCGATGCACAGCAAGAAGTGCTATTACCACTACACATTAATCGTGCCGACAAAAAAGTTTCGAACACGTGAAAGTTTTTTATTGAGGTTAAAGAAAGCAATGGAACTCTGGTTTTATATTGCAATACTAGAAATCGGCAACGACTGTTCCGCGCGAGAGAAAAATTATTGTAACGATAGAAAGTTGTAGTTGGATTTCCATTTCGCTGTATTCATTTGAGTTGAGGTGTGGTTTGTTTTGGTGTTTTTAGTTTGGAGTAAAGTGTTTTCATTTCAAAATGGTTGTTTTCTAACATTTGGTTTCATTACAATACAGCCTTCATTTATGTGACTGCAAACACTAACATCATTCTTTAGTCATTACGAATGCAAATATCGTATCGAACATTGATATCGTAAATATTTACACATATCGTATCGAAATGCAAAAAACCCATATTGCACAGCTTTGTAAAATACATACTAAAACTTCCTTCAAGTATGTGTTTAGCAAACTAAATTCATTTAAGTTAGACTCAGCATTTATGTTACACATCTGTCTCGAAGATAAGAACTCTCCATGTAGTACATTGTAATGTTATATTATCTTGCAGATCATAACCAAAAAATGCACTAAAGTCATTGTAGGTACACCTAACCTAGGTACCTAAGTAACCTATAGTTACTAAGGTTAACATAGTATTTTGATACTATTTTTAACTAGAAAGTCCACTGTCATACAGCCCACGACCAAAGTATAATTGGAAAAAAGAAAGGGTACTGATGGTTGAGAAATGCAATATTAGCAGTCAAATAGGATAACTGCAATGGTAGCTGTAATGTACTGGGTGTGGGTGTTATTATATACAACAAATAGCAATAATGAAAGGAAAAGATTATATGTTTATATCTCTCCTCCTGCAAAAAGAGAAATGCAATATTGGCCAATATTAGAAGTAAAATGCACTGATATTATTAGAATAATCAATATTATTAATATAGTAATAATATAAAACCAATGCACAATTTTGTTTACATTTCAAAACGTCATAGCTAACAATATCACAAAGTTGTGATATTTATATAGATTTTTAGAAAATCTGTACTACGTAGTCATTGTTCTGTAGTCATCCAAACTTACAGAACCGTTAAAAAAATATCATCGTCATTTCCTTTACTTGAACTGCGTTGGACATCAGTTAGAATATGAAAGTACTCAAATGTGTCGGCAAATGAAAATGAAAAAATTGAAATCGACAAAAATGTAACGATTTCTGTACTCCTATGTTAATTGCCGAAACCTTCGGCAATTCGACAATGCTATAGACTGGTGAAAAGTGCACGTTATTTTTTCGTGAAATGCGCAAGACTTTATCGTTCTATTCTCTGTCGCTCGGCGTTTCAATTTCCGGTCTTGACTTTTATTAAACCAAGTTTTTCAAGCGTTTTGTGGCGATTTTCGTCCAAATTAATCTGTCTATTTGTGTGTAATCCGATCAGATGGGCTAGTTTTAGGAATTTGCGGTAACCTTTCAAAGGCTTGGTAATATATTTAAATAGGTTTATATGCGTTTTTCATCATTATTATACTTAAACGACTTTACTGAAAAATAGTTAAATTTGTTGATAGGATTTCGTTGCAAGGGTTTGGTGACGGCCGTTAACGGATAATTTTTCGGGAGTTGTGTACACATGTGCATTTATCATAAATCTCCCAATCAATTGCTTCGCTCTTGTTTGGTCGTGGGATGATGATGATTTTTACCAGAAGGTGATTGTATTAGATAATGACTGGGTTTCTATACCACTCTACGTGTGTCTATAGCCTACGATATTTTCGTACGGCAACACTGAAACGAACTGAAATCTTATAATTGTATACTAAATAATTTTTGATTGTAACTGAAACAGAATAGACTATATTTAGTCATTACTCTCTAATTATTTCACATTTACATTTAAACACCATTACATTTTAACTTTTTTCTTTCTAATTTATTTTATAATTATGAAATTTTAAATTCACGGTTGTTTGAAAACTTTTAGTTGTTTTATTTATTTTTAAATTAGTTGTCCTGCACAAAACTTTTTTCTCATGATATGAAGGTTGAAAGTTACAGTTGTTTGACAAAGTTTGAAAACCTTCAGGTGTTTTTCTTTTCTCTCTTAATTTATTTCAGCTACACAGAACACTTCTCTCATGATATGCAGTTTTAAAGTTAGATTGGCAAATGTTGTTATATGTTAAACACAAATACATTTTCTGTGCAGAGACTTTTTTATTACCCGGGTCACGCCGGGTAGCACAGCTAGTATATCTATCAAGTACTACAGTTAATAAAATCAGTGAAGCATTAAATCGTAAATGAATAAGCTGTAGTACTTTTACTGTAGAATAAAACATTTTATCTTCGATATCATAATAAAAAACAGAAATGGTTAATTGACACGAGCGTAACCAAAAAACAAACCTCGCTAAAGTTGAAGAGGTAAATTTAGTGCAAGTGCAATCACAGTGTGCGTAGGGTCATACAGTGTGTTGCATCTAGACATCTTTTCAGGAAATGAGTAAATATTTGTGTAGTAATTAGAGGTTGCTTGAACATTTATGATGTAGTCAAATTAAGTTTGCTGTTTTAGGTAAATTACTAGTTTGTATAACATTAATTCTATTCCGTGTTGTTTTTACTTAGGAGAAATATAAGTGCTGCATTTGAAGCACTTGATAGTTCTGTGTCTAGTATGATGAATATTAATGATATAACAATTATAATTCGACAATTTAATAATTAATAACAATTTTTTATTACCGGGCAACGGCAGGTAGCACAGCTAGTATATATATATATATCTCAGCGTTTGTCTTTTGTCCAGTTATAGCGATGTAGTTTTAGCAACAAAAAATCCTCTTCGTACTGGATTTGAACTCACGACATTCAACATGTATGTCTACTAACAAGTGCTCATAACCACAAGGCTAAACCATTCAGGGGTAATACCGGTTATGAGGTTTTTATGTCATGGTAACAGGGGGTTGCCATGCCCCGGTATAACTGTGGTTATAAGTTTTTTTATCTTACTATATGGAATATGAGGTTTTCACCCTCACAAGTTTTTGACTATTTCCCGCCATACAATATCAACAAAAAATTCTCTTGAAATTAAAATTTGGTATGTTTACAGCGCTGATATTTAGATTATATTGTATAACTTAAACATCAGCGCTTGATAAACATATGGCATCTACTTGAAGATGCCATATGTTTATCAAGCGCTGATAATTAGGTTATATAATATATTGTTTGATTATTCATGAAATACCTAAAACGAAGGAAGTTTGTTCTAAAATGTAGTTGGGTCGAGGAGAACCAAAAATCTGGTAATAGATTCACAACAAACAAGAGACATGACAATTTAAACACATTACTAAGCCATAAAATAGTTTGCTATTGATTTTATTACATTTGATGTGAGGCAGAGATCAAATTTTGCCACAATATAACACGCTTACTCAACTGTGCTAGAGCTGCTTGGGATGATATTCTCTGTTGAATTCACTTCGACACTCAGGACAAACAAATTGTTTTGTTTTTGTAGCGACACTTTTAATGGAAACTGAAATGAGATGCTTCAGCTCTGAAGTAATACACGTTTACACTCCTAAATATGTTGTATGATGGGATTGGCGGGGCTCAGGCTACATTGATATCTGAGTTCAAAGCAGGTACCGGTAGTCACGGCAGTTGTGATAAGTGGATAAAGCCAAGAGAGTACGTAGCACCATGCAGCATAAAACGAGTGAAGAAAACGGACTGCGCTCCCTTCTTTGTTACAACACATGTAAGCGCATATCGTCGTTCAACAAAATAGACCACTTAACAACAGTAAGAGTAAACTGACCTAGCGTAGGAAAATCACTGGCAGAGTTGAGCACTGGCTTGCGTTGGGTAACAAAAGACGGACGAGCAGGCTTTGGTTGTGGCTTCGTGACATGCCATGATGGCACAGATGTAGTAACTTTGGCCTTTTCCAATGTAGGAAATTCATCCTCTGTGTTGTTCCAGGGATTACTTTTAGCTTTGACTGCTGCTGGAGCTACCTGTTTGGAGGCCTTTTGGGGGGCCTGAAGCACCTTTTGCGAGGCCTGAAACCATTAGAGAGCAGAATAGAGATAGATGGACTGGCTATTATGTAACTTATCTACTCCACTATGCTGGAGTAGAACCAGCTAACATAGCATTCTAACCTTAGCTGTTGTGTTTGCATAGCCTTGAGATGCTGTGACTGAGCCTAAGTTACTGGGAGTAGAAGAAAGGTTGGGAAACTCCTCATTATCATCAACCAGAACCAAGCCAGATGCTCGAGCAGCTGTACGCTTTTTCTGTGCTCTAGGACTGGAAGTGACAGTTGTAGAGGCGCTGGCAGTGACATCACCATGCAAAGAGGGAAAGTCGAGAGCCGATTCAACATCTAACGGAGGGTTTGAAGCAGTCGTTGTCAGTTCAAGAGAAGCAGCAATTCCACGCGCTATGTCTATTTCTTCTCTACAAAAGTACTTCGCATATACATCTGCTTGATAATGCACAAGACAACAAATGCAAAAAATTGAGGAGCGCCAACATGTCCGGGCAACTCTTTAACAAGCAACTAACACGAGTAATGCTTTACACGACAGAAAAGAAATCACAATTCAACTATTTAAAGGCTGCCCTTTTTTTGATTGTAAAATAACCCATCAGCAAGGAAACTGATGATAGGTAATAATCTGCACTGGCAGACAAACTTGGTTACTGTTAATTTAAAAAACTTAAAGCTTAATACACTACAGCAGCACTAATTGGACATTCGCATTAAAAAATGTCAAATATTAACAGAAAAGAAATGTTAACCAGAGTGTGAGAACCAATCAGATTGTACTAAAGCAAGTGAGAGCAATGACTTACTGGGCTTTTTTACTATTGTTATCATCTGGTTTGGAAACCCTAGAGGCAGGCTTTTCCTGACAAGTACCACCTGGATCATCCGCTACTGTACCTTTTTCACGATCTGCAGTGTGCACAAGCAATGAGTAAAAAGCCTATAAGTATCCGACATGATTAATATGAACCTTTTGAATCTAGGGCCAAAAGCTTGCAACATTTTTTTGAAATGTTAAAATTGCCTCTTTACATAAAGTTGATAGACTGTTGTGAAATAAGCATAACTATATCATAATGCTAACTGATTTCTTCAACCTTTATCTATGCTAGAAGAAAGTTTAATTGACAGGCTTTGACGAGTTAGTAAATTATATTGCTGAATATATCAGTGGGTGCTACGATAATGCTGTCCAGTGCCACAATAAAGTGTACAGACAAAAAGCAAAGATTCACATGGAAATTAATATGGATGAATAGTCGATTTTATGTAGTCACGCAAAGTTGGCATATTATAAGCAACTTTTTAGCGTGTGCAAAATGGATTATTTCAGACCTATCTAACATATAAAAGATGAGTAAAGCTACAGCAGTGTTCAAGTAGCAATAACCGATGCTATTATCATTAAAGGAGGGGCGACAGCAACAATGGTTACAGGGCGAACAACTTCAAACAAGAGTCATGTACTTGTGAAACAATTTGTAACACATCAGCATGCTTGCGCACAAGCATTAATGTAGGTAGATGAAAATGTGAAATTTCGCCGTTACCGCTGTGTAGCTAGCTGATTATCAACTTGACAAAAAATCAAATGCTGAAGCTTCTGAAGAACGTTCTTTAAGATAGCCCGATGTTCGTCGTGAGCACGTATGTTATCGCTATCACAATTACTAGTATGTTATTCCACCTAATTCCTTGTAAATGCATTGATAACAAATTTACGTTTATTAGATTTGCTGTCTATCGATATGAGAAATGTTATATCCCTATTCTAATAGCTCAGCAAAATTAAATATTTGTAGAATGCTTTTTTATTAAACAAGCTTTAAAGAATACAAAATCTCACTTTGAGCTGCATTGAGAAATGCCCACTTTTTGCTATACCTATATACATGTATGTACGTGTATATCAATGTGAGTGTCCATCTGTTCAGTTACAGCAATGAAGTTTTAGTAACGAAAATCCTCTTCGCAGAGAATTCGAATTCAATTTCTAGAGGCGTCGGAGCTTACCCTTTAGACTACACTTTCAACTGAGCATAGCGATCAGTAATAGTGAAGATATTCATTACATCGGTTAAAATATACATAACAACCTTCTGTCACACGTAATGATTACCAGATGGCCTCACGACCTCACTAGATGAATGCCCAGTGTTGCACCGGTAATAAAAACAGGATATAAACAGTGGCAGGTAGTGTAAAGGTAATGTAATGTTTAAAAGCAGTTTTTTATTACGTCTTATAGGTAACTAAAAGAAAATAAAACATGTCTGAACAACGCTATTAATCGAAACAAAGTTACATGCACTACTGTCATATGATTATTTACATACGTAATTGTTGACATAATACATGAATGTGAAAACCTTTTACATCTACGCAAATAAAAATTATGAAGAACATAAAATTACTAGGTGTGACAAGCAGGTTGTGATGTAATAGAACTTTCAAAACCAGATCGCTGTCAATATTTCCATGCAAATACATCCACTTGTAATACAGCAGACGCTCCTATCACGAATACTTCCTGTAGCGTAAATTCCGGATAATTCCTACCTAGTAAAAGATTTCGTAAAGTAAGACGAGTTCTCAAATTCGATTTGAACGTTAATCTATCTCGCCACTCTTGCGAAGGGAAAACAACGTGCGTATAGCATTATACCTATTATATATACAACTTTTACACTAATTTAGTTCGTTGCGATAGATCGCCAGATGTATCGACAAAACAGAGAATAGGGTAGCTGCGGGTTGTTCATAAACGCAAAGGCGATTGATCGGTGCAAGTGCTACAGCATCAGTCCACCAATCCGAATGTCACGAGTTTGAGTATTGTCGAAAGTTCACTTTTATCCCAACCTTCACCCCTCCTGAATACTGATAGACGGCGAACAGGTAGTACCACTTTATGTAAAATGTTTTGTTGTAGACGTATAAGATATTTGTTATTAGTTTTACTTCGCAGAGTACACTTTGCTGTTTAGACAAATAAACAAATCGTTGTAAATGAACGCCGACGATGTGCGCTCCTCATCAAGTTATTGTAGAATTACCGTGATAATTGTCTTTATAACCAGTAAGATTGATCATAAAAAGGAGAAAAGTTGTCGAAGTACAGCCCACAAATTAAAAAGTTAAGTCAAGTTTTTTCTTTTTGAAAGGCCAAAAGGATGAGTTTGGAAAGATCTTTGAACGAATTAGGCAATTTACATGTATTTTGCTGTCCTTATAACGAAAAATCTCTATAATGTAAAAGTCACTTCTAAATTTACATTGAAGGAATGTGTACTGTACTTCAAACCTAAAAGATCCACTTACTGGGCCTACGTTGATATTCCTTAGCATAATTAAATTGTACGGGCAACACTCTACTTTGCCGCTGTTGATTCCTACAAAGAAAAGAGAGGATTGCTTTTATTTTAGCTATGAGAGCGAGCATACCTATATCAACAAAGATGTAACTAACAAAACTAACACACCATGATCAACCGTAAGAAATTTTCAGCAAAATGATTGTTAATGAACATTCTTCATGTAATACCCATGTCTCATGTTGGTAACAACCATGTTATATGTACTACAAGTGTGTTACGTTGATAACAGCCGTGTCATATGTACTACAAGTGTCTTATGTTGGTAACAGCTATGTCACATGTACTACAAGTGTCTTATGTTTGTAACAGCTATGTCACATGTACTGCAAGAGCCTTATGTTAGTAACAGCTATGTCACATGTACTACACATGTCTAATGTTTGTAACAGCCGTGTCACATGCGCTACAGGTGTTTTTGGTCAATAACAACAGAGTTATTCGCACTCTAATCACCTTTTGATATATATAAAGTTTCCATCCATAGTACCATTGAGGTTTCCAAGATCAAATAATTTATAAAAATTAAGGACAACAAACCTCAGTTTCTACTCACTTTTTGCCTTTGGGGTGCGACTGTGCCTTGTGAGCTATTAAATCTATATCCGACCGAAAGGCATTAGTAAATTGTGCATCAGCGCAATCACCATCTTCACAAAGAAAGTGTGCTTCTTTGAAATGATCCTTTACACTAGGATAGTTACTGTAAGAAAAAAAGAGGGAGAACTCCCATATAATGAGACAAATTTTTTTTAAAGGGCTAGAGTACTAATGCAAGAAATACTCTAAAAGTGCTGTAGAAAAAGTAAGTTCTAAACATACCCAAAATATATATGACTGCCATCTGCATCACAAAAATGGCAGAAAAAATGATCTTTTCTTAGATGCCTCCACAATTCATCTGTGTCCAGATATCTATTATCACATAACTGGCATAATGGATGGCCCTTAAATGATGTATCATCGCTGTCACCTTTGCGTTTGTGTAAAGCCAAATCAGTTCGACTGTATGCCTTTCTTTCAAAACTGAATATCTGCAAGATAACCAGTTTAAAAAAACAATAAAGGTACTAAAATGAAACTTTAGACTTGCTTTTAATCTAATTCTGACAACAACACATTGCCTGTTTCAAGACTACGATATGTGAAGAGAGTAAACTCTGCTAGCTATTCCTCCAAATTACACATGACTAGTGTTTGATATTATAGTCTCTATACCTTGACAAATTCTACGCAGATTTCACAAAAATACAGCCGATGCTGTTTTTTTATGTGTCCTTGGAGTTTTTTAAAGCTATCAAATGTCTCCTGATGTCCCTCCATTGCGCACACATAGCAGTCATGAGCGGTCAAATGATTGACAGCGTCCTCTATCACCTTATCTTCAAACAATGCCTTCAGTCTTCTTGCTTTGATGAAGGTATTCTTACGATATGATGAATAATTGTCGATAGTATGAACGAAGAGCACCTGAAAGAATTAAAAACCCTACAAGAAAACATTGACTTTCAACATCACCTTACAAAACTTACTCAGCTTGTCTAGTTACAAATATGTAGGTGGACAACACAAAAAATACACTATAAAAAAGGAGACATAAATTGTGCTCCACATAGTGACTATGATAAATACTACTTCTTCAAAAGATTACCTTAACATCAAACTGAAAAATAACGAGCAGTATGTCACAAACTATGTTTCGAGTAATGCTTGGTATATATGTATCGCATGCATAATCATCAAATTATACAAACGTATGTACATGCATCTAAAACCCAAGTGATTCTGTTTTTAAATGTCAGACCCCGGTAAAAAAACTATTTAGGCCAATGACCGCGAACCACTACCAGAACCATACAAACAAATTTTTTGTAATTACACCAACAATGCTGAATTAATGACAGCTGTGAGAAAAACAACAGGTTAAAAAGCTACAAGTAACTTACGAGAGTACAGTCAGCTCTACAAATTGGACAATAATATTGTTGATGAAGAAGGCGAAGTCGTGTTGAGCATTTGAAGCAGATGTGATGATTACAAGGAGCCAGAGCATGAATATTCTCTTCTTCATGGCAAATCGAGCATGTTGATATGCTGGGAGAATCCATGCTATGATAGTACTGGAATTGTCTACAAAACATAAATGAATTGGCAGACCAGCTATAAAATGCATTGGAAAGTATGGAACACTATTTATTTTGCATTAGGACAAGTAGTAATACGCTAAGACTTTTATTCACATTTAAATTTCAAATTCTACTCCCGATTGTTTCAACAACTAAGTTTTTAATATTAATATTATATTAAAATTTGAACAAATAAATTTTGGGCTCTCTCCAACATAAGAGAATTTTTCAATTTTTTTTGTAGCAACAGATTCATAAAGAAAACAGGTGCAAGAAAAAAATAAAATGTAGCAAAACATAAAATGAGCCATCGCAAAGTTTTTGACCAGCCAAACTTGTTGAATTTCAGCATGGTCTTATAGGAAATTAAATTTGCATGTAGGGATTAATGGCTTTTATCCATATACATAAACATATAAATATATCAAAATTGCCTCTTGACTAACACTTGCAACTTATCAGGGAAATCAAACTGATATATTGTAAATCCTCTAATTGAACACCACCTCTACTTGAACGCCAACCTGAAAAATAGAAAAATAGAGTGCCACCCTCTAATTGAACGCCACCTACATTTGACCGCCACTTTACCAATCTTTGATTTTTACAAACCCATAATGACAATTTATTAGTAGCAAAATGTCCACAAAATTGTATTAATAATGAAGCGTTTACATCAACAGCAATGAATTCTCTTGTTGCCCAACTCCAAAACTTTTTCATTTTCTTTATTAAAACTTTGAAAGCAACACCATAGAAATAATTAACAACTGTCTCAGGTGAATGGTAGTTCCTTATTTAATGCGGTCTTGATATTCGAAGCCCATGTTTATCAAAGAACAGCTTCAACTTTAACGGTCATAACTTTAACGCATTGCATTTGTGCTAAATGCAACGCATAAAAGTATTGCTCTGCCAAAAAATTGTTTGGACGTTAATATCGACTAGACTAGTTCAGCAGTGCAGAGGAAGAGTTGAGGTCAGATGACATTGTAGAAGGTATTGATTGGACCAGAAGATGTTCGTTCCATCGAGGCAACAACCAGAACGCAACAATCCGAGCAAATGATGCAAATATTTTTGTTTTAAAAACTTTAATTTTTGTTTCTGCATGCAATATAAAGTATGGTTCGTTTATGTCACTTGTTCATGAATATATATATACAGTATTTGTAGTATTTGATTGATCATCATTGTATAAATTTGAATATTTATAGCATATTATTTAATAGTGTCTTTGCAGTTATCTTAACAGGGCTTACAATGGATCGACACTCAGAACTCCTCTTTTATTACACATAAAAAGTCAGGTCTGGCTGCAAACTGTGGTACACATATCAATGAGTGCAATGAGGTTTTATTCAGCATTGTTAAATATAGACATAAAATAAAAATACGCCTTCAAATTCAGAATTCAGAAATAAAATTTCTTGTTCCATTTGCTAACCACTGATCAAATTCTAAACTTATACACATCAAAAATCCAAATGATTTCTTCTGTGATTACCTTGTAGCGGAATAGACATGTTAAATGACTAAAGTTACGTTACCCCTTGCAGTTTTGCGTGACAAGACTTTTATGTACGTTGCAGCATGCAGATGCAATGAAAAATAAAAATGAGCAATTGCATTATTAACTCAGCCCTGAATCTAATGCAGAGATAGTTGAACAATTCATTTTAGCTGTGTAGACATTTAATATAAATCTCATCTTAGGGTTCATTACCAAAGACAGATTAGATAAACAAATCATGTCACTTGGTTATCTAATGACTTTTTCAAAAATCACACCTGCCTGGTAGGCAATTTAAACACGATTGCAATTGCGGTACGTAGCTACAAAACCACTTACTTTCTAATTGATCCTAAGCGCCAGTTCAAGGCATATAGGGTATATTAACCTGTATCACCGTGTATTAACTGAGCTCTGAGTAAAGTGAATCAAAGTATAGTTGTTTGCACAAAATGAGGGTAATAAAGTGGTAAAAACTATATATATATATACAGTCAAACATGGATAACTCGGCAACGGATAGCTCGAAAACATGGTTAATTCGAACGGTTTCTTTGGTCCGTTCCCACGTAATGATAAATTGCTATAGATAACTCGAACTCAACACTGTTAATTCGAACTGTTTTTTTGCCCAACGGCTACCGAAACGGTTGTTATCGCTTTAGAAAATCACTTTATTCAAAGCCATAGAGGTAAACCTCATCTTTTCGTAATTCATAAGCGTTGTTATTACCACCATCGGCAAAATAATTTTGTCAACGACTTTTCTAAAGGTTTGGTCAAATTTGATTTATACTGCTATACGATTAATAGCACGGGCTTGCCTGGTCACGCGCGCAAGGATTTTCGCCACGCACATACAAAACAAAAACAGCATGTTGTTTTGTATGTGCGTGGCGAAAATTGAGTGCGTGACCCGGCTAGCCCGTGACGAATAGTTTTCCGACGTTGATTCCGTGTTGAATCAACGTCGGAATGTTGAATGTTTAAAACGTCTTAAAATTGTTTTTATTAAACGTATACGTTGTCATAGCTAAAAAAACTATTCATCGTTTGACCTAAACACAGAATACGTGTGTACATTCAGTAAGTATCCATTCAAAAAGCGTGAGTGATATACAATGTACCGTTAAACCTCGTAAAACTTTTAATTGAACTGCCTCGGAGTGTTGCTCTTAACGAATCCCAGGTAAAGTAAGGGATTTTTCTTTGGTAACTTTTTCTTGAAGTTGCATAAACTTCAAGAAAACTCGGCAAAATTGATCGTGGGTAAAACGCTCAAAAGAAAAAGATGTCTTTTCTTTTGAGCATTTCAACAACGATCAATTTTTGCCAATGTCAATCTAAAAAAAACGTCCTGGCAATAACATCACCTCAAACAACAAACCAATCTCAAGTGATAGAAAAATCTCTATACTTTTTGATAAAAACGTTTTAAACTTTACATTAGAAGCATTTAATTTAAAACAAGCCATTTGTGCTTTTGATTTATTTTATAGTTTGCAAATGTACATGTATCTACTAATAAATAAGTAAATACATGGACTTGTGACAGTGCTCTGATAACTTGAATGCTCTGATAATTCGAACACTTTTGCTCGGTCCCTTGAAGTTCGAGTTATCCATGTTTGACTGTATATACAGTCAAACATGGATAACTCGGCCACGGATAGCTCGAAAACATGGTTAATTCGAACGGTTTCTTTGGTCCGTTCCCAGGTAATGATAAATTGCTATAGATAACTCGAATTCAACACTGTTAATTCGAACTGTTTTTTTGCCCAACGGCTACCGAAACGGTTGTTATCGCTTTAGAAAATCACTTTATTCAAAGCCATAGAGCTAAACCTCATCTTTTCGTAATTCATAAGCGTTGTTATTACCACCATCGGCAAAATAATTTTGTCAACGACTTTTCTAAAGGTTTGGTCCAATTTGATTTATACTGCTATACGATTAATAGCACGGGTTTGCCGGGTCACGGGCGCAAGGATTTTCGCCACGCACATACAAAACAAAAAGAGCATGTTGTTTTGTATGTGCGTGGCGAAAATCCTTGAGTGCGTGACCCGGCTAGCCCGTGACGAATAGTTTTCCGACGTTGATTCCGTGTTGAATCAACGTCGGAATGTTGAATGTTTAAAACGTCATTAAATTGTTTTTATTAAACGTATACGTTGTCTTAGCTAAAAAAACTATTCATCGTTTGACCTAAACACAGAATACGTGTGTACATTCAATAAGTATCCATTCAAAAAGCGTGAGTGATATACAATGTACCGTTAAACCTCGTAAAACTTTTAATTGAACTGCCTCGGAGTGTTGCTCTTAACGAATCCCAGGTAAAGTAAGGGATTTTTCTTTGGTAACTTTTTCTTGAAGTTGCATAAACTTCAAGAAAAATCGGCAAAATTGATCGTGGGTAAAACGCTCAAAAGAAAAAGATGTCTTTTCTTTTGAGCATTTCAACAACGATCAAGTTTTGCCAATGTCAATCTAAAAAAACGTCCTGGCAATAACATCACCTCAAACAACAAACCAATCTCAAGTGATAGAAAAATCTCTATACTTTTTGATAAAAACGTTTTAAACTTTACATTAGAAGCATTTAATTTGAAACAAGCCATTTGTGCTTTTGATTTATATTATAGTTTGCATATGTACATGTATCTACTAATAAATAAGTAAATACATGGACTTGTGACAGTGCTCTGATAACTTGAATGCTCTGATAATTCGAACACTTTTGCTCGGTCCCGTGAAGTTCGAGTTATCCATGTTTGACTGTATATATGAGTATTTATGTATCATCAGTCCGATTGTCTAAGGCCAAAGGTGATATAAATGATATATATGAGTATTTGTGCATATCAGTGAGTATTATCAGTCTGATTGTCTGTGGGCGGAAAATATACTTTAACTTGGTTTTTAATGCGATTGTAAAAGCTAAATCGCCACACATTTGTTCGGTGTTGGTGGCTTAATATCTTACTTCTAGTATCATGTGTCATAGGTGCAAATTTAATGTATTCATTTAATTGTATGTTATAGAGACCCGCTTCAATTTACTGCAAACAGGTAATCTTGTTTCAACACAGCAGCTGATAGCAAATCGGAACGTCGATCTATTACTAAAAAGCCAATAAATCAATGCCATGCATATACATACAGTTATTACACATTTATAACTAGCTTATATACTTTCCAGAATAAAACTTACGTGACGGTATTACTTAGAAGCAGAAACCTTTGAATCGTGAATATTAGCAACCCAGACGATTAACAGTAGGAAACTACAGAGCCACAGCAAAAAGAATTTACACCAATAACTACGTTTCTGAGAACAATAGCTCAAATACAGGCACCACGAATTTTTGATAACCGTTCGATAGCACCGCACAATTTATATTTTTGGGTTGGCAGCGACACCTTCTACGATCACCCGAAAATGACCAATCACGCTACTTCCCCAAACGTTTCCCTGCGTGGTGAAAGTGCATGACGTCACCATTTTGTGAATATCTCAAAATGAATTTCAAGGATTTAATTTAAATTTATTTATAAAAGCATAATCAAATATTAAAAAAAAAACAAAAATCAATAAATAGCATTAACAAAATCAAAAAAAAACATTTCACAAAGATTTGAGATTAATCATAACCGACCTCTTATCAGGAATCACGAGTAAGCGTGTCATATTAGTCTGAGCGTCATGGAAGGTGGAAGTGGTGCTTACGGTGCAGGCAAAGCTGGAGCTCCTTTCGAGCCAGTTACTTTTATTAAAAAGCCAGAAGTTATTACTAGATTATTATCATTGGTGAGTGTACGCGCTTGTCGGTCACATAAAATTGGCAGGTTTTTTTACCAACTCCATAAACTATCTCCGAACGACATCTGAATTCTAGAATGTAGGAAGAGCTACTGTAGCCCGGCGTGAACGGAAATTGTTTGTCTATTGTAATAATATTCAAAACCAGATAAATTATGAATCTTTTTTGTTTTCGATTGGTACGAAGTCACACACAATTGTTTACAAATACCGCTTACCAAAGCTGTTAAAGCAAGTCGTGACAAGATTGTTTTCCCTAAGATATTGTCATAAAAACCAATGATTGTATATGGATTGATGGCACATTCAAAATATATCATATGGCTTAATGCTATCACATCAGGGAAACAGTCCCAACATCGACTTGTCTGAATTTAGACAAGTCCCAATCTCGACAGAGGTTGGTCTGAATCTAAACAAAGGTTGGTCTGAATATCGACAATTTATTCTGTACTGCATACCACCAATATCATGGTGATAGAAGAAATTTTACACCTACAATCTGAAAATAGCCTCCATTGATTATCTGATAAAGTATATAGGCCTAGGCTAAGGTAAATGAGTTTTAAATTGATAGCATGCCTTTGCATAATCATTATCATAATGGTGATACCAAAATTGTAAATGAACTGCTCAAGAGAGGAAATTGAAACAATCAAAGAACACAACAAAATAATAAGACTATAGACTGTAAAATTATAAACTTCCATAAATAAAATAATAATGTAAAAATATAATTATAATATTAATAAATTTATTTATTATTATAATAAGATTGGGACCAACCGCAGTCGAGATTGTACCAACCATTGTCGATATACAAACTCGTTGAGCTTAAAACCTGTCGTGGTTTGGACTAGAATCCTCACATCAAACTGTTACAAATCGTCATGAGCTTTGCATCCTTGTACTTCAAAGAAAGCAACATTCATATGGGCAGAATGCTCCAGGGAAAACACATGAGAATGCCTCGTTTAGTTTTAAGGGTTTTTAAAAATATATTTGAGACTGCATATGTACTATGGAGTTATAAAAATCGATCCTCGGGTCTCTCACCGACCTTAACAATAAGCTGTTGCAGTAAAGATTAGCAAAGACATAGACAGCTGTGGGTTTTCTCTTGTCAGCAGCTTGAATTATAACAATTGTGTGTTATGAGTTAATGATTTCATCATAGGCAGACAAGAGATGTAGTTTTGTTTTCGTGTGAGAAATTTTTTGCAGCCGTTTTGTCTTGAGCTTACTGTGTTCTGGAGACATTTTAAGGTTATAAACAATGATTCAATTCTCATCAAGAAATTAACAATTCATTTCCATATTCTTTATCATCATAAGTTGTGTAAAAATCGATTCAATTTAGCATTCACGTATAAACACCACTATTCTATTTTTTAGCTACCTTAACTATTTCTAACATTCTCTCCCAATTCTCACCAAAATCAATTTATGACAATGCATCAAAAAATAATGAACCACAGTTACTAACTTAACTACACGCAAAAAGTTTGCGCGAAAATTAATGCATTTGACAACCAGAAGGAATGTTTAATATTTTCTGTAGCTTAGTAAAACCGGCTGAAAAATAGAAATGCTATTGTTTATGCTGTTTGATCAAGCGCAGACACACGTTCTCTTACAAAAATATAAAAATAACAATGAAAAATCCTGAAAGTTTTTTTGACAACGATATGAAAAATATCGTTGTCAAAAACGCCACATCTAGTGTTGAAGAATTTCATTATAAACAAAACGTTTACCTCTCAGTTCACAATTTGTTTCATCCATTTCAAATTGGAAATAAAAAGTTTGGAATACTTGATTACTGTAAAACCTTGTAAAACTGAATGCTGCCTCTATTTGAATGCTACATAGGAGAACGGTTGAAAATTAAGCACTAACCTTTAATTAACTGCCACCTCCATTTGACCGCCCCTTAGACATTCTTTGTTTGTTACGAACCCATAATAGCAAGTGATCAGTAGGAAAGTGTCCACAAAATTGTACTAGTAATGACTCGGTTACATCAGTAACAATCAATTTTTTCGTTTTTTCTGCTTGTATCGGAGTCCATATTCCAACTCCAGATCTTGTCGGTTTTTCATTAAAATTTTTAAACCAACACTATTGAAACAATTAATAACTATGTCAGGCTAATTGTAGTTTCTTGTTTAACGCTGTCTTGATACATCGGTGTATGTGAAAAGCCGTTTAAATTTGCGATGGTATATGAACGACTAGTTTTAGGCTAAAAGTTGAGCTCAGCGCCAAGGCTGCTAAAAGTTTATCATTACATGTATTTATGGGAAACTAGTCGAATGCCCGGCGTTGCACGAGTGTTAAACGGCTTATTAACCCTTTTGTAGGCATAGCAACATTATTGTCATTTTGCGATGCTGACGCTGATGGGCAGTGCGAGTATTATGTCGCCACACGAATGTTTTTTATGAATTTCTGGTTAGTTTATTGCAATTTTTTGTTTAATTTTTTCACCAACAGTAAACTAAAATAGATTGGTCTTTGTTAATAACCAAAATTGAGCTGTTTTGAGAAAAAAATGATCAGTTTTGCAATACTGAACGATTTAAAAAATCCGAAATAAAAACATATTTGAATAAAATGGAGAATTTTGTTTGTAGCTTGTTTCTGCTTTCTGAATGTTTTCCCAGAGTGCAACAACTTTCTTTTACTGTCATGGCGTCCTCCAATGGCTATAGGCAAAGGCAAGGCTATAGAGAAACAAGAATAAACACATGGTGTCAAGACTGCAGCGTAGGCCTTTGCAAGGGCAAATGCTTCAAAAAGTACCATAGCTAGATAAACAGTTATATGAAGAATTTACTTGAAACGTGTTTATTTGTATTAACCTGTATTATAAAAACATAATACACGTATGCAATATCATAAACAAGAGTGTATCAATGATTTTTTCAAGAATCGATTTGTAAAAAATTAATTTGCTCAAAGGGTCTTAAATAGCCCAAAAACCTGCCTGCGAAAGGGTTAACAGTGGCAGGTAATGTTGATGCCTGCCACTTGTCATTAGTCTAGCGCATTGCCAATGGCTAATTTGAGTAAGCTAGTATCCCTATTACTAAACTTAGTAATAAGAGCTGTGAGAGCAAGCTTTAGTAATGTTGCATCGTAATGCAGAGTACTATGCGTATTTTAATTTAGTTAATGGCTCATATCGCCCAATGAATCCACCGCATCACGCGTAGCTCAATTGGTTAGTTGATTGCTCGGTGAATGGGAGGTTCCGAGATCAAACCTTCTGCGATACGGAATCTTAATTGCTAGATACTAATCAGTTAAAGCTAGAAAGGCTGAATGACAGACTTTGAGATTTATATATATAGATGCAATGCTCGTAACTCTTCTTCTACTGCACATGAAAAGCCAGTTTTTGTTGCAATCTGTATAAACATTTGATGAGTGTAATGAGCTTTTATGCAACAATGTTGAATGTAGTTATGAAATAAAAACATGCCTTCAAACTTAGAACGAAGAAAACAAGTTGAAAGCTCCGACAAACAGCAAAACAAGGCACAAACTATAATATCATTGCAGGTGGATAGCTATCAACTTGTATAGATATTTCTCGGTTTCCCAATCCACATTTATTTAGAGAGATCTACAACAAGTTGGAGTTAAGTTAGCAGATTTTTAGTATCTAAAAGGGTTAATGTCGCCACACCCAAAGGAGAGTGCAAAATAAAGGTGACATTGACATTGCTCGCAGTAGGGTTAAATTTATTTTCTCAAAATTCTGACGAGCTTTTTGAATAATACAACGCCAGCTTGTATTTGAACGCCACCCCCGTTTGACTGCCACTACCGAGGAAAGGTTGGAAAATAGTTTGTCATGACTTTTAATTTAGGGATTTTACTATAATTAGTTCATTTTTTGGCAAATGATAATCCAATATCCTAAATTTATTGTTGTACAGTTTTGGTTGGATCTCTCAACTCCGTGATTGTGATGCTTTGTATACTGAAGCGAGGGATTAGCAAGGCTTTCCATCCGCAGCGAAAGGATTAAGGCGGGATTAATTTATGATTAAATTAATCATAAATTATAAAAACAATAAATATAAACATGACAATAAAAGCATAAAATTAAATATACCTTTTTGGATACTTAGCACGTACATGTCTTAACTACATTTAACTTTGCCGCAATATAAACGACGTAAATTAGCTTGTCAGTGCGAAGGTAAACCATAGAGCTATACTATATTAGTGAGTAGTACACAATATCTACCAATATAATTTATGCAGCAGTATCGAGGTCTTGTAGAAACGTGCGTTGGTGGCATCATTGGACTGCACTGCCATTTTCGTTGCAACACATCAAATAACAGATTGATTCGCTTAGGATATCCCATCAGTGATGGATTTCCCGTCGATGCAGTAATAATCATAGAGGTGGTAATGATAAAGACAAGCATTGGCTCATGTAGACTCATGTCATGTTGCTTATTGAAAATAGAGAATCGACTCAATTCATCTACGGTAAGAGTAAAATGCTGATTCAATTCTTATGGGTAGGATGCGCCGACTCATTTCAATTCTACAGTAAGTAAAATATACCAAAGAATGGATTCAATTCATTTAGAAGCTGAGTCGTTAGGCTTATTCGAGCAATCACCGTATATACCCGCGTATAGGACGCATTCTTTTCTTCAGAAGTTGGCCTAAAAACCCAGGTGTGTCTTATCCATGGATACTTTTATTATGCATTTATCATATCAAAAATTTATCCTAAAATTTTAAACTTACAATATTTATTCTCATCATCATTGTCCTCATTCAACAACGCAGCCCACTCCTGTTGTGTTATACAATCATCATGATAATCTAGCTCTTCCCTTTCGTTGTCATCATCGCTGTCTGGGTCGTCCATCCTGAGAATATCGTCTTCCGTGCTGTCTAACATGTTGCTGATAGAGCATTTCTTGAATCCTTCAACATGGTCTTGATTGGCAATTCTTTCCAGGCGTCTACTATCCGTAGGCAGATGGTAGACATGTCGACTTTCTTCATATTGCCGCCCTTTGTGAAAGTATGCTCACCATTAAGCATCCATTCGGCCCATTTCTGTTTTAATGCTGCTTTGAATGGCATATTAACAATGACATCCATCGGTTGCAGAATACTGGTCACGCCGCAGGGATGACGACGAGGTCTGTATTGTGCCACTTCAATTTTGATTTAACATCGTTGGTTGTATGGCATCGGAAAGCGTCTAACACCTGCACCGATTGCTGTTTTTCAGACCATTTTGGCGTTTATCCATACTGTTTTCAGCCAGTCATCCATTAAGCTGCCATTAAACCATCCTTGTTTTTGCATCTGGACTATCACACCACTCGGGAACTTGTCTTTGGGCATGGTTTTCCTCTTGAAGACGACGTACGGTGGTAACTTCGTGCCATCAGCCATACACTCAAGCATTGTGGTGAACTGGTTCTTTTCATTTCCAGTCAATCACATAATGACATACCTTGCACCTTTAATGCTTACTCTCGGATGGCAGGTCAAATGTCAGCGGAGTTTGTTCGGCGTTTCTGATCTGGCTCATTTTATGGTCGTATTTCTGACGCGTATTGATGATGTAACTTTAAAATTTCGTTAATAACTCCTCCTGATTGCTGGGTAGTCGCTGACTAATGGTAGTTCTTCATCTTATTCAAGAGCTATTTCTTCTAAAAATTCTCCTGCACTGGTTCATCGGTGCCTTGAATTCTGCGATGCTCTTCCATTTTGCCAATCGTAGAGTCTGTAAACGAATGGTAGTGTTGTTGACTCCCAGGCAGTGTCGACGAGTATCTTGAATCCATTTAATGAGCGCCTTTCCCAAGTTAAGGTGGTGATTCTTCGAGTCTCTGTTTGCCCTCTTCACCTTTCGCATTTCTTTGATGGTACTTTCGGCTTTTCTCCATTTTCTAATCACACATTCCGTTGGACCAAATGGCTGCTCAGCTGCCCGACTGTCATGGTATTTCACGTACTTGATCACTTTCATTTTAAACTTTGAAGTATAGCTCTGTCGTGTTGTTTTTGCCACGTTGAAGGGAAATAATGAACTGCTTATCTTTGAAACTACCGGTAATAGAGTATGTACACTGCCGATGAGTACATGAAAGTGTAATATCAACCAATCATTGAGTAGTATTGGAGCAGAAACTTTTCCTTAAAAAATTTCATCCAATCATACATGATTGTCAAGTGATTTCACGAAAATTTATATGAAACATCGCCGTTTCTCTAAAAATTAATGGAAATTTAGGATTGAAATTAAGACACGCCTTATACACAGTTGCATAGTTTTTCCACCATTTTTGGGGTCAAATATCCACTGCGTCCTATACATGGTAGCGTCCTATACCCGGGTATTTACGGTATGTTAACTCAGGTGCCCATCTCCGCTGAGTTCCAAATTAAATGCAAACATCAGTTGTGCCGTCTTTTTGTTTAATGTTCTTCATTTAGAGAACTGCCCGGTTTTAAACTTGCTCAAAGAGGATGTGGTAAATAATTTGCCAGCAGAATCACATAAATAGTCTGCGTATTCGATATCATATTGCAAAGGCTTGTATAAGCTAGGGGGTGCTCTGCAAAGCGAGCTTTAATGGGTATCTCCGACTTTGCATATTTAATGACTAGAAGCACCCGGTTCATACTGCCGATTTGTGTTGCGATTTAGCTTTAAAATTGCAGATTTGACTGCCTAAGTTTGCTCAAATAACTAGTCTGTCCAACATAGTGTCTAGAACCCCTTCCATATTTATATTTCTACAAAAAATTATATAGCGCTTAACTAGCTCATAGTTTTGTTTGCTTACATTATTATATTATAAGTGCTAGCCTAAAACAGGGTTGGACATAATTAATGTATTTTGTCATAAACATAAATAATAATGCTATCGAGTACCAAAATTCAACTATAGTTGCTCATTAAGAGATAATCAACATTCATCAATGCTCCTGATAGCACAGAGAAGATTATGGAAAGATTAGTTTTTGATGTATCATGTAGGGGCCTATCAATGAGCTTTTACACATAGGAAAGTTAAGCCGGCCTAAGCTTCCAATTTCATTTTGTAGCATGTAGCCCACCATTAATTGTTTGCTTTGTGTTGCACAGAGGCATTGCTGTGGAAAGGTTTGACAACAAAATTTGCACAACTTTTAGAAAAGCAAGCATCTGTAGCCATTGACATTGCTCAGTAGCAATACCAATTATCAAGTATAAAAATCAATGAGTTAGGTTCTAGGAATGAACCTATAACATATCCTGAAACTTTAGACTAATGTGTGACAAATTAATTAACAAGTTCATTAATATATATCTATATTAATGAAACCTATAGATGTTCACCTGTGAACGTTCTGTTTAGGCAATAGTCTTTTAGGGAATATTTTATTTATTATGTGATTGTCATCAGCATTCATTTTTGCTGTTGGTTAGTGTCATAAATTTGCTTGCTGACAATGAATCGATGATAAAATACCTGCATTGATAAGTGGAGTTTTTAGCTTTTACACTGGCAAATGTTACAGTTCTTGGATAGGCGCGTCGAATGACCCCTAAAATATTTGTAGGGATTTTGTGCTAATTACTGTAGATACTTGCATTCTTAAGCTAGTTAATTCTTATTTTACATCATCCTTAGGAAGAAATGTCCTTTACAATTTATATACTATACTCACTGATGTGTTTTTTTTGTTTTGTAGTTATTTGCAATCATCATATTCGGATGCATATCTGCCAAGGGTTATGCCCCAATAGCTGATCATAGATGTTTTTACAATGGTGATAATAATGCCTGTGGGTACGGAATAGGTATCGGTGTGTTGGGCTTTCTTATCTGCATCACATTCCTAGTCTTAGACGCATTATTCAGTCAGATCAGCAATGTGAAGGTCAGGAAGTATGTGGTGATGGCTGACATTGCTGTCTCAGGTTAGTAGTTTTATGGCATAAATGAAATGAGTATTTTAGTAGAATATTTGTTTTATATCTGATAAAGGTATTTGATGGATTTGAGTATTCCGTTTATTTCATTTACAGTTGGGTAGTAGAATGTGATTTTGTTATGATTTGCTACTGCTCATCCCATGCCTTAACTCGATGAATCATTGTTTTCTATATAAACAATAAATACATTTCTTAATTTGTTACATGGTTTACATGCGCTAGCATAGTCATGACCTATAAAACAATGCCATTTGTGTTAAACTCATTCACCACAGAAAAACTTTCAAATGGCTTGCCTATATTGTTCATTCTGACAGTAAACCATTATAACAGCTCGCCTTAGTACCTATACAAAAATATTTATCATGGATCATTGAATTAGCAGATTACCCAATGATTAAGATCCACAAAAAGTTTAAGACATTGTGTTATCATTTCTTCAAAGAAAAAGGAACAATTTTTTTGTCAGATTTCACAGCATAAAATAATTTTAAAAAGAAATTAAAATAAGATTTGAGGATATATGTAGTTTGCTCATAGAATTTACTCATGCTTTTTAGGCCTGATGATTTCTATCAACATGTTTATTTCATCATGCTAATTCCTGTCAAATATAGTAAGGAAGTACTACCATATTTTCCAATTCACTCTGCAACATCACATAGTTATCGCATGAGATCGAACAATATCTAGCATATTAATGAGATATAGAATTCTTCCATTGATTTATGTGCTTTTACTCATTTAAAACAATTTGCTCGTATCCAACACAACTGTTTGTCACCATAAAAAGACAGAAAATAACAAACCGTGCTGTCGGCTTAAGGCTCCGCAAATGACCACCAACCGCGTAGTGATGAAAGTTATTTTTTGTTAATTTTGTACGCGCTGAATGAGTTTCTATCCGTATTCGCATAGTTTATTGGCTGGATGCACTAAAATCTGTTAAGGCTGTCATCAAACTTTCTGTTAGCTAGTCCAAAGGAGTTGTGTTTGTTGTTGATTATTTTTTTTACATTTTTTTTTCAATTCAACAAGGAAATGAACAGCAACATTCCAGTGCTAGCAAATGGCAACTGCCATGATTATTAACTTTTGTAAATTTTAATCTTGAAACATCCTGGCAGTCAGATCATCTCAAACATCAAAAACACTCGCAATGGTAGCGAAATACTGATACTTTCTGATGAAATCTACTCAAATTTTATGTAAGTTCGTCCTTACGGATTATGGTTGAGTTAGTTGTCTTCTAAAATAGAAACTTGATCTTTGTCTTCATGAGCGATCAGCTTTTTATTATATGCATATGTAACGTATATGTTCAACAGGGCTCTGGTGTTTTCTATGGTTCGTCGGCTTCATCTATCTCACATCTCAATGGTCAAAGACGCCACAATCTCAAGTTTTATCTGGCAGAGACAATCTACAGGCTGCTTTGGCATTTATGTTCTTTTCAATCCCAACCTGGGTAAGTTTTCTCTGTCAATTACTTTAGGCGTCTTAAGTTCAGCTTGCTTGTTGCTATATCATTTACTCTCGAAAAATCTATACCAAATGGCTAAAACTCGTTATAGCCTATTACGACTGGCTATTCATTGTCAAGCTGTTCTATTATGGTGGCATCGTATACCATGCCGGCTGACGCATAAGATATTGATCAGTTGAAGATGGATGCTTGCGCCTAGATTATAAAGCTTCTCTACCATTGCTACCATTCAGCCCAATACATGCTTCTCATGGCCCGCATTATACTCACACTCATAAACCCCAAATGGTCTCTCTCCCGCTATTGTTGCCATAACTGACACGTGTGAATTTGGTCTAAGCGCAATGCGGTCTGACGATGGTCTGACTACCAGTATGCTAGTCTCGATTTGTCCCTTCTAAATGGCTAACTAAGATTATACAAAGACGTAGATCATATGTGACTGACTACGAATACACAGATATATCGATCATATGTGACTGACTACGAATACACAGATATATAGATCATATGTGACTGACTACGGATACACAGATATATAGATCATATGTGACTGATTACGACTATACAGATATATAGATCATATGTGACTGACTACGACTATACAGATATATAAATGTAGATTATACGTGACTGACTACGAGTATACAGATAAATATAGATCATATGTGACTGATTACCAGTATACAGATATATAGATCATATGTGACTGATTACCAGTATACAGATATATAGATCATACGTGACTGACTACGAGTACACAGATATATAGATCATACGTGACTGACTACGAGTACACAGATATATAGATCATATGTGCCTGACTACGAGTATACAGATAAATATAGATCATATGTGACTGATTACCAGTATACAGATATATAGATCATACGTGACTGACTATGAGTATACAGATATATATATATAGATCATATATATATATATAGATCATATGTGACTGACTACGAGTATACAGATATGTACAGTAGATCATGTGATAAAAACTTATGTATTTAAATTTGGTAAATTACTTACTGACAACCTTGGTCACAAAGTTAAGACTCAGCTCTTCGTTTTAATTTAAGTGTTTTTGGTAAGTAGCGTGCGTGCAAGCTGAGATGTAGGCAGAAAACTGAAGCCTGTTCTAAGTCTGCAAACTCCGATGTTGGTGAACTTTGTTATTGTTTTAGCACATCTTAGAAAATGATATATAGTTCAATAGTTAATTAAGTCATTTAATGTCAAATATGTGGATTAGGTAAGGAGCGCTGAGCTGAAGAAAAATGTTTGTTTATGAATTTTTATCACAAAAATAAAAGTTTAGTGATCAAGTGAAATAATATATAGCATATTTTAGTGAAAGTAATATGTAGTAAATAGTCTATTATGATGACACCCTTCAATGTACTAACAGAGAGATGGCTGACTATTCACATGTCCATATGTTAGAAATGTTTGCTGTACACCTTGTACAAGTGAATCTTTTCAATTATTAAATTTTCATGTTCATCGTAATTTATTATTTGTTTTTAAATAATATTATCTTATAAGTGTGTAACACTGTAATGTTTTACATTACATGTAATTACAAATTGATTTTAAGTTGTTTTGCCATAGTGCTATTATATCTTGGTATTCACTTTTGAAAATAAATTTTTTGATTTAAATACTGCTCAATAGGATAGTGTGACATTATGTTTATACAATAGCAAGATAGTCATATTTAGGATCGATTTGAAGCTGAGATCCACACCTTGTGAATGATATATGAGCTTATGATATATAAAATGTATAGCTGATATATATATGTATATATGGATGTATTTATATGTATATATATATATACATGTATATGGGTGTGCGGGTTAATGTCTGTACATACTACATATACATACATTAATATGAAGAATGTTTATCTGTAACTGTAGGTCAACTTGCTACAAATTTGTTTCCAATAAATATAGGTCTGCCTTCATTGGGTAGTAATACGAAAATCTCATGTTATCACCTGATTAGAGCAGATCTATATCTATTGGAAACAAACTTGTAGCAATTAACCAAAGAGAAATACTTTTTTATACATTTTTTATAATACTTCACTCTACAGCGTATTGAGTGCTCTTTCTTATTTTTTTATGAAGGGTTTCTAATATTTTCCTAGTTCATAAACACGCTTAGCGTACGCGTATTATAATAGCCCTGTACAACACTTCTTCGCATATTAATAAGCAGGCATCTATACAGGTAAAATTTTATTTTTTTACATCTTTAGCCAAGTTATGTTACAATATTAATTTATCGGATATACATAACATTATCATGGGAATTTTGTTAACCTCAAAAAGTAAAAAAGTTAATGTATCGAGTTGCCAAAATTAGTTTCATATTTGCCTCCCCTGATCTGTTTTTTTTAAACGAGGTATTCATTTGTTGCCAACTGTCATTTTACCGACACCCATAAAATACTTTATGTAAGCCTATATGGTCAGAAATGGGCAGTTTTCATGTCTCGCGCAGCTAGAAATACAGATCACGCATGCGCTGTTTTGTAATATTCAAATAAGTTTGTAATGAACATTCAGCAAGATTAAGTTATGCTGTCTTGTGAATTATCGCAATAGCGATATTATATTGCTCATATTGATAGGCTTAAATTCTTTGATCAGGTATTCTTAAGAATTAAGTACAGTCACATTGCACTGGTGATAATATGTAGTAATATGTCTTTTTGTGATGAATAATAGTTAGAATCTTAATCAGAGTTCCACAAATTTCTATTAATAAAAAGGAAAATTCTTTTTTAGTCATCTCAGTAGGTAGTCAGCTACATGATTGTAATGACAACAATTTGCATTTATGCATCCATCACTGTCCTTTATCTGCACTTCTGTGTGTGTGTGTGTCTGCGTGCACGCAAAGGTGTTACATGAATTATGGTGTACATTACTGCGCATGGAAATTAATCTTGATTGAAGCAAAGCTGTTTGTGCTGCAGTGATAGAAATAGTTGATATTGTTTTAGGGCATATCGACAGGCTTAGCAGTAAGGAAGTATCGTCAGGGTGTCACTGAAGATTTTGGGGCTGCCGATTCTTACAATAACCCAGATAATATAGCTCAAAGTTCTAATCCATACGCATCATTTGGTGGTGAAGTAGGCCAGTCTTCATACCAACAGTCCCCATTTACAGGCACACCTGACCCACCACCTGCCACTGATCGTCCGGCCTACTAGACTGTATTAGGACACAAACTTGTGTACGATTGTGTGTTGGCTCTTCAGTTGCAATATTAATAATGTTGTCACTTTCCAGTGTTGTATCTCTATCTAACGTTCTGTGCTCATGTTATCACATACTGGTATTTACGACTGTGGAGGTTAATCATATATGGTATATATAATCAATTGTAGTAGCATTACTAACACACCAGGAGCTTAAGAAACTAGACAGATCTGCCAATATATATTCCTGTTCATTTTTAGCATGATATTATTTAAAATATATACTGTATCACGATTCCATACATATGGATAAATCATATTTCTGAGAGGCTTGAAAAAGAAACCAGGGTCATTTGGATCTATCACAATGTTTTACCTGGAATGAAAAACAAAACCAAAAGTTTGTGATTGCATCATATGGTTATGCAATGAGATCAAATTACAAAATAGTGAAGCACCTGCAGGAATGAAAAAAAAATAATTTGATGTTTTGTACAAATAGGAAACATGTGGATATTGCTGTAATGGTGAAGACCTACCAACTGAGTACATGACCGCAAAAGGTCATGATTGTCCGTATCCTGTTTCTAATGGACGGACAGTCTTATACAGTTTTATGATGTAATGTCCGTCATAGAATGCACTGCTTGCTACTTAGATTCTCCTTGAGTATTGTGTCAACCAAAACATCAAACACTACTTTAATATTGCTTGTATTTGTGGCTGTTGTGAAGTGAGGATATATTACTTTTGAGGGTTGTCGATTCTGTGCCATAAATAGTGACTGAATGTACATAGCAGCACTTTCAACATCTCTATCGGCACCTAGAAACAACCAGAAATATATATCGATGGCTTGTACAGGTAGAGGGAAGGCCAAGTTGATGTGTCTTAGCCAGTAGCTTAGAGTTGCAGAAAAGCATATTGCTGAATAATTGCTACAAATAGCTAAAAAGTCATTTGGAAAAATTGGATGATAATGCATTTACAAACAGCATGTTAATGGCTCATAGGCTAGTTATTCTTGGCAGATTGCTACATAATCAAATACTGCCAACCGAGTCAATGTGTATAGCAAGCATTGAACGCGCTAAAATATGCTTTGTTATGGCTTGAAATTCTGAAATAGGTTTCTATACAGTGCATCTTTAGTATGTTGAGCACTAGTCAGTGTCCGAGTTAGGTAGCGGAAAGAAAAGGTAGCGTTTGAGTCGGGTTATATGTAACAATCTTCATTAGTTGAAGCTACTGGTTATCCTCTTGATGGTGAATAAACCAATTAGTTGAATTACGGCCATGAGCTACACACGAGTCTATAGGGAAATAGCAAAAGTTATAGAATTTGCTAGTCGAAAACATCAATTGTCGAAATAAATATTTTTAGTTTACAATGATAGATTCATTTTGGTGGCTGAAAACAAAATCAAGTGTATGTGCCGCAGCGCTAAACTACCAGAAAGTTCGCTATCTGCTTGTCCAACAAACATTTTGGGAGAATAATTGTGTAAACACATTTCTGTTTAACAGAAAAGTGTTATCTGTTTAAACTAGATATGATGATTCGATTAGTTAAAAAACTAGCGCTACACAAATTAAATTGGTAGCGACAAATGAAAAGAAACCTACACAATAAAGCATGATTCAGTCCACCAGAGTCATTAGGACTACCACCACAAAATGATCATGAAAGTACAAAGTGATTGCCATTGAGGTGATAGGAACATTGAAGCAAGTAGATTCAGTGTTACACCTTGCCTATAATAGCATCATGTGCAAACACATTTAATGCAGCTGTGGTACTAAATACCTTCATTTGATCTGAATGATTGGCATCACATCAATTTATATCAGCTGGTTGCAATTGTCAGTTATTGTTTACTAGAATCTACTGAATGTGGTTAAGGATTGTACAATGGTATAATAGCAGTTTCATCAGAAATTATTATCATGAAGGTTGTGCAAGATAGGGCGCGCTCAATAAGACAAATGCACTATAAAAATTGACTCACCAGCAAAGTCCTTGTAATAATATCGCAGATGTCGTCCAGACTGAAGAATTTTTTCCTGGAAGAGGTCAACTTTATTCAGGAAGAGAATCTATCAGCAAAAATTGAAGCGGATGAGCAAAGACATAGACAATCAACATACACTAGCTTAATGCCATAAATGTGTCGATCCACAGAGCTCGTGTGCATACATTAAAAGCAAAAAGAAAGAAACCAAATAATATCAGCGTCGTAATTTACTGACCAATGCTGAAATCCTAGCAAGCTCAACTCACCATTGAAGTCAGAAGAAAGAAACGGTTGTTACAGATAGAACTGAATAGTCGTAAGCTCTCATCAAGACGTTTCTGCAACACAAGTACAAACTTTTGACAGTTAACACCACCGAGGGAGTTGTCAACTCGAATAAGAGCAAGATGGTACATCAGAAGACAACTCCAGAAACAGTTATTACAGTAAAATTATGTTCTTCATGAATTTCTGTGAATAAATTGCATGACAAACTCTTATATGAAGCTCCATCTTACTACTAGTTGATAACCTAAAATTTGCTTTACGGTTGTCTGATATTTACTTATAATAAATATCTTGCCACCAGTTTGTCTACCAGTTCTATACAAATAAGGGTGGAGGCAATGGACAACCTAAAAAATTGCATGCATAAAAATATTAAATAAAAAATTTGCAATATCATTTCTGTAAAATAACTGCACTGTTAAAAAGTAATTACTTTCACACCTGAATGTTCGCCACATTTGTGCAACTATCACGTTGTGGCACATTCAATCCATGTCAAACCTCAAACTGTCATAGTTTATTTATAAAAATGCCAATACATGTATTAGTTTATATGAAACTTGTGACCAGAAAGCCGGTGGCAAAAAATTATTGCTCGAAGAAATGAACTATTATAATAATTAATTAATGCTTATATTAAAAAACAAAAACTAATTCTGGCTAAAAAACTAAACCAGCCATAAGATTTGAGAGAAGTCCTAGTTCAAATGAGTATGGCGGGTTGGAAGCACTGCTATTCGACCTACACTTACCTGACAATTGCTCTCAATTGTCTGAGAATTCTTATGAAATCTATGCAACTCAGATTGGTAATAAATCATGTAATGACAGCATAAATATTCCACTTCCACAAATCAGTTTTATATTTAGTATACAGTCAAACCTCTGTTTGTCACTACATCAACATACAAATCTTCTAATTTATGATGTTAAATTCCAGCAAATATTTGACTTTAACTCAAGTAAATTCCAACATAAAATTTTCGAAGTTTTGTGAAACATCAGAATTTCCTAAATGCAAATGAACAGACTGATTGGGGGTGTTCAGCTGAAAAAGGTAAAATAACAAACAGAAACTAACTTAGTATAAAGTTCACCTAGTTTAGTTAGAATAAACTAGGTTGTATCTTAGAGGTTGTAAATTAGAGTATCTCTAACACCATCTCTATCTATAAACCTACACATTGTCGAGACTACACTCTCCTTCGTGTGTCTCTAAGGTAAAGTAACAACAGAGACATATTAAAACCTAATCATTACTTTAATAATTAATAATAATAATTATTTTAATTACTTGATTATTACTTTAATATATTAGTTTGATGCATATAAGTTATTTTTGACTATTCTACATGGTTTTATATCACAAGTTTGCTTAAATATTATGGGTAATTATTACTTGCAGTGTTTAGCGCCAAGTCAGCAAAGGTTTTCGGGCTGTAGGATGAATTCAATGAACTACAGAGCAATCTCGATCGTATATTTTCCACAACACAGAATCTTAACATGAAGTGGATATTAAAAAAAATAAATTGTACTTAATACACAAACGAATGATTAAATACTAGTTAGTAAACATGAGGTTTCTTCTTATAAAATCATATCACACAAAAAAATTTGTCATTTCAATATATCATAACACGCTTTAAGAATTGTGGTATTACGTTTATTGTTTATTTTATAAATAATATTTGCAATAGTTTTCCATAGCAAAATTACATTGGAATTAAAGAAATCCAGCAATCAACAACTATGTAAAAGTGGTGAAACAAGCACTAGTACGAGAACATACGCTAGTACGAGACCATACACTAGTACGAGACCATACACTAGTACGAGACCATACACTAGTACGAGATCATACACTAGTACGAGACCATACACTAGTACGAGACCATACACTAGTACGAGATCATACACTAGTACGAGACCATACACTAGTACGAGAACATACACTGTACAAGACCATACACTAGTACGAGATCATACACTAGTACGAGACCATACACTAGTACGAGACCATACTCAGTCAACCATAATGAAGATGTTGATGAGCCTGATGAAAACACTGCTAAGTTGGATGCAGTACTTACTACTGTTATATCTTTATGCAGATTCATGTTATAACCATTTAGTGTTACTTACTACTGTTGTATCTTCATGTAGATACATGTCATAACCACTTAGTGCTACAACGTAGAGTACTGCCTTCGCGTCATCGAAAAATTGTATCCACTTTTTCCGCTCAGAACGCTGCCCACCGACATCAAACATCCTACAACAGTGTTATCACCAGTAAAAAGGCATTGAGTAAAAGTGAGCTAAGAAATGTGGATCATTAGTAAGCGTGATGAGAGGGTTATTTTATTGCCAATTAATTTTGTTTTATTTTAATCAACATGAAAATCATTATATACAAATATGTTATATGCATCTAAATTTACACTGATATACATGTACTCATATGTATGCAGATATATTTATACGCATGTTATTTATATGCAGATAAACATATACAGAAGAATCTTGGTTCTCGAACACTTCGGTTCTCGACCAATTTGGTTCTCGACCAAAAAATTTGAGATTTGTTCATCTTGGATCTCAAACATAAATTCGGTTCTCAACCAAACCGGAGCATGCGCATTGGTATTAAACGTCCGAAACAGCTCTGGAAACGGCATGGAGACATTCATTAACAAAAGGAGAAACACGTTGCACTTCATAAATTTTTTACAAAAAGGAAGGAACCATATGGAACCACGTCTTTTCTACCAAAAAGAATTGCGAGGGAGACAACTCCACCAGTCGAGTTACCCTAAATTGTTTTAGAGGAGGATTCTCCTTCAAAGATGTGAAGTAAATGTGCCATCGCTGTTTATATTTTCTTTTTCACATGATTTTTGATGTAACTGATTTGTTGCATTTTTTGCTGTTATAAATTTCTACAAATTTTGGTATTGTATCTTAAGTTTTAATGTTTTAAGAGCAAACACATGAAATTAAACAGGAACTATATATATCCGTTTTTATTTATAGTATGCAGCATACAGTACAGTTTATGATATAAAATGTTGAAAAAATACTTTACCGAAGTAGTTTTCTCGACTTGGAACGGATTAAAATTTACATACATTAATTCTAATGGGAAAAATTGTTTCAGGTCTCGAACAACTTGGTTGTCGCACAACCTTCCGGAACGGATTATGTTCGAAAACTGAGTTTCCACTCTATGTGGATATATTTATAGGCATACTAGTTGAATGCTTGGCGTTGCACGGGTGTTAAAAACAGCTTATGAACAGTGGCAAATAATGTAGTTGCCTGCCACTTTCCATTAACCTGGCACATTGCCAATGACTAATTTGAGTAAGCTACTATCTGTATTGCTAAACTTACAAATAAGAGCCGTGAGAGCAAGCTTTAGTGACGCTGCCTAACACGGAGTGCTATGCATATTTTAACCTACATAACGACTCATATCGCCTTGCATAATTTATTCATTGCATCTTGCGTAGCTTAATTGGTTAGGTTATTACCTGGTGAGCGGAAGGTTCCGAGATCAAATTCACCACAAAGCAAGTCTTTTATTCCTAGATTTTAATAGCTATAGCTGGACACACCGAACGACGGACTATAAGATATATATAATTGTTTCCTCAACCCGGATACCCCGTATGGGTGGTAAATTCTGCTCTAACTCGGGTCTCCTACCAGAGACCTGGGAGTTTGAGCACTCGCCTCAAGATCTTAGCTGTTCCCAATAGCGCACTTTTCTGCAACTCACCTGAGTTGATTGCTGTTGGTATTTGGGCAAGCCACATTTTATGCGCCGGTGTTATTGCGCCCAGTGCCCCAATGACTACTGGGATTACAGTATATATATATACATGTATATATGTATATATATAAAAAAAAAATTGTTTTCTCACCCAGGATACCCGTATGGGTGGTAAATTCTGCTCTAACTCGGATCTCCTACCAGAGACCTGGGAGTTTGAGCACTCGCCTCAAGATCTTAGCTGTTCCCAATAGTGCACTTTTCTGCAACTCACTTGAGTTGATTGCTGTTGGTATTTGGGCAAGCCACATTTTATGCGCCGGTGTTATTGCGCCCAGTGCCCCAATGACTACTGGGATTACAGTTGTTCTTACATTCCAGCATTTTTCAATCTCTTCTCCAAGAGGGAGATATTTTTCTACCTTTTCTTTTTCTTTGCTGGCTATATTGTAGTCATTGGGTACTGCTATATCTATTATAGTAGCCCTCTTGTTCTCCTTGTCTACCACCACTATATCTGGTTGGTTTGCTAGGACATGCTTGTCAGTTTGGATGTAGAAGTCCCAGAGGATTTTAGCCCGGTCATTTTCATTGACCTTACCAGGAGCTTCCCACCAGTGTTGTGGTTTATTAAGGCCATACTCATCACATAGACTTCTATACACAAAACCTGCGACATGATTATGCCGCTCAGTATATGCGTTCCCTGCTAGCTGCTTGCATCCACTGATGATGTGTTGGATGGTCTCAGGTGCATCTTTGCATAGTCTGCATCTAGGATCGTCTCTAGTGTGATAGATTTTCGTTTGGAGTTGCCTTGTTGGGAGCACTTGCTCCTGGGCTGCCATGATTAGTGACTCTGTATTGGCCGATAGGTTTCCTTTGTTCAGCCACATATATGTCTGGTGAAGATCGCCAACCTTAGATATTTGTTGGTGGTAAGCACCATGAAGAGGTTTCGTGTGCCAGTCAATTTCCTCATCATCAGGGCGTAGGTCCGTTGTAAGAGCAGCCGATTGAAATTCAGCTAGCAACTTATCTGAGATGGCCATGGAGGCTGCATATGCTTTGATGCTTTGCTCCTCCTCTTTCACTGTCTGCTGTACACTTTTGAGTCCCCTACCGCCATCTTTCCTATCAAGATACAATCTAGTAGTATCAGATTTTGGGTGGAGTGCTCCATGCATGGTCAGCAGTTTACGAGTTGCTATATCTGTTTCTTTGATGGCTTCCTCAGTCCACTTTATTATGCCTGCTGGATATCTTATTACGGGCAGTGCGTAGGTATTTATTGCCATGATTTGGTTCTTGGCATTGAGCTGGCTCCGTAAGACCTACCAAAGGCATTTCTTGTATTCGGTAATGGCTTTGTGACGTACCTCGGCTTCGTGGTTGATGTTGCTTTGCATAATCCCCAAGTACTTGTACCCTTCTTCTATATCTTTGATGGTACCATTTGGCATTCTTAGGCCATCTGTGAGCATAGAATGGCCTTTCTTAAGAATTAGCCTTCCACATTTCTCAATACCGAAGGTCATTCCGATGTCCTTGCTGTATACCTGAGTGAGGTGTATTAGCGAATCAATGTCCCTTTCTTTGTTAGCGTACAGCTTGATGTCATCCATGTAGAAGAGGTGGTTTATCTTGGTGCCACTCTTAAACTGGTACCCATATTGAGTCTCCTCCAGCATATTGCTTAGAGGGTTTAGGCATATGCAGAAGAGCAGCGGTGATAAGGAGTCACCTTGATAGATGCCTCGCTTAATTTGTACACTCGCCAGCTTTTTGCCATTAGCCTCCAGTTCTGTCTTCCATTTGGTCATTGACATCTTGATGAATGTCACAAGAGCAGGGTGAACATTGTACATACTGAGGCACTCAAGTATCCAACTATGGGGAATTGAGTCATAGGCCTTTTTGTAGTCAATCCAAGCCATGGCAAGATTGGTTTGCCTTCTCTTGCTGTCTTGACAGACCGTCCGATCCACCAGTAACTGATGTTTAGCTCCTCGGGTGTTGCGCCCAATTCCTTTCTGAGCACTGGTCATATAGTGACTCATGTGCATATATATATATATATATATATATATATATATATATATATATATATATATATATATATATATATATATAGCGCCCAGCGCCTTGACTAGGCTATCATAATAGTTATCATTATAGTTAATTATTCTATAGTTAAAGGTATGATGTAAATAATAAGTATCATACTTCATTTAATATGATGAAAACTATTACCACTAATCCTGTGCTTAGAATTCACTGTACCACAAAATTAAACTTGATTTGTATATGTTTTTTTTTTAAATCCCGAAAAATAAATAAATGCATAATTATTATATTTTTTCTGAAAAAGAAGAATAATAGACTATGCAACAAAGAGATCTGGATCAAATTAGCTTTGATTGAGACGTGGTAGATCAGATCGGTATTCATAGATCTAGACCAGATGGTGTAATTTTAAAAGGGGCATGTCTAGGTAATACCATACTTGTTGCAAAATACATATAACGAAATTCAGGAACCACAAGCTTGAGTTTCTGATCACAAAACTGTTTACGATGAAGCAAGAAAAAAGAACTTCTGCACCATGAAAAATATTTGTAGCATAAAAAGCAAAGGAAATCTATCTGGAGCATTCTAAATATGACGCTCTTTAACAATGGCCCAACACAAATGCTAAGATTATTTATGAAGTCATAGCGAAAATATTTGTCTTTGTAAACAGATTTCAAAATAATTGCTTTTTTGTAAATCTGTCAGAGGCGAAAGACTTTAGGCCAGACATCATTCAGCAGGAATGCTCAGCATATAATAATCCTTACTATATCATAATCCTTACTCTATCTTTACTGTAATAAAAGGCACGTACATCTGTCTGAAGCCAAACTTGAAGGTTATAAAAAGGTTCAACAGGATTTGAACTCCCAACTTTTGGCTAGGTAGACCAACACTCTAACAATTGCACCAAGCAGCCAGTTTTAGATGTACAGTAGACGCTCCAATAATGCATACCTCCTATAACGCAAATCCCATATAACATGAAAAATTCATGTAAAGTTTTTGCATCGTACTACATAAAAAATCACATATAACGTAAAGTCAGAAATCGACAAAAGTTCTCAAACTCGATTTGAATACCACGCATCGTGTGGTGAGCCTTAACAATATCGCTTTTCCTCTTGGCGCACTTGAGAAAAAATGACATATAGTGTTATCTCTATTATATATACATTGTATACTAGTGACCTGGCAGTTTAGTTCGTCGTGAGAGATCATCATGTGTGCTGATAAGTATTAAGAGAATAAGTAGTTACCTTAATCAAAAATACTTAAAGGCGATCGAGTGCCACGAGTTGGGATATCATGAATAACCTTGAACCATGAAGACAAATAGACATAGGAACATATAGACACCGCTCTTAATATAGTAAAGATATATTACTGCTTTGCTTTATTTATAAAAAAAAAATTTTTTTATTGTTTTTATTTTGTAAACTAGACTTTGATGTCTAAAATAAATAAAAAATTTGAGGTAAATTGACATTAAAGGTGTAAATTTTCCTTTATTGTAAAATTAACGCAATCATGGATTGAAAACCGAGTGAAATTGAGAGGAAAAAAGAGAAAAGTTGTCGATGTAAACTAATAATACTACAGTTGCGCTAAGTCATTAGATTAAAAACTGAAGTCTGGTCTTTTTCCTTAATGAAAGACCAAAGGGGTGAGCTCGGAAAGATCTTGAAATGGATTAGGCAATGTACATGTATTTTACTGTTCCGATAGTATAAAATCCCTGACGTAAACGTTCTCGGATCAGATTGTTTACGTTCTAGAAAAATCTACTGTATAGGAATACTTGTGCAGACGCTTATTTTCTGTGCTCTATTGCCGAAGCTGACGGTCTTTCATAGCACACTAGACAGCCAGGAAACCAGCCAAAATAAAAGAGTCTTACACGACTCCGTTTTGATGATCAGTTGGAGGATTAGATTAAGAAAATGAAATACAGTAAGTAGCGTGTAACTTGCCCACCTGAATATCATATGGTTGATACGAAAGCATGTCTCTATAACACCCGAGGTACGCACCCTAGCTCTTAGCACATCTACTGCCGTGGGACAGAAACGAGGAGAACATATCCGAGTCATGTTCTCAAAGTAACTGGAAGAAAAGTAGTCTGAGATACAGAATAGGATCAGAAATGAGGCAAGTTTACTCTAAGATACTGAGCCTAGCCTGAAATAAAACATGTAGCTTCAGATACAGAGTGAATTCCAAGGCACAGAAATTATAGCCTGAGATACAGCAACGAGTTACACAGCAACCAAAATGCAATGTTCCCATTTTTAAATATCGTGCTGCATCACTGCGCGAAAAGTATAGCTGATGCGACTTACTATGTTGCAGAATCATTTAACTCGTATTCAAAGCCACGAGAGACTGCCAGCCGCACTCCTCTGTCAGCCCAAAGAGAGTGCAAAGCTACACTGAGGTGAGGCAGCATGCATTCCCTAGAATCATAACACTCAGCACAGGCCAACACTGACTGAGCATGTACCTGTAAAATACAGCAACTAATGGAATACGGAAAATACATGTAGATTGAAAAGCGAGTTTTAACCAATAAAAAAGCTAATAAGAATATGCAGCAGTCAATCAGTAGAACTTACTCTGTTTGTTGCATATTCCAAGTTGATTTTTAATAGACCCATTCCATTCAGCACATACCTCATTGATCCAACAAGATTCTGAAGAATTGTTATCTGAAATCATATAGGTATAGCAATAAACTGCAAGAAACTGGTTATCCATAAAATGTAACTCTGACAGACTAACTACATGTACTAATAAGATGTAACTCTAACAGACTAAAGACTAACTACATGTACTAATAAGATGTAACTCTGACAGACTAAAAAATCCAATCAGAAAAACGTTGAAAAAAAAGCGATATTGCTTTTTACCAAATTGTAATCTCTAACAATTGCAGCATCAGGAGTATCAAACTGCAAGCTTTAGGAACTTATTTACTTTTATTATAATGCTTTGTATGCGTTGTTTGTAATAACTTCTCCATCTAGTTTCCTTCACAAACAACGACTGAATTGCTAGTGGTTCAGTTTAATTTATCTTTATGATTTTGTCACCGTTTATCCTTCTGTCACTGTTCCTCATTAATCCTGTTATTTCTCAGCCTAACTAATTATATCCTTAAAATTTTTACACTGTCCTTTTTTGGTTTCTCTTTTCAATTCCCTTAATTAAAATCATAGAAAAAAATGGCTGTCATCGCTTTAAACTAAAGTTTACCATGAATTCTGGCCAACTACAGTGATGGAAAGTAGGTGGTTGCTATGTATATGTATATCATCAAGGAAGAATTTCACACGCTAACAAGGCCTTACTACGATTATGATAAACAACACCCGAGATGCTTTAGGTCAAATCGACCAATAAATCAAACAGTTGGAGTAGCGAGAGCAGCTAATCACTTTAGTGATAGACAAACACAAAGAGTGGATATTCATGTCTCAATTCCACGCATTCCTTTGAGCCATTTATAATCCAAGTGACTATCAAAGGAACCAGTAAAATAACAATTGTCGACCGTTTATTGTCATATTGAAAATCTGCAAGCGTAGAAGGCAAAGATAAAACTTGAAATGGCTGGTATCGTAGCCATCAGAGGGTGAAACGGGAGAAGGAGAGCGAGGGTTAATTATATTAATGTTGAACAGTTGAATAAGCACTGACATATTGAGGACACTACATTGACCGGAGAGTACTGAATTGAGACAAATTCTACATCAGTACATCTTTCTATAAAGAGATGAAGTTTTATAAGCAAATACTGGGGTGTGCTGACACCCCAGTATTGGCTGGGGTGTGAAAGACAAAACAATACCATGACAAAGACAATACCATGACACAAAGACAATACCATGACTTCACTGGGATGTTGATGTGCTGTTCATGCAACTGAATACAATTTTCAATCTGATTTTTGATTTAGAATAGAACTGCACAGTAAAAGATTGCACATCGACGAACATCAAATCATTGTTCTGGCGTGCCTAGTCCAAGTTACCAACCAGTAATTATACCAGCAACAATGTGCCACACTTCTGTATGTCCACATACTATTAAACTTGCTGCCACAACTGTTAAATGAAATGGAGTAAATTGATGCTGTTTTTTTAAGGTCAGCGCATTGAGACTCACACTTTGCTCAATAAAATGGAAAAACACCTTGCAACAGAACATTAATATCTTTCTATTCAACTGCACTAAAGAGGATACTTAAACAGAATTTTGTTCAACCACTAAAAGCTGACACAAAGTAAAAGAAACCAATGAAAAAGAAAGAAATCAACTAACAGTGAGTTTTAAGTGAATGGACAAGTAGTGTTTGCTTAAAACTAACTTCTGAATTAACTGGAAGGACGCAGCAGATGCGCCGATGGTATTTATCCTACAGTGGATTTTGAAACTACTTTAAAACGAACATCACAGAATAGTAGAAAACCTAAATTAATGTAGGCTAAAAACTAGAAACACTAAATAATTGATAAATAGAACAGAAGTTTATTCTTGAAAAACCTCTGTTATTGAAATGATGATGCATTTTATACTACATTTAGAATTATGTCAATAACAAGTACTGCATGTTGAAATCAAACTCACTACGTTGCGTACTACGTTGCGGCAAACAACTTGCGAGTACAATACTGGGTAAAAAGCATAGCATTGACTTCAATTAGTCATTTCTACATCTCTGAAGGAATGATGAATGCAGTAAAATACAAAAAGGTTTCATAAAATACAAAAAGGTTTCATGAAGTAGGGGAGAGTGGGACATGTTGCAACAAAACATGCATTTTTAGCTATAAAGTTTTACTAAAATATTGGAATATAATTTAAATAATCACATAGGATGCAGAAATATGTTTTACATATGTATGCCAAATGCCAATTCTGCTGGTTGTATACTTTGGGAAATATCACAAAAGTACTAATTGCATAATTGGTGTGTCAACTCGCCCGGTAGAGGATACGTTGAAACACCGTATGGGGCACGTTGAAACGTCCTTGACTTTCAGAGCAAATTTTAGTTTCAGAATTGTGTTTTTTTAAAACTTATTTTCAGCCAAACGATTCAAATTTCCACTAATTATCTGAGCAAGAAAAACTAGAAAAGAGTTGGCTATGAACTTCAGAATACTGTGTACAACAATAACGACACACAAACTTCCACAGTACAATAAAACATATGTACATGTTGATCTAAAGATTAAGCTTTTCTTTCTAGATGTTAGAATTTGCATGCGTGATATCAATATTGTCCAGAGATCTAGGGGTTCAAAGCTTTAACGCTACTTGAGATGTTCCCCTCCAAAAAAATAGAGGGGCAAGTTTGAGACATGTTGCAACTTGCCCCATACCCTTTGTGTTTCAACATGCCTCAAATGACTCCGACTAACCAAAATGTTTAACCCAACTCGGAATGATGTAACATCATGAAATTGGTGGGTGCTTTGTGAAGAGAACATGTCTATAGCTGCCTCCACTGACTTTTGTTAACACTTGGATGATGTACAAAGAGGATATGAAACTCTCTAAATTTGGATACAAAAATAAAAGAACAAAAATTCACCAATAAATTTTACAAAATCTTGGCTCACCTAAATTGCTGTTTTTTTCATTTTATGCAACCAAGATATCTCATAAGATGACCTAAAAAGCTCTTTAGTTAGTGGGGTAAGAATCCAGAATGATGTAAACAAGCATGAAATTTGAGATGTGTTTCCAAGTGCCCCACGTTGCAACGTGCCCCACTCTTCCCTATAATATTAGCAGACAGCTTTTGTAAACTACGGAGGTATTCCAATATTGTCCACTTTTAGTTATCAAAAAACTGGTAAAAACATGAATGGAGGAAAATGGAGCGTCGATTATGTCTTATCTACTAGTATCCACACCTTAACTCAGACTAACTAATTCAGCGGCAGAGAGTGCAAGAGAACCGTAACAATGAAACACCTATAGGACCTGGAAGACAACAGACATAGACAATACCTTGCAGCTTCTTAAATATTGCTGACAAACCAAACACATTTGTTATCTCCAAAGATCTTTTTCGCTCTTGAGCCACTACTTCCTTAAAAAAGTTTAACTCAACTCAAAGGTTAACTCTTTTGCCATAAATATGTCAGTACATAAATATTGATTTTCCATGCTACGTTAGATATGATAGCTTCTTAACAAAAAGAATATTGTTGCAATAAATCATCTCCTGGTGTAAAGTAGCATACTCTCATTTGACTGATGCACGGGTCAAGCTACCAAGTATCAATATTAATGGCTGTTCGAGCTTAGGTATAGGCCTACTCAATAATAAATAAAACGCCATGCTATGTTACCATCTCTGACTGCATTGTGTCTTTATAGCATGTTTTTCGATGCCAAAGCAATGATTCAACATAAAGAAAACAAAAAGCGAACCGGTTTACGCATTTGAAAGATTCACATGTTTAGATAGTGTCTAGGACTGAAGAACCGCCAGCATTCTATTCACATTGTCTTACAGGTGCTTGTTGTATAAGATATTGATCAACAAATGTTACCCTAGAGTAGCATAAAATCACTGTTATTTGTATCAATACCAGCTCTATTGTTCCTCAACGCGCTGATTCAGAGAGTGAATGAATGCATCGACCAACGGAACCTTGTTTAGTGAAACTCATTAGAGCATCAGAGCACACGTTAATTAACTTAAAGTTTCATTTCAATCCCTCGACACAAAGAATAAACAGATGGCTAAATTGCACTGGCAAGTGGCAACAGCGCAACAAATGCTAACTCAACAAGAACATCAACCGCTTACATAAACCTGAGAAATAAATTTAATATAACATTATGTAAACATTATTGTGGTTGGTCATGCGTAGAGGCATTGTCTCTTGGAATGTTCAGGAGATTACTACAGGAAAAGAAACTGCAACTTTAAGTTTATATCAATAAAATACCTTGAAGCTTTGTAACTCAGCAGATGTAAATCCATCGTTGTGAATAATCTTCATTTGTTTAACAAGAGTACTCTTGCCACTCTCTCCGGCACCTGAAAATTAAGCGCTGAATGAAATACAAATAATGTGGTGACAATAAGATTATACTGCGTCAAAAAAGAACACATACGAGTACAGGGAAATGTACTTACCAAGTAACAGAATCTTAACAATGTTTTCATTGTCTTTTGCACATTGCTGGAGATACTTGTCTAAATGTTCACTTCTGATCCTAGCCTTCTTTTCTTCATCATCAAGAGTGAGGCACGCCCCCATCGGTGGCTGAATAAACAGATAAGCGAGTAGAATTAGGCAAAAATAATCATAACAGATAGGAGTTGTATATTACTGTTGTCCTATAAGAAACAAAGTGGTTAATCTAGCAACTCTACCATCTCACCCTCTCCATGTGTGCTTTTCGACTTAAAAATCAAACCTACTGATATCATTGAACCGAGATACACTTTGCATATATAACCTTATCATATATTTTAAAACGGTTCAGTTTTGCGGCTATATCGTATCATAGCAGCTACGTGTAAGGAGCTGATGTTTGTAGAGACACTGTGCAGTGGCTGAATAGGAAAAAACATATAAAACTTACCTAAAGTATAGACTACCAGAGCATAAAACCGCACAAAAGTTTTTTTAATCGTTTTTCGCAATGTTAAACGCTTATTATGATGGTATTCTTCCTATTGGTACCAAGTACAAGTGTTTGCAGAGCACACAACCCAGGCAGATATTGTTGTGAACAGTTCTGACACCAAAAACGCAACATGAAACTATACATACTTTATGAAAATAAAACTCATTCATAAGCATAAGCATCAATGAAGACTGAATGCGTTTTCACAAACGAAATCAAACAAAGCAAAATCAAAACAGTTGTAAGAACTAAGAAATCTCAAGCATTGTAGTAAATGAGATGAAACAACAAAGAATTGTTACCTTTTTTAGTATTCGAACAAGACTTATCACTGTACTTCTGAGTAGGAATAAGTCTTATAGCTTATTTTTAGTTTCGACATTAATCCAATAGACCATTGAGTAGTGTTACACCGTCACTTCTATCGTTGCAGAACAAACCGTATCACATAGAAAAATAGCTATTTGTAGTAAAAAGAAATGATAACAATTTAAAACTGTAACGACAGCATAAACAATAAGTTTGACAACTCAGTAGCCAATCTACCACACTATTGCAGAAAGACACGATTCGACCGCTAGCTCCTAATCGTTCACGCCTTGTAATGTTAGAGTGAGAACTTAATACTATTGGTACACAAAAAGCTTTTGTTAACACCCCGAGTTTCTAATGACAAATATTGTCAGTGTGGACCATGAGCTTTACAATTGTAACTTTTCAGTTTCATTCGTTTTAAATACTTTGTCGTAACTTATACCGCGGTTAAAAATTTAGAGTTCCTTTGCATATTTGCATATGTTTTGTTGCTATATATAGTTATACAATTATTTGTAATAGGTACTATATTAAATAAAAATGTTTTTGTTATTTAGTGTAGTACTACATCAATAAACAGAATAGATATGTTGGACCGAATCAACCGTAAGGCATTTAGATGGGCTTTTTACCTGAGTAAGTGTGATGAAATATCTGAGTTAATGTCTTTAAATAACTGTCATCTCTTAAGGTCACGTAAAAATCTTGTAATATTATGCGCATTAGGCTATATATGCGCAGCTGAGGTAGCAGAGCATCTGTTGATGAAGATAATTTTGTCATCCATCATGGTAATCCCATGAGCAGAACAGGTGCTACAATAGGCCATATCAATACCGAAGTGCGGAAAAGCTCATTTAGTCGCCGCATACATAGATATGTCATATAGTCATTGTCATATAGACATTTCACATATACGCTGACGATGCCTGAAAAAGCTTTTTTATGTCTTCCCTTTTAGATTATAGTTTAAATATTGACATGATTAGCCCTATTATAACTTTTTTTGTTACAGCCAGCTGTCAGTCTTCATTTTACCTTTGATGTAATGTGAAGAACGTTTTTAGTAATTTTTATATACTGCTATAATGACACTCTGTGTCATATGCGGTACCATAAGGTGGAAACAAATAAATAAGTACTATTCAGTTTGAGATTTTCTGATCACGCTTTGATGAGTTTTAGGCCTAGCATGTAAAAAGTACATTAACACAGATTTTAATTGTAGCAGCTACTACACTTTTATCAGCTGTAGTGTATTACCACATTAAAATCATGTATTGCACATATGATCCTAGATTCTCAAATATCTAATACTATTAGAGACTAAGGAAATGCTTGCACAGTTTCAATTAACGCTTTAGTATATATATATATTGCTGAACAAAGTATTATTTTGCATAGGCCTAGCGATGCATCACATTATAAAAAAATAAAAGAAGTAGTTATAAATTTGTCAAACAAGACATCTTCAGGCTTGAAACATTGTCAAATCAATGAATTCACTAATTCTTCACCTCGTTAAAAAGTATTATTCAACCTTACTAAGATAACTAAAGACCATTACAAACTTGTAATATAATTAGGGTAAAAAGGTTCTGGGTCACTCAGGCCCTATTTCGTATCACGCCACGGTCTGCATTTAGTTTGTATTTAACCCCACGAAGTCAGACCCACTTTTTTCTAGGTTTGACTTCACGAAGCTCATTTCGCCAAGACCTAATAATAGAATGCCAATAAGATCGTAGCCTCATGCAATTGTGTGCAGGATACCAGGGCAATTGGTTTACCATACAAGATGTATGATGCAACGATGCAAAATGTTGTGAAATGAAGTCTCACAAATTACAAAAACTGACTTTTATCAGTAGACTGCCACCAAAAAAGTATATCTCTGATCTATCAGTTTTCACGCTGGAGCAGGGTAGATGAGGACCTCAAGAAAATCATCAGTGTTGGCCATAATAGTTTCTGATCTACATGGTTTTAGAATAAAACTGCAACTAAGTGCTATTATGTTTGAACGGAAGCCAAAAAGCCTAACATTAAACTGCTCTGGTATCACACTGACAAGCCACAGTCTGTTCTACGGTTATGTTGTTAAAAGATTGCAACAAAGATATATGTATTGCTCTTAAGCATGTTCACTGGTAGCTTTTCTCTTATTAGTACCTCTATTTTTCAACTCTATTTCCTGATCTTTGGGAAACAATACTGTTCAATAGTTTGTCAATCTAAGAAAGTCACACAAAAATATTATTCAATAGTTTATCAATCTACGAATTTTCCTAACATGCTTTTTAATTAATAATTTGTTTAAAAACGTCAAACTCAAACTGTGCTGGCATGTTCTTAAATTAGTCAATTTCCAGTTTAATATGTCATTTTTTTTATTGGGAGGCTTAAACAACACTTGCAATATTATACATGCACTTAGACATGTACATAGACTTTGTGAAATTTCTATAAATATTGCCTTACCATCTTCAATATGTTATTTATTAAGCAATCTTCAAAATGTTGAAGTTATCAGGTCTCTTACTTAGTGCATTTTATTGTTCATTGGCTGATGATCTACAGTGTATTTTTAGTTTATAAAAACAAAAATAATTACTTCACGTTTGTTAATGCTAAATTTAAAATACATTGCCTAGTTTTTCAAATTTGAAAGGCCTTTGATAAAATTGATGAAGTTGTCAAATTTAAGCTATTTCTTCAGATGTGGATTTGTAAGTACCACAAAGATTTGGCTCTTTTCTAGTTAGCATTCAAATCGATCGTTTTTTATCTACTAATATGCTTGGCAGTTGTATTTTAATCTTTTAAACATTCTTACAAAGGCCCTATCCCTTAACCTATTATGAAGGTTTAGTTGGACAGCACTGAGCCAATTCAAGTCAGTATGTTAAGTTTCAAACATTTGGGCCAGTCTTTCGAAAATGCACTATTTTGCTAATTTTGTAAAAATGGGTGAAACAAGCATTTAATTTGGTTTTAGCAAATGCAACATTTTGAACATTGGACTGAGATAAGGAATCGTTATTTAATTCAGGCAAAATTATAATGTGATAAAGTTAGTACTGTGTTACATTTGAATGCTTAAACGTCACACTTTTAAATATTTCAACATTAATTTTTGGACCATGAAAATTCTTTTTTTTACTGGTTGTATGTTATGGAACATCTTAATAAAGTTTTTGCTAATTTCTTTCGTTAACATTTGTTTTGTACTGTTGTGCTACTCCCACTGCATTTAAACCAATTGAAAATTTTTCACAAAAAGATTTGGATGTGGAGCTGGAACTGCATCTCTATTTGGTGGCATAATGTGTTTTTGTAAGCAATGCATCAGGCACGAAAATTTGTATCGGTGTTTATGATGGCTATTACATAAAAATTTACTCCTCAACCCTGACAATGTCTCGTGTGATTTGCATCTTTTGCGCATAGCAAACATCGCCTATTACAGTGCCAACTAGGTATACAATAGCCAAACTAGTGAGAGTGATGATAAAACAATCCAAGACATACCTTTCCTGGAATGCCATATAAAAACTGTTCAGTGTCAAAAACTGAAGTCAACTTAGACTTAGTCTTTTATTGATGCTTTCAGTATTTTATCTTGATTCAGTGCTCAAAAGATGTTCCAATAGTTGATCTGATTTGATAGCTACTTCAGATTTTGTATTGCATGTTGGACTAGCTCACAGTCTTTCAAGTATCTATTTGACTGGCTGTGCGTGTTGCAGTTATGCGATCGCTTGCATTATATAAAACTGAATTGCAATCCAATATGTCTTATGTTTGTTCATCAAATAATAGTTTAAGTTTAAATGTTGTCTTATGCATCTTCTGTTAGTGTTATACCGAGTATGATATAAAAACCTTCAGGTATCTCAGCCTGTTTAAATAATTTTACCTTTTAATGGTGTCTAAATTAGTACCAGGGTTTTCTATTGATGTTGCCCTTTGTTGAGTATCAGTATCAATCAAACCTCTGCTGGTGGTTTTGTCCTTTTTTCTTGAATTATAGGCCAAGGCTAGCTAATACTATTTTTCCTGGTTTTGACCAATAGCATTTAGCTGCCCATTCAGTGGTGGGGTTGTACATGTACATACAATACACTGCAAATATACAGAGGCTGTACAGTTTAAACTCCAAACTTTTTATACTAAAGCTTTAGATACTATAGATTGTTAGCATATATTTTTGTTCCCATTGCAGTTAATCTTTTCAGCTCACTAGCATTATCATGTTCACTTTAGAGATAGCTATGTAAATATAGCATCTAGTGTTGTGAACAGCCTGGATTTTAATAGAGCATTAAATAGCGGTGCCAAATTGTTGCCCATAAAGTTTTTGTTCAACGGGAAAAATCTAGACAAATTTTGGATGTACCATGTGATCATTCTAATTGTTTGACTCCATCTGTAGCAGCTGTGACTTTAACTAAACTTTGTGCTATTGTACGGAATCATAAATAATCAGACTGAACTGGTTGGACTAACTGAGCCATCCGTCTGGAATCATCACGTAATTCCTATAAGGTGTGTGATGTATTTGTAGAGGGTTTTAGGAACTCTTCATCATGCATTCGAGCAGCGATGTCATGGACATCTTGGAGATGACGGGCCGTGACAGCAAGAAGTTAGGTCTTATGGCTGGCGACTCAACTAAGAAGCCGGTACGTTCGAGTGTAATGCTTACTTTTATCAAAATCAATTCTGTCCTTTATGAGATTACTGTCATAAAAGAATGTTTTGACAGAAAAAACCGAAGAAGCTTGATGTTAAAAAACCAGAAGGGATGCACAGAGAATTATGGGGTCTCCTCTGGACCGATAACATGTAAGTTCGTTCTTGTTTTCTCAGTCTTATATTAACCTTGATGTGGTTAATATTATAGTAGTATTATATATAGTGGGAATAGTAGTAATATATAGTAATATACCAGCATGTTACTGTTGCTTCAATTCTTTTCTATATTTACAAACCTATGTTGATCAGTCATGCTATGCTGTCTGTAGTTATATTGGACCGCACTGAGGGAAACCATGCTGTACCTTTAAAATTGTATATCTCATAGGGATGCTCCTCCTGTGATCCCCACTGAGTCGACTAAAGGGTACAAGGCTATGAAAGCTAAACTTGGGATCAGTAAAGTACGGCCTTGGTCGTGGATGCCATTTCAGAATCCAGCCCGAAAAGTAGGTTTTTCATCACACCTTTCGCGATGGCTGCGTTATTATGGTCAACCTTTACTTTTCAACGTGTCTTAGCAGTGTATAAATCATTGAATATATGTTATTTTGATCATCTGTTTTGATAAGTACATTATGTGAATAGTTGTGCCGTTAATGCATTAATTATTCATTATGACTTAATCTAATGGACTTAATCGGATGCAGGACGCTGCCATATTTTACCACTGGAGGAGAAATGCTGACGAAGGAAAGGATTACCCATTTGCTGCCTTTAACAAGGTCTGTAGCTTATTTACATGTAGGTCACATGAGTGCTGACCTTTGAGAATGTATAATGCCTCAAATTCTAATTTTAACATTTTTTTTAGAAAAAGTGTCTGTCACAAACTTATGTTTATAAAGTTGCTGTTCTAGAGTTATCCACATCGAGTTTTGATCCTAAATCTGCGTTGAAATTCTGCTCCTTCAGGGTACTCACGTGTTCAGAGGTTTGCATTTAGGGTACATTTGTGGTGTTCAGATTCTTGTTGCTTGCTACTCACAATTTTAGAAGATTTCTGGTAGATTTTATATACCGTAAAACCTCTATTTGAATGCCATTTTTATTTGAACGTCGTTCAAGAATACGAATGTTCTATTACCTCTAATAGAACGCCACCATAGAAAAAGAGTTGAAAACTACAACGCCACCCTTCAATTGAACACCACCTAAATTTGCCTGCTATTGACATTCTTTGATCTCTACAAACCCATAATAGAAAGTGATCAATAGAAAAGTGTCCACAAAATAGTACTAACGATGACTTGGTTGCATCAATCAAGATTACAGTAGAACCTCTAATTGAACATCACCTTTATTTGAACACCACCTATATTTGACTGCCACTATAGGAGAAGGGTGATAAATAGAGCGCAACCGTTTATTTGAACACCACCTCCATTTGACCAGCCTTTGACATTCTTTGATCTTTATGAACCAATACTAGCAAGTGATCAGTAGAAAAGTGTCCACAAAATCGTACTAGTAATGACTCGGTTCATCAATAACAATTATTTCTTTCGTGATTGCTGTTCGTATTCAAGTCCATTTTCCAACTCCAAAGCTTTTCGGTTACGTCGTTAAAACTTAGAAAGCAACAAAATAGAAATAATTAAGAAATGTATTAGGCTAATAAATGTTTTTTGTTCAATGCGTTTTTGATACTTCGATGTATGCGAAAAACGGTTAACAATTTCTATGGCAACGATAATTAATTTGCACTGCTGATGCATTATAAATAAGCTTAAGCAAAGTAGGTATTTCTGTTTTATTCTCAATCTGAGCTGTCTAATTGGTCTGGTAAATGAATTTACATGTATTGGATTTAGACAGCTGAGGTGATGGAATACACAGACAACGAGTATCAGCTGCAGTTGTCTTGCGATGGCTGGAGTCGTGCGGAAACGGATCACCTCATGGAGCTGGCTAAACGATTCGACTTACGGTATATTGTCATGCATGACCGCTGGAATACTGACCTCTTTCCCAAAAGGTCTGTCGAGGATATCAAGGAAAGATATTATAACATTGCAAACACACTGCTCAAGGTTCGTTTTTTTGTTATTTCACTTTTTTTTAGATTGACTAATATAATCAACCGAAACAGCTTGTAGGCCATACTCAAACCATCTTAGTGACTAGCTTAGTGTAATGCTAGCATATTATCAATGAGTGCTAGCATATTATCAATGAGTGCTAGCATATTATTGAGTGCTAGCATATTATCAATGAGTGCTACTATATTATCAATGAGTGCTAGCATATTATCAATGAGTGCTAGCATATTATCAATGAGTGCTAGCATATTATTAATTGATGAGATATGAAATGATGTTATCAAAATTTGATAAAATATTTGTAGATGGACTAGATCTTTTACTCTGATCAAAATATAATGTCGATAGTGGCAGCACCGAACTAACGACCTTACAATCATCATTTTTCAATTTTCAAAGTTTTTGTCAACAGTGTGCAATAGTTAAGTTCAGCTAGGCTTTGCAGCTCGTAAACGCATGGTATATCACATGACACATTGCTAATTTGTATTCGCTAGTAAAAATATGCTTTAACTTCCATCTGCAGTGATACTCAATACAGGCATTATCAATCGCTCATCAAAAGAATACTCAAAAAGTTAAATTTTCATACATACCACATCAAGTAAACTCATACCGATCAGTTGATGATTTCAGCCTCTCCAGTTTATATGAAGCTAGTTGATTGAGAACTGAGTTAATCTGTCCTACCTTCGCCTTCCGCGATTTGGTTGATCGCAGAAGGCTAAGGTAGCCTGCCATCTTATACATAGTGTTGCTCTGAAGTAATTTATCCCTCGATGTTATTGAAAAAGTGTTTGGCTCTGTGCTTTTTGAGAGTACTCAAAATAAATGTCTTTGCTCAAAACTGTTAGCATATTTGCTGGGTATTTTTGTTTTTTACTATATTTTATGATGATATGGTTAAGTGGAAAGAAGCATTCGAATACTTTCATTAGCAAATTAGCAGATACAGTATATGTTTACAAACCATTGGATGTTCTCATGAGCAGGACACAAATTCTCTGAGGGGTCCGTCAGAGATTTTGTACGTTGTCAACAGTTCTGATAATTTCAGCAGCTGTCACACAAGGTCAAAGTCAATGTCACACATTTCTGCAGGGTCTTAGTATTTGGAGTGGAGTTATGAGATGTTTTGCCTCTAGTTGAATAGAAGGTACATATCTTATTGCAGATCAGAGCACCAGCAGGGCAGGAGCCACGGATCAGAGTATTTGATGGGGATCATGAGAGACGCAGAAAGCAGCAACTCATCAACCTTTATGATAGAACTGAAGACGAGGTTTGTCAGCTCGTGTACTTGTTTCTGTGTTGTTTGTGCTATGATTCTTGTTTATTTGGATTATGTTTCTGGCTACCATAGCCCAACTCAGCTCTATGTGTATGGAATTGTCCGTTCATTGCTGTTTTTCAGCAAGCTTCAGTGTTCATATCCGTATGTAATGTGTTTGTGACCACAGCTGCACAAGTAATGTCTTACGTACAATAGCTGCACAGGTAATGTCTTACGTCGAGCTACTGAACAGTTTTGAACCTTTAGATAACAAATTGCTAGATTTATTTGACTTAAGTTTTAAGGTATTATGTATTTTGACGTTTAACATAGATTAGCAACATAATATCAACTTGTAGCTTCATTGATCAGTTATTTTTGTATTAGGAGCTGAAATTTTAAGCAAAGTGGTTTCATTTTTGGAACAGGTGGATGAGGAGCAGGACTTGCTTGCAGAGTTGAAGAAGATTGAAATGCGAAAGAAGGAGAGAGAAAAAAAGACTGCTGACTTACAAAAGCTCATAAGTGCTGCCGAGACACAAGGTGGTGAGCAACGAAAAGTAGAGAGGAAATATGGCATGGCTGCCCACTTACATAAGAAGAAGCATCATGCAATGATCAGGGGTGTCTCCACGGTGGGTTGATAATGCCAATCATTTACTGGTTGTGATTGTTAACTGGCTATGTTCATCGCCTACATTAACTACCTACGTTAATTGCCTATGTTAACTGCCTATGTTAACTGCCTATGCTAACTAGCTACCTACGTTAATTGCCTACATTAACTGCCTATATTAATTGACTATGTTAACTGCCTACATTAACTGCCTACGTTAACTACCTATGTTTATTGGCTATACTATCTGCCTATGTTAACTACCTACGTTATTTGCCTATATTAACTGCCTATGTTAACCACCTACGTTAACTACCTACGTTCACCGTCTATGTTAGCTGCCCAATTATGGGTCGCAATTTTCGTGCTTAGTTCCTGCTTAAAATTCTCAACTATGTTTGCTGTGTATCCAAAATCATTTCTAAAATCGGTGTGTGCCTTTCTAAATACAAACAAAATATACTTCTTACAGTCCCTCACTCCAGACACGACAGGAATTAGATTCACAGAAGTTAAGCAAGCTGGAGTGACGTTAAGGAGTGCCAGGGTATGAGATAATTATTATTTACTATTATTATATTTAGTAGTCCTTGTAGCTGATGAGCTGAAAAAAATACTAAATTTTCTATTCCGCCAGACACAATAAAAACAGATTGTTAGATTCTTTCATAGAATGTTCACACCGTGTTTTAATTTCAATGTTTGATAGCGCTAAATTCCTTTTAAACTCTGTACAAATTGAAGCAATCAAGAATGAAAAAACTTGTCCAATGAAGTAGTAGCACCCATTAGCTTTCCAGGAGAGACCAGTCTGTGATCATGACATTTCACTTCGTAGAACTTATTGACATATCTATATGACACCTTCTATATTCACCGCAGTGAAATTATATTTTACTACTGTGATACGTGCCACTGTTACTGTGTTATTTTTGTTTGTTAGCCATCATTTACTGTTACAGCTGAAGCTGCCCAACTCAGTAGCTCAGAAGAAGGCCAAGGCTATAGAGCATGTTCTAGAAGACCTTGGTATTGATATCAATCCGATCGCGACCGAGGAGATAATCAGCAACTACAACGAATTAAGGCAGGATATCGTGTTGTTGTACGAGTTGAAACTTGCCTTGGCCAATTGCGAGTACGAGCTTCAGACTCTGAAACACCGACTGGAAGCCGTCGCCCCAGGCAGGGTCAGTGCCTAATTCTATTGCTTCAGTTTTTAGTAAAGCTTCCTACCAAAAGTGACCCTCTGATACTAACAAATTCTATTTGTAACCTTTGTACGTCTCTACGCCAACAGGTACTGTTTGTTTTTATCATTTTAATACTATGGCGAAGATGATCGGTTATTTCAGAAAAGCATCGTAGCAGGCTCAGGTGCGTTAGCGAAAAACCCAAATTTCATTAAAAGCCAATTTGGAATATTTAGTTTCCACAAAAAATGCTTGCATGTCCTTGTACACTTTGACAGTCAGTATAAAAATGTTTTGTTTCAAATATAAACCTTCCACCGATGTTTATGGACAGACTGTAATATAAGTTTGCTAGCAGTATAGATGACGGTAATATGCATACATACATTATATTAGAGTTTCACCTCACACTTTGTTTGGATGGAATAGCTACTGACTGTTGAGACTCCTACCAGGGACCTGGGCTGGGTGTTTATTCGCTCATCACCTTAGGATCTCAGCCATTACAAGTAGCATCTCTTCTTATCCTTATCCAGTGTCATTGGAAGTTGGCTAAGCCTACCTAATTGGTAATTGTTATTGCACCCAAAGCTCCTATGACAACTGGTATAACTGATGCTCTTATATTCTAGTTTTTCTATGATTGGTATTTTTCTTAGTTCACCTTTTTTGCTGACTATATTGTAATCATTTGAAACAGCAGCATCAGTTATGTAGGCCTATCGATCTTTGTCAATTACCATAATATTACGTCGATTGGTCGACACATGTTCAAAGGTTGGGACTTTATCAATCTCTAAAAATCTTAGCCGCCTAACCATTTTCGTTGACCTTGTCCAGAATTCCCTCCAGTGCTGTGGGTGATTAGGGCCATTGCGATTACATATACTGTATACCTGTAAACCACAACAGCTACATTGTTGCCTCTTGTGGTATATATATGTAATATATATAAATAATTGATAAGTAGTCAGACCCACTTCTAACAGCACTCTACGCTCTGAAAAGTGTGGAGTGTGACAATAATATTATTAAGCAACAAGCGTTCAAATCTGTACGCTCTAAAATGTGTGGCTTGTTATAGGTACCTAATCATATTATTATAACACTCCACACTTTTCAGAGCATAGAGGGCTGTTAGAAGTAGGTCTGGCTACTTATCTAATATACTTGCTCCGTTTATCATTGATTGGTTATCAGACCAATCATCGAACATTATTATATATTATATGATTATATATATATATATCTTGGTACACCTGCAGTTTGCATATAAGGATGAGTTATCTATTCTGCAGTTGTACTCCTACAGGTAAAGAACAGCTGTTTGTTGAGAAAAGGTGTGCAGGGTAGAATTGAATCGCTCCTCATGTCTCTTCTACATGAACTAATTAAGGTGTTTAACTTGAATGTTTTTATCATCATATATATAAATGCATCCTCAGATCATTGTGCAAGATCTAGTGACACAATTTTAAATAAAGCAGCATGCTGATTTCTCTTCGTTGTCTGTCAAGTAAATATTTGCTGTTTACTAGTGTTCTAAAGATGGCGGGATGGTATCATACCCTTTATTGCATCATTATTGTATGAATACATATTATTAGAAACAACAAACAGAGTATTTGTATAACTCTGTGGACCAAATCTAAATTCCTATGTTATATGAGTGGATTAAGTTGGAGATAGTAAATCTCTAAAGTGCAGCCATAGTGTTGCTAGTGGCAACGAAAAAATACCATTTTTTGTAGTTTTCAATTATTTGAATAATTGCGGAGAAATTAATGCAGGCAGCCAGTCATAAGGCTGAATATACCTATTTATGTTGCTTGTTTGAGCAGCATGTGCCAATATGGGAGATGCATATGTTGCATACTGGCGCAATTCACCTGTTGCTTTTTGACTAGTGATTTTTCACTTTGAATATTGGCTAATGAAATTTAGTATTGAACAGGTAAAGTCAATAATGAATTCATGCTTAGCATAATCATTCCCTTGTTATTAATTATAAATGCAAAAGGAACAATCTTGTGCAAAGAACCGAAGAGGAAATAATCATGTAAGACCAATAAATGAGGAATATATTATCACAATAAAGCCCGCATTATAGGCTTTGCCATTATTTTGCTTATTTTACGCTGTGCAAATAATTTCAATTCAGCCTTAAAAGATCGCTTGCAATTCAGAGAATTCAGTGAAACCCTTGGATTCACTTTTATATTAAACAGATGTGGGATAGTGACATCACTTGCAAAATCATCTAGTGTAAACTCACCTATGACAACTCCTTATTATAATTTATGGATTAGTTAATCTTTTAGAGCGTGGACTTACCAGCATCGCTTAACCTTGACGCAGCTAAGACCACCCCTACAGATCCAAACAAGGCTAGCACCCCTGCCTCAACACCCTTTGGAGAATTTAAGCAAGAACGGAAGATATCCGAATCTATAGATCTAGCTGGTGGCGGAACACCGAATGTAAGTGCCCAGCTGTGTAATTTTCATCTTGACTGAATATTTCCAAACTGTGATTGTATGTAATATTATACAAAATTAATACTTAGCTCACCAACAAACTTATCACAATGAATTACAGTACATCCATGTTAAATAGATAGTGTCTCGACAAGGGAATCGCAGCTAAATATAATTATCTTCACCTTCTTAGCCTCCATTTTAACAATGCATTAAATGTTTCTCTGCATCGTTTTCACAGACCTCTGATTAATAAAGGGTATTTACCGTCAGCAAAACTTTTAGTATGGAATAACTAACTGTTTTCAGCCTTTGTCAACCCTAAAACAACCAGATTAGATATCAGTCAAGTGTTAAACCAAGCTTTTATTAAAGTTTTAGCAGAGATTCCCATGTTTATTCATCAAATTGTAGTCTGAAATGAATTAGTTGTTGAAGGTCTGATTGCATATGTTGAGATATTTGTTGTGTTGTTGTTGTTTGCTAAGAAAGGTGTGGAATACAAATCAAATTTTCTTGACTTAAACCACACTTGCGTAGAACTTCTTATATTTGAAAGTGATTAACAATGTTCCTTGGGATTGCCAGATAACTGTGTTACCATTTTTGACCAATTAAATATTTGTTATAGCTTTATTATTTCGTGAGTGAAAGATCAATATCAAAAGAATATCATCAACTCTTAACTCCAGAAAAAATTGGGGAGGTTTCAGATCAGGTTAAAAACATCAAAAAGAGTCAAATAGGGAATACTATGCAAATGTTTATAGTAGACAAAAAAGCAAGTGTGAAATGGCTGTAAGGTATTGCATTGCACCTTGGAATAGATTTCTTTGTCGGAGACATTGGAGAATCTTACACTTGTGCTCTTCCTTTATGTAGACATGCCTTTGCGTCTAAACATGTCACATGAACTGCAAAAGTTGACTATTTGAGGTCATAGTGGAATCATAGTACATGTAATCCGGTTTATGAAGGTATTAGTTAATACATTTCATGTTAAAAGCCCAACTTAATATTGTTTATCAGATCTTGTTTGTCTGCTCATGTATGGATAAAACATAAATTAACTTGTGCAAGATGTATGATCTGTGTATTTCACAGATGATGCAGACCTGTCGCTAGTTTAACACAGCACTTTGATTACTGTTGTAGAGAAAGCGAAGGGCCGCCCTTGAACAAGGTAATATTTTGAAAAAGATGAAGCAAAAGTATTGAGCGCCTTACAATACGGAGTAGATAAGGATTTCTACCTCGATCTGCCTTTTGTCTGATTTGTCTTATATGTACATATGGGATGCTGTTTATATTATGAACATCTTGGTTACTGTATAGAATATAACACTGTGACAGTGAACATGAAAATCTTCACCTGTATCACCAATCATGTTTTTTGCATAAACTCATCATGCAATTCTTGTGACATAATGTAGAATTGACATGTAGACGGCATGGAAGCTTAACAGGCAAATAGTTGCTATCAGGTCAACTCATACCTATGAAGCGCATCCACCATAACACATTGCCTCTGTGCAATGACAACACTTTCATTGTAGCAGCCGAGCGTTCAAAGGATTTTCTGGCGACTTCTGCCATTCCTTCTTGAGCATCTGTTTCAGTTGTGAGAGTCGAAGATTAGAATTTTCCGCTTTCAGAATTGGCAGCCTTCTGCTTTCAAACTCTTGATAGGCTGCTTTCATTCTCTTTTCAGGATGTCTGTCTAGCTCCGGCGTGTCTTTACTAGAATCAAAGAGAATCATCAATTGCAAATATAGACATAGAGAGTGGAGTAGTGCTGTCTCATTGAGTCATTTCTACTAGATGTAAATTTTTATGAATCTATAACACTTCACCTCAGTTGGCATGGTTTATAACGAAAAGAAGTTAACTGAGTCTAGCCATAGATGCAACATTAGTAAAAGTAACCAAAGAAGTAATGTAACCAAAGAATATACACGAGAGGAAATTAAAAGTAGAGGTAAATCTATTGCAGCCAAAATCTGTGACAAAGAGAAAGTACTGCATTAGATAGAATCATGTTATTTCGGTTTTACCTGAGTATGCCAATAGCAGCATCTACGCTTCTTGCTTCTCCTTCAACCTCCAGGCGATTAATATTTTCCACTAATTCCTCCTCAGGGACACTTATGGAGTTATCTCTTGAAAGTCTGGAGGCTGCAAGCAACACGATTTAAACTGAGTTTGCATACACAAATAGCCTAATCATCATTGGCCTAAGCAAACAAGCACTTGCTATCTGCAGTCACAATAAACATTACCTTCAGCTGCCTCTCGTGCTTCTGCCTGCTTATTAATTTCATGTCTTGTAACTTTTGTTGGTGCCTTTGGCTTTCCTGATTTCAGGGTATTCTGTTCCTCATCATGAAGTTTGGCTAATTCTCTTTTTCGTTCCAACTGTTCGAGTCTCTTCTTCTCTTTGTCATCCTTAAAATATCAACTTACTCGGCTGTTTCAGAACTACCGTGTGCACTAAAATCCCAAATTTATTAACCTATTTACTATATTAGAGTGATGGTCATGTTCACATTGACCAACCACTGCTCAGCTTAAAAATAAATCTGTTGCTAAAAACATCCGTTTTAGCAGATGTATCATCTACAGTGTTAAGATTATTCAAAGTTGATATGGTGTTATGTAAATCACATTGATATCATACGTAACATGCTAGGCTCAATGATATACCAATATTCTCCTCCACTGTCTCAATAGTTTATATTGAACTAGCTGTGCTATCCGGCGTTGCCCGAGTATTAAAAATCAGCTTATTAAAAATGGGAAGTAATAAGAGTTGCCTGCCACTCGCTATTAGCCTGGCAGATTGACAATGGAAATTCTAGTAAGCTAACTAATGACAATCACTTACGCAATCACCCTGTGTGGTATGCAAAGCCGTTGGGTATATGCTCCCATATAGCGACTGTGCTCCCATATAGCGACTTATATCGGCAAGCTAACAACTCATTCTCTGTGGCCTATTGGGTTGGGCGAACGTAGGGTCCGAGATCAAATTTTCTTAGGTACGGATTCTCTAATCCAAGATGTTAATAGTTATAGCCGGAATGCAGACACCACGACATACAGACATAAAAATACTTTGAGAAATATATATACATGTATATCGATAGTGCGAAGAGAAAGTGCTCTCGAGAACAGGCATTCAAAACTTAACTCCATCTAAAATGAACGCCCCTACTCTCTGGAGTTAACAGCAACATTTCTAGAATATGTAACTACTACATTAACACATTGATTTTAGTTTCCCCTACATTTGATACGAATAAAAAAAATTGCAATAGAGTTTTTTTCTGAGTGGTTGATTATTTGACACATATTTGACACACACCGAACGTCAAACAAGCTGAATTGATTGTTTGCCGAGAATTGAACCAAATGTGGACAAAGTTGACAGTAGTTGAAAGTTTAAAGCGGAGTTCTTAATTTTAGGAATGTTGACAGTTTGCTCAGGAAGTGCCTATGTTTGTTCTTGGTAAACTTGACAATGATGTTCGTTCTAGTCTTGTTTTAATATTCTAGCGTGCAAACAGAGCAATAAAAACTGGGCAACACAATCATGTTGACAGGAAAATCAGATTTAAACAATTAGCTAACAATAATTAACCTTTCGTTGTGACTTCCTTGCAAGTTGTTTATCATCATCAACCCACAATGCATCTTCAGCGTCCTTCCGCCTCTGTTCTTCCGCTTCATGCTGTACAGCAGCTTTTTTAGCTCGTGCTTCTGTAGCCTTTGAGTTTTCACCTTTGAACTTTTTAGGCATTGTTGTTGATACTAAAGACAAATAAAAAACTAAACTTTATAAAACAAAATAGAATAAATGATCTTCAGGTCCCTCAATGGAAAAACACAACCACAAATTTAGCATTCTTATAGTGTTGGTGCGTTTGATATGCAAAATAAAATAAAGAAAGTTTAAGAACACTAAGTTAAAGAAGTCTTGTGTGAAATTTAAATTTGTGGTTTATATTCTTTTGTTGTCAAAAATGGCCTTATCTACTATAGTAGACCACTATGTGTATTAATCTCACATTCATGCTGTTATTATTTTGTGAAAAATATGTTTCTATGCATTTGTTAAAAATAAAAATGTTGGATATAATTACAAATCATTGAAGATACTTGATTATGAGCAATATTGATTTGACAGAAGACAACCCTAGTGAATAGCCAGAAACACAGCACTAAGAAAATTTTCAAAAGCTGTTCAAGTTTACAAACAATGCAGAGTTTGTCTGCCTGTAAAAGCTCATTTGAAACTCATTGAGGATAGTATAGCAATGGGAGCAGTCAGCCAGACATTCCTTGATGCATAAATTTTCTTTGTGAGTTTGCCTTGTATAGAGATGTATATAGGAGCAACTGAATAGCGATTGAAAGTTGTCTAACTATGTAGAAATGTGATTATTTTTCATCTGTCAGTCTACTCTAAATCATGTTTATAAGAATTAAGACATTGACATAACCCCCTTAATTGGTTAGATAACATCAATGGTAGAGATGACTTGATTCAAAATAAACCAGCTGATTTTAATAACGATCTGATCTATTAAGCCTAACTACATGCTGATTCCATATGGATATTAGTCCTGACTTTTGCTGTATGATTGATAGTTCTTTTAGTAGAGAACATATACACAAATGTTAAAATTTAAATTAAAAATAATAATAAAATTGGATTAATTTTGTAACGCTAGCAAATACAAATATTATACTGTATTTATAGTCCGTGATTGACTGAAGAAATTTTCATGATTAAAATGGAAATCGTGACACGTTATTTAAATCCTAAGCCACGATTCAAAAGCGCTTGATAACCATTCACAAAAATACCCGCCTCACTAAACCTCTTTTCAAATCATTATCCATACTATCTATCAGTTTACTATATTCATAGCACATTACAGGCTACTTTTAGCCCATCATGAATTTTATTGTAATTACATCCCTCGCACAATATATCACATTTGATTTCTCAAATGTCTGTCTAAATCTCCCACAATCTTATTCCCGTGCAGGCTACCGCAGGGTGGATTACCAACAGGCCCTTTTTTGGAACCAACTCCCTAACACTATAAAAAACAGAGAAGGTGGTCAGTTTCAAGAAAAAACTTAAATTACATCTTTTAACAAATTAACCAAACCTAACTACTCATAAAAATTGATTTTGATTACACGATGATGACAAGCCAGACGCCATGATTAGCTATGCTAATGCGTATTATGGGCTTCATCACTCTTCCAGCTTTTTTTTTGTTCAATTACTATTGTTGATGAAAATGAATCAAAAATCAAATATTTTCATGATGTTATAGGTTAGAGTAGACACTCGTAGATAAAAAGGCATAAAGAATTAAGTGCTTTAGATGCAGTAGATTGCACCACCAAAAGAAGTGGCCAGCTTTTGTTAATAGGTGTAATAGATGTAAATGAAGAAATCACTGGGCATCAGTTTGCACCAGGTGTAACCAAATTGCAAATTGAGGGCGAGTTAGAAAAGGATCATTCGGATAGAGTGTATTTTGGTGAAATATACCATGTTGATATTGTATAAATACAGTCACGGTATGCAAACTTTAATGCGATTAGCAATAACAATATAAGTTAGTCTACACGCTTTAAAGGTTGACTTGCAACAAAATTCACATTACAATTATTTGATATGAAAAGATTCACCATGTCTTGCTTTGTTGTGTTGTAGGTGCAAAATATGTGGAAATGTGATTACAAGCTCTTAAAAGCTCAAAAACCAACAGTTAATCGCAGCCACACGAGACCGCCGTAGTTTGGATTCTTTTTCCAAAACGGCTCAAATGTGACGTAGCTGTATTAGATGGTTTCTGTTTACACTTTTATGCAACCTTATTAGTCGAAATATTTCACTAATATACTTCACGCATTCATTAAAACCATGTCTATTGTTCTTACGCGACTGTTTTATCATCATTTTAATGCTGTCACTTTTAGCTGTGATATCTTATAACTTACCGTAAAAATTCGTTCAATTTTTTAGCCTTAGCTTGAAGGAGTACATATCATTGTCTGATAATATGCCTGTTGGTAATTTGTGATAATCGAAAAGTGCTGCAGAAATTATTTGCGAAGTATTGGGTCAAATGATCAGATTATGACTTGCCGATTAGACCAAACCGTAACAAAACTGTAAAGTAGCGAGCATCTATATTTGATACGGGGTCTTCAGTAAAACCCGAAGTGTTTGTCATAAATTAGTGCTACGATAAGTTTTATATTGCCCTTTCAATTCACGGGAGAACATCACGTGACAAGATGATAACCAAATTTCATGACTACGTCAGAGAAATAAAGAGATTCCAATCTACGGCGGCTTTTCATTTTTGAGCTTTTAAGAGCTTGTAATCACATTTTCACATATGTGGCACCTACAACACAACAGAGTAAGACATGGTGAATCTTTTGATACCAAATAACTGTAATGTGAATTTTGTTGCAAGTCAACCTTTAAGCTAGATACGTGACGAACTACAAGTGTTTGTGTACCACAACATTGTACAGGTAATCTTCAACCCACTTCCAAGAAACTTTATGGCCCGGGTCAAACAGACCTAAATCGTTTTGGGTTTATTAAATCTAATGTGAGTTCAGATGGTTAGACTATGAAGGATGATATCTACACCACTAAAAATCAAGGCACAATTCCCCTGAATAAAAAGGCATGTGAGTGGTTAAAACTGATTACACTAGACCATGGGTTCCCAACCTGGGGTACATGTACCCGAGGGGTACATTTATTCGAGGGGTACATGTACCCGAGGGGTACATATTGAAATATTGGGTGGTTGGTACATTTTAGTGCTGGGCACAGGTAATAAGACTAGTTGAACTCGCCGGCTTATTTTCTCTCGGGTAATACAAATTTTGAGCATTTCAATCTTGCGTATTCAGGTTTTGACTTGTGAGTTCGGGTTTTGATGCACGAGTCCATCGAGTAAAGTAAACAAAAACTCGGTCTATTGCACAGTGCGCTCTAAGCACGGTTTAACAACCAGCCTTTAAACGCTGCGAGCACAAATACCGGTGGATAGAAAATACTAAAAATAATCAATAAATTGAATAGAATTATAATTGCATTGTAAATTTTAAGACATGTCTGATTTTTGGAAATTTTGGACATAAAACCCGTATCAACAAACCTGATACCCGAAAAGCCCGTTGGCCAAGAAGTACTCGTGCTAAGCACTACCAGCTACTCGGCTACCAGCTACTCGAACGGAAGGTGACGAGTCTAAACTCGTTGGCCAAGAAGTACTCACGCCCAGCACTAGTACATTCTGTGCTGTGATTGATTCGCGTGAATTTGACCATTACATAGAAAATTACAGTAACACTAATATGTTGTAGTTTTACTCTCTCTATAAACACATTGACTGAAGCAAGTTAGGGAATCATGTGCTCCTGTTACCATTTTCCAATATTATAAAAAAGAGGTCGAGAATTTTCAGTTTTTGAAGGCCTGTTTCTAGCAGAAGAGTGAGCAGCAAAGAGTGTGTAATGAGCAATGCTGCTGTGAGTATAAAAATACTGGACAGTGAAAATAGCCACATTTATTTTACAATAAGCTGATTTACTAGTAAACGTATTATTGTTCATTTTAGATTTGAATATCAATATGCCTCTAAGATGAATGAGACTGTCGAGCAGTGATTACATTAAAGCACATAAATTATATAATTTTTTTATTAATTAGTTCAATACATCAAAGTCTTGGCTTTCGAATGAGCCTATATTCAATACACAAAAAATAATAGAATTATGAAAAACAGGGTATCAAAAGTATGTCCTGCAGTAAAAAAAAACAATTGGTTGCGGTTCCCACAATGTGATGTCATAATTATTATTTAGCCTTAGGTAGTCGATCCCTTTCGCTGTCTTTGAGGCTGCGCTTTTCTGTGACAATCGGTGCTGTTAAACCCAGAGAGCGCTAATAATAAACTAGGATTCTAGATAATCAACAATGCCCGGAGATTGTGCTAACGCCCGACCAATACAAACACATGTTCTGGGTTAATTAATTATGCTTCAATAAATATACTGTCTTTGGTAAAGGTGATGAAATCTCATCGATTAAATTGTGATGTGCAGTTGCGTGGTCCTAGGACTATATGTCAATCGCACTTTCATGAAATCACGCCATGCTTGAAATTAATTAGTCTCAGTCGTGCCCATCAACATCACAATAAAAAGAGAGGGCTAGTGCATAATATCATCGGGAAAACATAATATGGTGCTTGGAACCTGAGTTACTTATCATAGAAATAATCTGTATATGGAGAGCTAATGACACCGATTCCTTTGTCATCTTCATTGGTTCTCTGAAGTTGTCCTACTTTCACCTACCACTAGCGTCATTATCGTCGTTGATAAATATAAGCGGTAAGCAATAAAATAAGCGGTGAGAGCACACAACACTGAATATTAAAATTGTGATGTCACAACTTTCGAGCCTGTACCATTGAACATTTCTGCGGTAGAGCTCTGGGGTAATCCTATAAACACCAACCAATGTCTGTCTCATCATTTCAAACAATGGCTGATTCAAAAGCTCACTCTGATGTATTGAAATATATAAAAAAATTATGTAATTTATTTGCTTTGAGCCTTTTATTGGCCTTTCAACTCACATGAGAACATTACATGTCAAAACAAAATACAAATGGATAGACTACGTCAGAGAAATAAACTGATTCTGATCTTTCGTGATAGCTTCGTGGTGGCGACATTAACTGTTCGTTTTTGAGCTTTTGAGAGCTTGTAATCACATTTCCACATATTTTGCACCTACAACACAGCAGAGCAAGACATGGTGAATCTTTTGATACCAAATAACTGTAATGTGAATTTTGCTGCAAGTCAACCTTTAAACGTCATCTTGAGGCAAATCATCCTGATAAGGCCAAAAAAGAATTTGCCTACTTCCAAAGACTTCGACTGAGTACTAAAAGGGCACGTCTAGATGAATCAGGGCATTTCTCTCAGCAAAATGAGGCAGCAATATATGAATCATATCTGGTTGCACTGAAAATAGCAAAGGAAAAAAACTTCACCCTATTGGTGAAAGGCTAATACTACCCTACTGCAGAGATATTGTTCCTCATATGTTCTTGGAGATACAGCTGCTATCAAGCTAAATACATTGTCCTTATCCAACAATACTATCAAAAGAAGAATTTGTGAAATGGCTGATGATACCAAAGGAACGGTATTAAGCCAGATGAGATCTTCACCAATTGATCAGTTTTTCATTCAGCTCGATGATTTTACGGATGTAGCCAATTGCTCTCAGCTATTGGTATTTATCCGGTATGTCCATGGTGATGACTTCAAAGAATGAAGAAGAGTTTTTGTTCAACCACTTTCAAAGAACGAACAAGAGGAAAAGATGTGTTTGAAGCTGTCTCTCCCTTCCTTCAAAGCGCAGGATTTTTGCGCAGGCCCCTGCAAGGCTAGGCTGTAGATCAGGCTTTCATGTCAAGGTTTTACAGGCTAATCCAGGAATCAAGTATTTACACTGTATGATTCGCAGATATGCATTGATAGCTAAAATTCTCCCACAATCTTTCAGCTCTGTGCTATCTGATGTGGTAGCTTTAGTGAATTTTATCAAGGTATCTGCTTTAAACACAAGATTGTTCAGAATGCTCTTTTATGGTTTCTGATGCCGATTATGAGAATCTCATATACCACACAGAAGTGAGATGGCTGTCAAGAGGAAGAGTTCTAGATCGGTTTGTTGAGTTGAAAGAAAAACTTGCCATGTTCTTTGTTATGCAAACAACCCGAAAGGCTGCATGCCATCAAGAAAAGTTGAACAACGAGGAATGGATGCCGAAGGTTACATAATTGTGAGATATATTTGTGAAGATTAATGATCTCAACAAATCTCTCCAGGGAAATAAAACCACTGTTTTTCAATTTCGCTGACAAACTCGGAGCGTTTATAATGAAAGTCGAGTTGTGGAAATAAAAAGTAAGCTCAGGATCTTTTGATATGTTTGATAGCCTGTCAGCTGAGCTATCATTAGATGAATCAGAGATACTCTTAAAAGTGCTAGCCATGGAGCACCTTACTGCAATGGCCCAAGAAATGCAGCAATACTTCCCAGATTTAAATGAACTAGACGCGAAGCTAGTTCGAAATCCTTTCTGACTTAACGTACTAGACATAGAAAGTGACTTGCAGGAAGAGCTCATTGATTTGCTAAATGACTCGGGAGCTAAAGATAAATTCGATGACAACAGTCTCACTATATTTTGGTGCGCAATGGTTACTTCATACCCATGCTTGTCGAGACTTGCATTACGAGTATTGCTTATATTTCCTAGTACTTACAATTGTGAGCAAGGTTTCTCTTCCCTTTTTTCCCTGAAAAACTGATATCGATCGGCATTAAATGTGGCTAAGGACCTCAGAGTTGCTCTTTCCAAGATAGAACTCAATATACAAAGCCTAACAAATTCAAAGCAGCAGCCATCACACACTAAGTATCTGCTATACTAGTATAGCAGATACACCTATTACATATTATCACCAACAGGAATACAATCATTTGAACTTTTTTCACGTTTTATTACATGCTATATGTGTAAATACAACACAGTGTTTGAATTAATAGATAATCTATATATATATTTCTCAAAGTATGTGTGTATGTGTGTTCCTCCAATCTTGGAATAAACAATCCATACCGAGGAAGATTTGATCTCGGATTTTACCGTTCACCGGTCCAACACCATATCCATGAGGCCAAAGAGATTCAATTGTTAGCTAGCCGTTGAGAGCAAACACCCAACAGCTTTGTGTACTAAGCAAGATGATTGCGCAAGTGATTGTCGTTAGCTAGCTTCCTAAAATTTTCCATTGGAAATCTGCCAAGCTAATAGCAAATCGCAGGTTTAACAAAGTTTAACTAACTCTCATTCTCATTATTTATAAGTCGATTTTTAATACCCGGGCTACGCCGAAAAGCACAACTAGTCTATATATAAATGTAAAAGCATGTGTGTCCCTCAAACTACAGCTATTAATAAAATAGCGTAGCTGGACAATGCTGACGCACCGTCATGGAGTACTGTCATTAGAAGTTTAGCGCTTATTAACTAGCTTAGTGGAATTTTCCATTGACGACGTGCCAGGATAATAGCTTGAAAATTACAGTTGTTTGACATAGTTTTAAAACCTTCAGTTGTTTTTATTTTTATCTTAATTTATTTCAATTTCAACTACACAAAACACCTCTCTCATGATATGTAGTTTGAAAGTTAGAATGGGAAATGTTGTTATATGTTAAATACAAATCAATTGTCTGTCCAAAGACTGCTTTAATACCCGGGCAGCGGCAGGTAGCACAGCTAGTACAGTTTCAGTGTTGTGTGTCCCTTCAGCTATAACCATTAAAGTCTTGAAACAATAAATCCGTATGGAAGATTTGATCTCGGGCCTACCGTTCACCAAACTGACACAGTACCCATTAGGCCAATGAGATTGAGTTGCTAGTTTGCCAATATAAGTCATTATGAGAGCAAATACCTAACTGCTTTGCATACTAAGTAGGGTGATTGCATGAGTGATTGTTATTAGTTAACGTACTAAAATTTTCCATTGGCAATCTGCCAGGCAACTCTCATTACTTCTCATTGTTTATAAGCTGATTTCTATTACCCGGGCAACGCCGGTAGCACAGCTAGTTAAATAATAAATAATGTCGCTTGGTATTTTTAACTCGTAAAATCTTTCCAATGTTGCTGGGGGTATATGGCTTGCTTTCCAACAAGGTTGGGAACACCTGCCCTAGACTGAGAGATGCGAAATTAACTTGAGAAACATCGATAACAAGTTGTTTTAAGGATTAAAAAAGCTGACATGTAAGTGCAAAATCAAACTGACAGAATCTGCTAAAGCCTTTGCCATCCGTGTTCTAATACCTACTCCAATCCCAATAAGGGACAGAACTGATAGAGCTATAGCACAAATGCTTGAGGATTGCGTAATAACATCGATTGAAAAGTCTGTATCATGGGTGGAATCTTTGGTAGTAGTGATCAAACCATATAAAAACAATGTGATAATCTGTATTGATTACACGCAGCTGAATAAATGTGTTCTCAGAGAGATGCGTCTTATGGCTACAGAAGAAAATTGCTTGTCTTCTTTGGGTTTGGGACAAACAAAGACTTTTTCCTAAATAGACGCAAACAGCGGATCCTGGCAAAATCCTCTAGCAGAAAAATCAAGCAAGCTGACTATATTTTTCACACAAAGGCCTGCTTCGATATTTGAGGTTATCACAAAGGTTCGAATACAAAGCACATCCAATATATTTCAGGCCGAAATTATTAAAAGGCTTGAAAGATTAGAGAATGTTATTATTCACATAAATGAACAACTGGTCTTTGGTGGGACAGAAAAACTACATGCATGATAGACAACTGGCTGCTGTTTTGGATAGACTCCGGGACACTGAAATGACAGTCAAAAAGACAAATTTCAATTTGGAGTTGCTAATGTGACATTTTTGGTCATATACTTGATGAGGATGGAATAAATGCCTAGAGTGAAAGAAACCATTTATTTCTCGACCCTGACTTCAGTTTCAACCATAATCAACTTTCTGAGCCTATCAAAATAATTTGCAAAATTCTCGAGTCAACAAGTGAAAGTCTCAAAAACCACTATGAAACTTGCTGAAGAAGGCAGTGTCATGGACTTGAAGTAGTAGTCAAGAAACTGCCTTCAAAGCTGTTAAATAGCTCTAATAACCCTGATAAGGAGACTATAATTACACCTGATATATTCAGAAAATTAGTAGCTGCAGCTAGCAGTTCACTCAAAGAGACTGAACCGAAGTATGCAGTAATAGCAAAAGAAGCTCTAAGTATATTCTGAGGCTTGGAAAAGTTCCCACAATATGTGTTGGGGATGAAGGGTGTTGTTATTGAAACAGACCACAAACCATTAGCATGGCTTTTTGGAAATTCATTTTTTAGATAAGCTCCCACCAACACTCTAATGATTCAAGGTGAGGCTACACAGATTTGACAATTTAATAAAGCACATTAGTAGAAAGAAGAGCACCTCAGCAGATGCTATATCATGTTATAACATCGGTCTACCCAATATTAATGAGGCTGCTTTCGCCGAGGTAGAACACTGCTCTGATCAAGTAGTATGCATATGAAGACTAGATACTAGACTAGAAGAGCTGAGGCTGAAACAGCAACATGACAAAGTACTGAAGAAAATGTACCGTTTCACTAAAGAAGGATGGCCTGCTTATTTCTCATCAAGAAACATATGGTTAAAACAATACCATGAGAGAAAAACCTTGCTGTCAGTAAACCAGTTTTCTCAAGTCTAGTCTTTCCTCTCGATAAAAGAATAAAGATCTTAGAAGACATACATTGGGGCCATCTAAGAATCACAGTGTCAGACAGGAGCACGACACAACGTTTGGTAGAACGTCATGAGATAAGCTATTGAGGAGTTGGTTAGTAAGATGAGAAACATGCAAGAGACAATCCAACAAGATGACAGAGCTCCTAAGAGCCACGACTGCCCTACAAAGGGCATGGAACATTCTTGGCCTAGATTTATTTTATTAGTGGTCAGGTTTACTTACTGGCCATAGAATATTACTTTACATTTCCAAAACTGCATTGTTGAGGAATGAGACATTCTCCGAGAACTACATTACACACTTGAAGAGAGCATGGATTCATGGCATGGAATATCAGATTGGATAATTTCGAACAATGGACCTCAATTTACACCTAAGGAATTGGAGGTACAGTAGACGCTAATATAATGTATACCTCCTATAACGTAAATTCCAGATAACATAAATGATTTGTGAACCTTTTTCTTCCTACTACGTAAACAATTCCATGTAATGTGCCAAGTCAGGTGACTTCTCAAATTCCATTTTAACTTTAATTTATTTCGCCACACTTGCAAAAGAAAAACCAGCATGCGTATAGCGTTATACTTATTATACATACAGCATTCGCAACAGTCTGGTTCGTAATGATAGATCGCCAGATAAGTCGTCAAAACAAAAAATAGGTAGCTGTGCAGTTGTTCATAAATACAAATGCGATCGATTGGTGAAGGTGTAACAGCGTCGGTCCACCAATCTGAACATCACGAATCGGAGTATCGTCAAAAGTTCTCCTTTATTCTAAGCTGTCCCCTGGATGCGGATAGACGATGAACAGGTTGTAACGCCTTTTTGTAAAATGGTTTGTTGTTTTGCTTTGTTGCAGACGCATAAAATATTGTTAGTAGTTTTGCTTTGCAGAGTACGTTTTGCTGTTTAGAAAAATAAGCAAATCGTTGTAAATGAATGCTCAATATGTGCCCTCCCATCAACTTACATGTATTGTAGAATCACCACAATCATGGTCTATAAAAAGTGAGATTGATGATTAAAAAAGGAGAAAAGTTGTCAATGCAAATTAATAATGTTGCAGTTACGGCACAACCCAAAAATTAAAAAAGTTACGTCAAGTTCTCTCCTTTTTGTATACCCAAGGGAAAAGTTTAAAAATATCTTGGAATGGATTAGATAGGTTACATGTATTTTACTGTTTTTATAGCATGAAATCCCTATAACGTAAACGTTTCTGGAACGGATTATTTACGTTCTAGGAGAGCGTACTGTATTCTCCAAAAGTGGTTTTACTCACCTAACCAGCAGCCCTCTACATTTACGGGTAAATGGAGCTGTGGAGAGCAGTGCAAACAATAAAAATGATGATCAAAATGCACATTGACCCTTACCATGCATTGTTATCATATAGATCTGCTCCTTGCCTATTACACCAGGGCTCTCCTGCTGAGCTGTTAATGGAATGAAAACCTCGAACTATTGTAGTTACCTACCTAGACAATTGCATGATTATGAAAGGTTCAAGGTAAGAAATGATTTATACAAAGATAATATGAAAAAGAACAATGATAGCAATCTATAAGTAAAGGTTGGATTGCTGGCTAGTTGAGCAAGGTACTAGAGTCTAAATTAGAGATAGTAAAAGAAAAGGCTATAAAAAAGAGCTATTGAATGTAACGGGACAATCGATTTAAAAGTTGGCAATGGAGACTGCATTCGGCGTAAAAGGACTGCCTAGTTTCCAATCAATCACTTAGCATCATTTATATGTATATCACTAATCTACGAGGTATGTCAAATACTCTAAAACATTTGCAAGACTAATGTCCACAGATGTTTTAGTTATTTGCGTGTGTTAACTAATTATGTTTCGAGCTAGAAAGGATATATTGTATTTTGTGATAATTTCCGAGTTCTTTCTTTTTTTAAGATTTACGAAACAATGTTATTTATACTATTTTATAGTTATGGGTTTCAAAATGATTTAAATAAAAAAGCGTTCACTTCTGTTAAAGTAATGGTACAGTACAAATGAAAAAAATAGTTTTTCTTTCTGTATTTATATGAAACATGTATCTATTACATCGTGAAGGTGGTATTGGATGCATCTCATTTGCAGAATAGTGGTTTGCAACATAAAAAGATACTGGTAGTTATAAAGGTTAGTCAGTATAGAAATTTTTCACTGCTATACACATAAAGGCGTTTGCGACAGTCTTTGGACGTACAACAAACGTACAGAATAGCGAATTCCATAAAAATTTACCAAGGAGCAACTTGTCGTATAATGCTCAATGCTGTAGACAAATTGCATCATCGGTTCATCTCCTTTCGCTTTATAAGTATCGTGGAAGTCAATGCCATCGCATGATAGTTAATAGTCAATACGCAGGTTTGGCACTCTTAGTCTATGTCCGCATAAGATTTATAAGACTCAGAGCCATCGAGTGTAGTTACACTCGATGGCTCTGATAAGACTTACTAATTACTAAGTCTATGAAGTCAAGGACAATGCAAAATCTAACGTGGTCGGCTCGTTTTAAGACTTGTCATTAAGCGTTTTCTCAAACGAGCAGTGTCCGACATCATGTCATCTGAAACGTCAACGTGCTTTTAAAACGCAATGATTCATATTTATTAAAAGATCATTTTCTTTTTCTTCTTTCAACTTTTTCTCTAAGGTGTGGCCCCCTGCAAACAGTCATTTTCGATTTGCTTTTATTGTTCGCATTATCATCGGTCACTCTCAGATCTCTCATATCCTCCTTCACTACGTTCATAAACCTTCTCTTGCGTCTTCCTATTTCCTTATCTGTGGCAATTCTATGCCTTGCATTCGTTTATTTACATACGCTTCATCCCTCCACAACATGTGTCCATACCACCTTAGCTTTCATAGCTTCCCAATCCTCTCAACACCTGCATTTCCCCTGATGTACTCATTTTTGGTCTTATCCATTCTAGCCCCTTTTATTGCAAATTTTAGTATTCTCAACTCTCCCACCTCGAGCTCCTCTTCCTGTCTCTTTGTCATGGCCACTGTTTCTATAGCATGTAACATAGCTGGTCTTACTGCTATGCTACATACACTTCCCTTAAACTTTGCTGACACCTTGCTATTTCAGATAATGCCTGACATCTTCCTCCATTTATTCTAGTCTGTCTGTACTCTCTTTTTTACCTCTTTATCACAATCCCCATCTTCCCGCATTGTCGCTCCATAGTACTTGAACTCTCTCACTCCTGTCCAACGGACATCCTGCATTCCAATTGTACCTCCAACTGCTGCCCCATTCAAACACAATTAATTTGACTTTGCTCTGCTGGTCTTCATTCCTCTACTTTTCAATGCTGCTTTCTACTCATTTAGGCTTGCCTCGGCTTGTTCTTCACTCTTTTCCCATATGACAATGTTGTCTGCAAA